>NC_069386.1:100822954-101125984 GCF_027475565.1 Acinonyx jubatus
GGTATAATCCCTGTTTGTAAGTTTACCTTCAGCAGGGGTGTATCTGAAAATGCTGTACTGTGCAGGCTAGATTGGGTAGAAGGAATTTTTTTCCCAGAGGATTTCATGACCTTGGCACTACTTTTGTGTTAACTAATTTTTGGTAGAAGAGGTGAGAGTATTCTGGACTGGCAGAGACTATGGATGCAAATCTCAGAGCCCATGGTTATAAAATCTTTATGAAAAGTTTTTTTTTTTTTAGCTTTTGAGTGGTAGGAAAAGTGGGACAAGCTTTCTCTCTTCCTCTTAATTTACCCTTTGCTGACTGTAGACCTCTTGAAAGTCTGTTTTTCATACCTCATTTCCCCTTTTCCAGCTGCAGTTCAGTGTCTTGTGTCTTTACCTTAAGTGTCTTTACCTTTCATTTCCCATTTGATTTTCCCTCTTCCTTAGGATTTCCCTTAATTACCAGAAAATTTGTCTATTTTAGAGCAAAACAGTTTTTGTTATATTTAATTGGAAGAGTTTTCGCTCATATGGCTAGACATGGATTCCTCAATTTAGTTTTTAAAAGTTGCAATTTAGGGCGCCTGGGTGGCTCAGTTGGTTGAGTGTCTGGCTTTGGCTCGTGAGTTTGAGCCTCACATAGGGCTCTGCTGTCAGCCTGCTTCAGAACCTCTGTCCCCCTCTCTCTGCCCCTCCCTGGTGCTCTCTCTCTCTCTCTCTCTTCCAAAAGTAAATAAAACATTTAAAAATCAGTAAAAGTCACAATTTAATTCATAATTTAAAAATATAATTAAATTTACATTATGTTATAAAACTAATATGTGTGCATGATGGGAAAATGTAAACGTTTTGAAGGATATAAGATGAAAAGTTACTAAGAAAAGCACCAAGAAGTCGCCGTAGAGTTAATGGTTTCTCATGTGTCCTGGGAATTTTCTAAGCATGTATGAGCATGATTCTGTCATGTAAAAGGGAATTTTCTCTCTGTACTACTCTACTACTTGCTTTTTATGTATGTTTGATTTATTTACAATATATTTTTTTAGTGATCATATTACATGTGAGGCTACCACAGGCTTATTTAGTCATCTCCCTAATGCCAGACATAGGATTTTAGTTTTTACAAAGTTATATTGCTAACAGTGAACACTCCTGGGTATATCTTTGTAATTGCGTGATTATATCTATAGTATATAGATATCTAGTAGTAGTTTTAACAAGAAAATGAATTTTCTCTGTTGAAGGGTATGTACTATTTTTATACTTTAAGATTTTTCCAAATTTTTCTTTAAGATTATACTAGTAGTTATAATCAGACTAACACTAAATCAGAGTGTTGTGTTTCATACTCCCTGGTCCATGTGTTACTTTTTTTAGACAGTTTTATTGAGGTGTATTTGACACACAATAAATGGCATATATTTAAAGCATACAGTATGATCAATTGTGACGCAAGTGTACATTGGTGAAACCACCATAGTCATGATCCTCCATACCCTTTTGATCCTCATTTGCACATTTTCCTGCCCTGCCAGCCTGAGTGTGAATTTGCATTTAATAGAAATTAATTTAATGTGACCGAGGTTGCATTATTTAAAAATACACTTAGTGGATGTCTTTTTTTTCCTTTGAGAACCTTCTAAACATGTCCTTTTGCGTTTATCTTTTTCTCACATTTTTTTAATTTGTTTTTTTAATTTACCTCCAAGTTAGCATATAGTGCAATGATGATTTCAGGAATAGATTCTTTAATGCCCCTTACCCATTTAGCCCATCCCCCCTCCCACAACCCCCTCCAGTAACCCTCTGTTTGTTCTCCATATTTCAGAGTCTCTTATGTTTTTGTCCCCCTCCCTGTTTTTATATTTTTTTACTTCCCTTCCGTTCATCTGTGTTGTATCTTAAAGTCCTCATATGAGTGAAGTTCTATGATATTTGTCTTTCTCTAATTTCACTTAGCATGATACCCTCCAGTTCCATCCACGTAGTTGCAAATGGCAAGATTTCATTCTTTTTGATTGCCGTGTAGTACTCCATTGTGTATATATATATATATATATACCACATCTTTATCCGTTCATCCATCAATGGACATTTGGGCTCTTTCCATCCTTTGGTTATTGTTGATAGTGCTGCCAAAAACACCATAAAAGTGGGGTGCATGTGCCCCTTCGAAACAGCATACCTGTATCACTTGGATAAATACTTAGTAGTGCAATTTCTGGGTCTTAGGGTAGTTCTATTTTTAATTTTTTGAGGAACCTCCATACTGTTTTCCAGAGTGGCTGCACCAGTTTGCATTCCCACCAGCAGTGCAAAAGAGATCCTCTTTCTCCGCATCCTCGCCAACATCTGTTGTTGCCTGAGTTGTCAATGTGAACCATTCTGACAGGTGTGAGGTGGTATCTCATTGTGGTTTTGATTTGTATTTCCCTGATGATGAGTGATGTTGAGCATTTTTTCATGTGTCAGTTGGCCATCTGGATGTCTTCTTTGGAGAAGTGTCTATTCATGTCTTTTGCCCATTTCTTCACTGGATTATTTGTTTTTTGGGTGTTGAGTTTGATAAGTTCTTTATAGATTTTGGATACTAACGCTTTATCTGATATGTCATTTGCAAAAATCTTCTCCCATTCTGTGTGTTGTCTTTTGGTTTTCCTGATTGTTTCTTCGCTGTGCAGAAGCATTTTATTTTGATGAGGTCTCAGTAGTTCATTTTGCTTTTGTTTCCCTTGCCTCTGGAGACGTGTTGAGTAGGAAGTTTCTGCGGCCAAGGTCAAAGAGGTTTTTGCCTGCTTTCTCCTCGAGGATTTTGATGGCTTCCTGTCTTACATTTAGGTCTTTCATCCATTTTGACTTTATTTTTGTGTAGGTGTGAGAAAGTGGTCCAGGTTCATTTTTCTGCATGTCGCTGTCCAGTTTTCCCAGCACCACTTACTGAAGAGACTGTCTTTATCCCATTGAATATTCTTTCCTGCATTGTCAAAGGTTAGTTGGCCATACATTTGTGGGCCCATTTCTGGGTTCTCTATTCTGTTCCATTGATCTGAGTGTCTGTTCTTGTGCCAGTACCATATTGTCTTGATTATAGCTTTGTAATACAGCTTCAAGTCTGGGATGCTTCCTGCTTTGGTTTTCTTATTCAAGATTGCTTTGGCTATTCGGGGTCTTTTCTGATTCCATACAAATTTAGGATTGTTTGTTCTAGCTCTGTGAAGAATGCCAGAGCTGTTATTTTGATAGGTATTGCACTAAATATGTAGATTGCTTTGGATAGTATTGACATTTTGACAATATTTGCTCTTCCTATCCTGGAGCATGGAATATTTTTCCATTTGTTTGTATCTTCAATTTCTTTTCATAAACTTTCTATAGTTTCAGTGCATAGATTTTCACGTCTTTTATTAGATTTATTCCTAGGTATTTTATGGTTTTTGGTGTCTTTTTCTCACATTTTAAGGGGTTAAAAGGGGTTAAGGCAATCAGACCTTGGTCGTTTTTTGGAATTTAGTCACTTTTCTTTTGCCATACAAGTCTTTAACATGTTTTCTAGTCAGATTTACCAGGCTTTTCCTTTACAGCACTAGGTTTTACATGAGACCAAGAAAAGCCTTTTACGAAATAGAATTATTTTACAATGCAGAGAAATAGACTTGTGTCTTCTAGTTCTTTCTTGGTTTAATTTTTAAACTGTTAAAACCAAAATTTATATTACTGAGGTGTAGGGACTTCGTTTTCCCTGAAAATGGCTGTCATTTGTGTCAGTACTACTTATTAAATAATCTACATTTTTTACATGTTGATTTGAAATGGCTTGTTGATTATATACTAAACTTTTCATATGTATTTGGTCTATTTCTACTGTGTTTATTTGGCTGTTCTTGGGTACATTTTAAAAATTCTTGTTTAATAAGTGAAGCTTTTTTAGTAGTTCCCTCAGAGTGTTTTTGAGTAGTATTTGACATTCTTGTCATTTGCATTTCATTTTTAGTTTGTAAAATGATGTTTTTTAGTTTGGGAATAGGCAAGAATAAACACAATTTATCATTTTAGTACTTTCATTGTTGAGTGACCTAAGTTGATGCACTTAAAAGTTATTTTAGCAGCCTGTTATGTTCAACTTTAAAACTCCAGTCAGACTTTCCTAAGGGATGACAGGTTTTGAAGTAAATTTTGTTTGCTGGTAAGTTTAATTGCTGCCAGATACCAGTTATTAAAACTACTCTTTGGTAGTGGGAATGGACCTATTTGGTGAGGTTAGGCAGAAATAGGACTACAGAATGAAGTTACAGGGAGAGAAGATTTTGGATCGAAACTAGGAAAAATGTTCTAATAGCTTTCTAAAGATATAAAGGGGGTTTGGGGAAGTGTTCATCCCAGGTTTTCAAGTAGGCTCACTGATGATTCAGCTGGGTTCAATCTTTGAATGGCTAATTGGATTATGTGGCCTTTCTAACAAACCCAAAAATTGTGTGAAAAAGTAAAAGTTAGGATTGTAGATGTTAGGGGCAGGAAGTCTTCTGTATATGGTACAGCTATTTTACAATTACATTGTTGGTGTGAATTTCATGTTCTAATATTAATGTTTGAACAATTTTGATTTATGTTTTGTCTTTGGAAACTATTGATTTGAAATACTGAGTATTTAAAGTGTGCTTTTTGTATTAAATAAAGCTTTTGATTTGTCTGGTTATCAAAAGTTAGATTTCTTTACAAATAAACTTTTAACCTGCCTGTGGAGGTATCTTTAAATGAGCAGTGTTGCTTCCTGAGAAAATGGACTAGTTTGGGCTTTCTAGGGAAGCAGAAGTCTGAAAGATACTGGTTTAACTTTCAGCAGCTACCAGCTTTGTAGATCTTTTTTAATTTCTTGAAAGAGCGGTTCATACTGATTTATCTATTCTTGTGTTATAGAAAAAAAAAGTTTGGCTAAAAAAATAGAGGTTTCATATATTGTGACATATCTATTGGAGAAATTAAATTTTATTACTCATCTCTGGCATTAGTTGAATTTGTTTCAGATTAGGGTAGCAGTACTTCAGAATGGGTATTGCTTGAAATAACTTAAGAAGTATGTGAATAAGGTGTGAGTCATAGAAATAACTGTGTTGCAGTTTAAAAGGAGAAATTGCACCACAGCTTTGAGATTTCAGCGTAGTCTATAAAGTTAATTTTAGACAAGTTACTGTAGATGGAGTTCCCATGTCAGGCAACTCTGTTTCATTTACTAGATTATCTTTTAGTTACTTTGAGTTTTTTCCCTCTTGTTTTAAAAGATAAGTTTACAATTGTACTGTGGGCTCTGGGGCCATTATACTTTTGGTGTAGTGACTGACGAGAGAGTGGAAATTTAGATGGGTTTTTATATTTTGATGGCTGTTTGAGGAAATGGCTAATGTTTGGTTTTTCTCTTTTCTTTTTCTTATTAATTTGAAGAATCAAGTTTTTAAAAATTATTGCAGGTGTAATACACCTGTAAACTTTTAACCATATACAACTACAAAATAGATTGAATCTTTTTATTTTCTTGCATTTTCTTAAGTACTTTATACATTTTCTTATGTTTAAAACTTTGGATTTTTTTGATGTAAATGATCAGTAGCCTTTACTGACTTGAAATAATGTAAACTAAATTTTTATCTATTTGGATCTGTTTTAGATGGATTTCCACTACTATCTGTTCTTTTAACTTTATCACATTGTAGTATACTGTGGTCTCCTTTTAATTGTTAGATTGTCTCCTATGTCACAGAATTCTGTGAATGTGTACCTAGAGAGTTAAGTACTCTAGGGTTTTAGGAGGAGAACTAGCTGTAGGAATGGTATTTGAGCTGGAAGAGTAGAGCCACATGGAGACTCAGGTTTGGTTTCTTTATGCTCTGGTTTATAGATAATATGTGCTTTACTTCTGCAACAAGATCATTTAAAGTCAGCAAATCAATTTGTACGACACTGCTAAGCATCCTGCATTCTCCATTCAAGTTTTTAAATTTAAGTGGAGAATCAAAGTTTATAAGGAATAAAAATTTAACAATATAGTAACCATAATGTATTTCTGTGTGTCCTCCAATACCACCATTTTTACTCTTTCTCTGGACTACAACTTTGTTTCCCATTTCATTAAGAAAATAGTAGCATTGAGGAAGAGGATTTTCACAAACTTCTATACCATATCAACTTCCTTGCCTGTGCCTATATACTCTTTCTTCCTTATGTTTTTACAGAAGATTGTACTTCCATCTAAGGCCATGCTTTCTACTTGTACATCAAATCCTATTCTTTCTTGCCATTTGAAAGTATTGTCCTTCATTCTCCTGCATCATCGGTCTTACCGTTTCTACTGGATCATCTTTGTCAGCATATTAACATGCTGTAGTTTCTTCTATTTTTAAAACTCAAGCTCTCAAGCTCATATATCCTTCCAGCTTCCATTTCATTTCTCTCATCTCTTCATAGAAAATCTCCTCTAAAGAGTTGTCCACACTTGCTGGAGTACTTACTTTTGAATTCATTTTAGTCAGGTTTTGATCACAACTATTCTACTGCTTTGGCCAAAATCACCAGTGAAGTCTGTATTGCTAAACCCAGCAGTCACTTTCTAGCTTTCATTGTACTTTATTACCGACACCATTTGATTTATCAAATGGTGATTGGTCTCTCCTCCTTGATAACACTGTTTAGCCACTAGGATAGCATCCTCCTGATTTTCTTTAATTGGCTTTAAGTATATAATTCATTTTGCTGAATACTCCTAAATTTGTATCTCCAGCCTGCAGGTCTCACCTGTCACATACTCTTGTTTAGCTATCTGCTGGGCATCTCCACCTCTCTAAAAGCTATCTCCTAATCTTCAACCCCAGTCATGTCCTTTCCACATTACTCTCATCTCAGTAGAGGACAACTCTGTTGTTTTTGGCATAGTCTAAAATTTTTGGAGTTGACATTGTCTTTGCCCCAGATTCTAGTTCTCAGCAAATCATCTGGTCTCTACTTTCAAAATGTATGCAGAATTTGACAACTTCTTACTACTCCCCTTGTCACCAACTTGCTCTAATCATCTCCTGCTTAGATTATTTCACTTGTTTCTTAACAGTTTTCCCTGCTTTCAGCTTCCCCTACATCTTTTTATACTCAGAACCCTTTACTAGTTTCCCATGTTACTCAGAGTCCAAGCCATAGTCCCTCTAGTTGCCTTTAAGAGACTGCATGATTTGTTTGCTGTGCCTGTCCCCTTCACATGGTCTCTTTAACTTCATCTTCTTCTTTTTATCTTTATTGTACTTGAATTACACTGTCCTTATTGTTCTTGCTCAATTATGTCATGTATTTTCCTGTCTCCTATACTGTATATTAATTGCTGGCCTATCTTCCCTTTAGTAGAATGATGGACATAAAAGGGCAAGGATTGTAGCTTTTCTTTTTTTATTGTTGTTTATTTTAGAGAATCCTAGAAAACAGTGCTGAAATATGATTGGTGCTAAGTAACTCCAGAATGAATGAAAACCTATTGTGGAAGACCATAGTTGTAAAGATATATTCATAGGTATGATTTGAGCTGAGTTTTAAAGGATAAGTGAAGATTTCAAACAGAGGATAAGGCAAAGTTTTTTAGATTTGACTGTAGGGAGGAGGTGTGATAGGACTTGTTTGAAAAGTGACTTTTCGGTTTCTTGATTCAGAACCTGTGGTAGCTTCTTACTGCTGATTTTGTCTCCATTGACTGCTGATCTTCTCCACCTGGTTGTATTTTGTATTCAAAATCATGTCTAAAACTCCCAGACATGAACCCATTCCTGTATTCTTGATCTTGGCAAGTGGTTTATCCATTTATGGACCCTTCTAAGTTAGAAATGAAGAATTGTGGTAGACTCCTCCCTCACTTTGTGCTCTTAAGAGTTACCTTGTCTCTGTTAGTTGTTCCACCCAAGTGTGTCTGTCTGCATTGACTTAATTCACTCTCATCAGATCTCTTTGGCCTATTAAAATATTAATTTTAATTGGCCTCCTTGCATTTATGTTCACTTGTCCATTGGATTTAAAATTTTGATATTTTTTATTTGTAGAAGTTCTGTTTGATTCATATCTACCCAGGCTACTCTGGGAGCCTGTATTTTCCCAGTTCCCTCTTATTTGTCTATGAGTGTATGTTGTAATCTATTAGTTCCAGTATCTTAAATCTTAAAGGGATCTGATTCCTTAGTTTGTTTTTGTTGCCTCTTGCTCCTAGTAGCTTATCTTATGTTCTGTCATTTTGGATGGTGAGCTTTTATCTGGATGACAGTCTTTGGAAATCTGGAGGAGCCTGGCTTAAGGGAGCATTCCACCAGAGAGGATGGGCATTTACTTCTAGCCACAGGCACTGTGGGCACCACCAACTTGGCACCACTTACATTTTTTGGCTTGGTATTCCAAGGTCATGCAGGTAATTTGAACATTAAGAACTTTGTAAGAAAAGATCCCTGGAGCCAAGGCTGAATTGGGACCAAAAGTCAAGATTCTCAACTTCATTTTAATGCTTTATTATGTTGCTATTCATTGGTTTTAAAGTTTATTTTTGTGGGGTACCTGGGTGGCTCAACTGGTTAAGTGAAAAACTCTTGGTTTTATCTCAGGTTATAATCTCACAGTTCGTGAGTTTGAGCCCCACATTGGGCTCTGCGCTAACAGTGCTGAGCCTGCCTGGGATCCTCTCTCTCTGCCACCCCTCCACCCCCAGGAAATAGATAAATTAAAAAAATACTTAATTTTGCTTAGGGTGTGTCTGGAATATAACATGCATATTGTATTTGAAGATTAGTAACAACACAATGTGTACTCCTAAATTTTAGTAAGAGTTCAGAAAATATTATAGATACTTCTGTTGTGGAATGGAAATCTGATTAAATGATACTGGTCCACCAAATAATAGACTTTATCATTGTAGAGTACTTGCCATAAGCTGTTTTTCTTAAAAAGATTAACTTGTACATTTAAAATAATAACTGTAAGATGTTATTGTGGATTTAAAGGAAGGGAAACATGGTATGAATAGTGGCATGTTTGGAATGCAAACTATTTAGATTCAGTGTGATCAGGTTACAGATTTTTTTTTTTTTTATATGAGCACTGTTTTTATAAAGAACCTGTAATAAGAGTTTTCAGCATAGGCTTCACAGCTACTTATAAAATTTTAACTATGTTGTATATTGAGTAAAGCCTCTGAAGTCTACTCTGGGAGCCTGTATATGTTTTAAAGGTGCGTTTATTTAGTTGTCCAGACAGTATGATACAGGAGCTTCTTTGAAATTTCGTATTCTTGGGTTGAAAACTACCATTCCCTCAATTGATTGCCATTTATCTATCTATCTATGTATCTATGTATCTATCTATCTATCAGACATGCCAACCTACTAGTATGTTGTTTGGTGTACATCAGTGGGAAAAAATTGACTTTCAGTTTGTTTGGATTTTAGTTTTGAATTTTGTTACATTTTTCCTAATAGTTCTTTGAGTCATCCCAGTTGACAAAATTTTAACAATTGAAGAACAGAAGAATTTATAAAATTAAGTTTTGCCCTGTGTTTTAAATCTTTTAGTTTAAAGAAAATGATGGCAGAAGCAAGAGTACCTGAAATGCCATGGTAGTAAGAAAGTAGAATTCAAACTCTTATGTTTACGTGAAGTTCAGTAGTATACTGACCAGACTGCTTTAGTTTTCCCTCCTCATAACATGTAAGCAATTCCTTTTTGTGTGTTTATTTATTTATTTTGAAGGGGGGTGCACGTGAGTGGGGGAGGGGACAGAAGGAGAGAGAATCTTCAGCAGGTCCACACTGAGCATGGAGCCTTGTGTGGGGCTCCATCCCACGACCCTGGGATCATGACCTGAGCCAAAATCAAGGGCCGGACACTTAACCGACTGAGCCACCCAGGCACCCCTCTTTGTGTTTATTTAAACTTTTAAGAGTGTAATGTGCATTCAGGATGGTTACTTAAATTTCTCTTTTGATGTAGAAGAAATTTAAGTTCAACAGCTAAGCAGGGGTTTGAGGCAATCGAAGATCCCCGTTTAAATTGACTACCCCAAAACTTAACTAATAGCCTATTGTTGACTGGGAGCCTTCCTGGTAACAGTTGACATATTTTATGTGTTATATGATTATATGCTGTAGTCTTACAGTAAAGTAAGCTAAAGAATATGTTTCTTAAGATGTTATAAGGAAGAGAAAATACATTATAGCACTGTATTATATTTATAGATAATATAAGTTGATGTATGTATTGAAAAAAAGCTGTGTGTATGTGGACCACCTACACAGTTGAAACCTGTGTTGTTCGAAGGTCAGCTAGCTGTACGTTAAAAATATTTGTAATCTCACTCTAAAAAATGACTCTCACTTTCTCTGTATAGTCTCAGGTTATATCTATATGTATGTAATTGTGCTCAGCATAAGTAGCTTTTAGTTTTTTTGTTACTGTAGTGTATTTTGCTGCATTACACTGTCTTAATTATTTTAAATGGTGTGATTTTTATTTTAAAGATTTTTTAAATTTTTTAAATTTTTATTTAATTTTGAGAGCAAGCACGCGAGTAGGGAAGGGGCAGAGAGAGAGAGGGAGACACAGAATCTGAAGCAGTCTCCAAGTTTCAAGCTGTCAGCACAGAGCTCCACATGGGGCTTGAATTCATAAACTTTGAGATCATGACCTAAGCCAAAGTCAGACACTTAAACTGACTGAGGCACTGGTGCCCCAATTTTTTTTTAATTATTATTTTTTTAATGTTTATTTTTGAAAAAGTGTGAGTGGGGTAGGGGCAGAGAGAGAGGGGGCACAGAGGATACAAAGTGGGCTCTGTGCTGACAGTAGAGAGCCCAATGCGGGGCTCGAACTCATGAACCATGATCATGACCTGAGCGGAAATTGGACGGTTAACCAACTGAGCCACCCAGGCATCCCTAAGATTTTTTTATTTTTAAATGATCTCTGTACCCAATGTGGGGCTCAAACTTACAACCCTGAGATCAAGAGTCATGTGCTCTATTGACTGAGCCAGCCAGGTGGTATGTTTAAATGTGTGATATTTCTGTAGATGTCTTGCACTTATCTAAGCCTATTATTATGTCTAGTTATATCATTTTTAATTAAGCAATGTGGTTGAAATCATAGTAATTGCTCCTAGATTTTATTTGTAAATCATTTGAAATTTTAGGTTTTACGTTATCAATACTAAAAAGTTGTTGAACCTTCTGAGAAATGTATAGTACTTAACTGAGTAATGCAGCTCAATTTTTGTATGAACAAATTAAGTTAGAATAAGACAAGTACATGGAATCTTAAAATTATTTGATTAGCATTCATAATACATACTTACTTGAAACACAGAATCATAATACATACTCAAATGAGACAGAATTTTTATATATTGTTTTTCCATCCTGTTAACTTTTTTTTTTTAAATTTTAAGTTCTTTATTGGTAGGGCAGGGATGAAAACTCATCTCTTATTCTAGACCAGGATTTTAAATGTGGGATCCACCTTAGTATGTATTCTTTAGTTTTGGGAAAGTGGATTGGTCTTTTATCAATTTCTTGAAGGATTTATGTCTAAATAAAAGATTAAAGCCACTGGTATGGAATGTGTTTATTATGATTCCATGGTTATCTCACTCCTACTTTACTTGTCCACCATTGGCCATTAATTATATTCAGACTGGAATCTGTTAAGGTGGAAGGTATGAGGTAAAAAGCTCATTAATATAACAAAGGGAATATGGAGAAATTATTAACGTTGGTGACTTATGCTGTCATCTCAAAACCTGAGCTGCTAATTGTCTACATGTTATATCAACTCAAACATATGTTGAGTTGTATATTATGGACTGAGAAAATTTTAGCAACCTGATTCCTTTCACCTTGAGCTAAATTAACTTTGTCTCAACCCCTCCTACCCTTTCCTTTTATTTTTTTCATGGTCTTCCCCTGCCCCACGTAAAATAAAATCTCTTGCTACCTTTGTTTGTTCTTCTCTGTATTTTTCTGGATTTCATTCCCAGGCCCCTTTTGTCTCTTTTCTTTCCTTATATTACTCTTATACCCATGTGTATAATGTGAAACTATGGTTTATTATTGATATTTTAGTACTTACTTTGCCATTTTTTGAATTAAGCAAGGAATTAAACATTTTATGAATATCTCTTAAAAATTACAAAGTGTAAAACTAAAATATTAAGGCAGATGAGACTGCAACCATGATTCTGGCACAACTCTTTTTTGTTTTTTTTTTTAGTGAGAGATAGATAAGGAGTGTTCATGCACTTGGGAGGGGCAGAGGGAGAGGGAGAGAGAATCTCAAGCAGGCTCCACACTCAACGCAGAACCTGATGCAGGGCTTGATTTTGTGAACCATGAGATCATGACCTGAGCTGAAATCAAGAGTTGGACACTTAACCGACTCAGCCAGCCAGGAGCCCTGATACACCTCTTTGTTTAATCATCTTGATATTGCCTATTATATGTAAAAAATTTTGATCATACAGGCAAAATTACGATTTTTGACTATTTAGCTACACTGAATTGACAAGAAATCTTATTAAAGGCTTTTTTTGATTTTACAGTTTTAATAGCAATATTTTATTGTGTTGGTATTTGCTAATTGAACCCATTCTGATGTTGGATATTTTATGTCTCAGTTTTCATATTATATATAATGTTGCTGTGAACATCTTTATATGTGCTGCTTTTCCTTGCAAATTTCTTGGTTTAAAAATTCAGGATTATTGGATTAAAGAAATACAAGCATTTTCTTGACTTTAAATTTGTCTTGGTGTTCTGGTTAGACCTCTTTAGGTGCAGAAAGTAAGTTCAAGAGAAGGGGAATTGAATTGTGTGAAGGGAATCTTATGAAAATCCAGAAATGGGAATCATGATTCCTTCAGGCTTTTATGAGACCTGGAAAAGGGAACTAGAAAATCATCAGAACATTCGAAGAATCTGTGTTTTAGAGTTCTTGTGGTCTCATGGGCTCTTTCCCCTGAATGTCTGCTTCTTGCTTTAATCATAGATTTTGCTCTCCTGAGACCTAGGCTACACATGGCTGCAGTTTGCTGTTCAAGGTCTTTCTGACTTTGACTTGACCTCCCCGCCCCCCCCCCCCCCCCCAAGCATCTGTGGCTGCTGGTAAATGCCTTTGTGGCTTTTCTTCCCCAAAGCAAAAATCCAAGTTTTAACTCATTGTTTTGTTCTTTTTCTCCCCCAACCTCCCCAGCTAACTTGGACAGGCTGTGTGTAGCCTGTGGATGGTAATGTTTAAACAAACAAAAAACCAAAGATAAAACGTGGTCTCTGCTCCTTGAAAGCATTTCTGGTTGACAAGTAACACTTAGACACAGTAAAATATGTCTGATTAGTTAAAAACCTGGAGAGTTCATGACTTATCAGGGAAGAACAATTCTGTATAAAGTTTCTTTTAGTATTCTGTTAGCACGTGATTCCTGTTCCCCTTCAACCTTTTAAAACCTTGTCTAAGTAAGTCTAGGGTTGTAACACCATTAAAAAAATTGCCTATGGAAACGTGAAATAGTAACAAATGCTGTTTTAATCATAAAGATCAAGAGTGTGCCTAATAAAACAACAGTTTTCAGGTTCCACTTCTCACTATTTTCAGACTTAAGTCATTGTTGGTATAACTTGAAAAAAAGTATACTCCACATTTTAAAATGAGATATAAGGAAGTTGAAAGACAAAGTTAAACTAAATGTGCTTAAGTTTGTCATAAACATAAGATTTCTAGGTCTGTTTATCTTGGCAGTTAACAGAGACTACTGTGAATAGCTTTATTTTGTCTTGGAAAACTCATGAGTCCTATTAAAATGGTTCTGGTGAAGTCTTAAATTCATTAAACTCAGATTTATTCAACTTTAAAGCTGCTGTTTTCTAAGGTCTAAAATAATTCTTAGAATATTTCTGTTTAGGTAGAATTTTGTTTTTTTAATCATTACCGTTTTTGAGACTTCAGATGGATAATTTTAAGAACTTAAGATTCTCAGATTCATTTACATATTAAAAGTGCAAAAGTAGAATTTACATAGCTTTACCTTAAGCATGTCCACGGGTTTAATTTCATCTGCATTACATACCTTGCCTTTTTTCCACAACAAATGTGATAGGAGTTATAAGGATACAAGCCATATTTATGTGGCTTATACATATTTATAGGAATATTGATATCTAGAGCCTAAACATCAGAACCATTCTTACTTTGAAGTATAATTTTAGCTGTAACTACCCTTCAGATGAGGGATTATAGTGTCTATGTTCAAGGCAGATCTGAGTAATCAGACCATACCTTTATTTTTTATAGCTGTTGGGTTAATCTAAAAGTAGGACTGATACTCTGTTGGTGAGGCAAGGCCTTTCTTATCTTTTAGCATTTAGAAAAGATTATTATGGCCAGCTTTGTTTTTTGCAGTATAATTTAGTTTGTAGTAAGGGGTACCCTGAAAAAAAAATCAAGAAAAGCATCTAATTTGTAATTTATTTCAATACTGAATGACAGAGCCTAACATTTTGATTTGGCTGTAGTATGTTTCTATATCTGTGATGTATCTTACTTATATCATGAGGCTGTTAGTTGTTGGAATAAAGGTACTAACAGTTGGTGAATGGGCTTAAATTTCTAAATGATGAGATGAACCATCTCTCTCTCCCTCTCTCTTTTTTTTTTTTTTTGGCAATTAAAAGTATGGTACCTTTTGGTTTTTTTTTGAGAGCGAGTGTGCAAGCAGGGGATGGGCAGAGAGAGAAGGAGAGAAAATTCCAGCAGGCTCTGCTCTGATAGTGCAGAGCCCAGTGCAGGGCTCGAACTCATGAACCCTGAGATCATAACCTGAGCCAAAATCAAGAATTGGATGCTTAACTGACTGAGCCACCCAGGGACCCCAAAGTATGGTACTTTTAATGAATATCCAGTGTTTTGGTAAAAGTTGATGGCTTCTGTTTCCACATATAGTAGTATTGGTCAACAGTGCAATAAGAGGAAAAAAGCTAAGTACTAGTAAAATGTCAAAAGTTGATGTTTGGGGAAAAAAGTAATGGATGTCTAGAGTTTTTTGTTTTTTTTTTTCTCCCGTGAAGATCTTTTAATTTGGTTTAAAAGTAGAGGATATATTACACTCTAATTATTACCACACATTTTTATTTCATAGTATATTTGAATTGTAGATGGCAAAATAATTAAGTATGTGATTTAAACAACTGTAACCTGCTTAGATTTGTACATTAGGTTAGATCTGATATACTACTTGAAAGAGCAGAGGTTTTGTGTTTAATTTGTATTATGCTGACTAAAGTTTTGTTTTTTCTCTCCCCCCCCGCCCCCCCACGCCCCCCATTTAGGTTTTATAGGATCACATTAACAAAAGCACCATGGAGTTTTATGAATCAACATATTTTATTGTCCTTATTCCTTCAGTAGTTATCACAGTAATTTTCCTCTTCTTCTGGCTTTTCATGAAAGAAACATTATATGATGAAGTTCTTGCAAAACAGAAAAGAGAACAAAAGCTTATTCCTACCAAAACCGATAAAAAGAAGGCAGAAAAGAAAAAGAATAAAAAGAAAGAAATCCAGAATGGGAACCTCCCTGAATCTGATTCTGAGAGTGTACCCCGGGACTTTAAATTATCTGATGCCTTGGCTGTAGAAGATGAGCAAGTTGTACCTGTTCAACTGAATGTAGTTGAAACTTCAAGTAGTGTCAGAGAAAGAAAGAAGAAGGAAAAGAAACACAAGCCTGTACTAGAAGAACAGGTCACCAAAGAAAGTGATGTGTCAAAGATTCCAGGCAAAAAAGTAGAACCTGTCCCAGTTACTAAACAGCCCACCCCCCCTTCTGAAGCAGCTGCCTCAAAGAAGAAACCAGGGCAGAAGAAGTCTAAAAATGGAAGCGGTATTATAATCTATTCAACTTTATTGTATGATTGTATTTGTTTTAATGATTTTAGAGCTTGAAATTTAGATACTTTGTTAGGTGTGTATACAAAATGTTAAAAATATGGAGTCTGAAACCAAGAACATTGTCATTTTCACTGTGTGTTTGCTTTCATTAACATTAAATGCTGATAAAATTATTGATCATAAAACAGCATTTAAAACTAAACTTTATATTAGAAATATGGAAAAGAAACTTAATGGAAATATATAAAATTCAACTGTTTTACTGGAACTAGTAAGGACCTATAAATATCAGCAGTTAGAAACTTCTGTTTCTAATTAGTGTGATAGGAATTAAAGATGAAAAGATAGATACCGTTTTTGTCTTTAATTTTGCAAATGTTTTTCATACAGCTATTTTATACTAGGCATTATACTAGGTAATAGGGCTGCAGAGATAAAACTAGTGTGTTTTCAAACTGTAGACATGAACATAAATAATTATTGTAAAATGTTTAATATAATGATCTTGATATGTCTAAACCAGTGTAGGAGTTCTAAGTGGATCACTTAGAGGATGTAATGCCTAAAATTAACCTTAGAGGTTACATAAGTACTAGCTGGTTTTTGGGTGGCTGGGAAGGGTGGGATAGGATATTCTAGGTAGAGGGGTTAACAGATGTAATGGAAAGCCCATGAGAAATGGTGTCATGACGTGTGAAACTACAAACAGTTTTTATGAAAGGACTTGTGTTTACCATTAAGTTGTTTGTGTGTCTTGTGGAGTGTTGAATTCGTTATATTGGATTTTAAATATTTGTTTGCCAGCTGTGATCAAGGCATGATGCTAGAGAAATCAGAGTAAGCACTTCTATGTTAGTGGGGGAGAAGGACACGTAAGCCAGTAATGAAATGTGACTTACATAAGAGATGTTTGAAGTATACAAGAAATGCAGACGCCTAAACAACTACTACTTATGGGGATCAGAGGTAAAGAGCTTTACAGAGGAGATGGTGCCTGAGGTCTTCCAGGCACTGAATCACTTCACCAAGCAGCTCAGTGGGTCTCATTCCATACTGTCAGAATGTCACTTAGAAAGATAGAGATAGGAGTACAGTGTATTTTTGAACCATGAAATAGGAGGTTGGGAGTGGTAGGACACAAAGATGAAAAGACATGTAGGGGCTAGATCATGATGGGTTTTGTACACAGCATTAAGGAGCTGGGGTGTTATAGTTTAGCCATTGTTGAAAAATTTTCAAGCCGGTCAGTTTACATGGTCTGGTCATATTTATATTTTAGAAAGATGTCTTTGGCAGAACTTGGGGAGGACAAGTTTTATGGAGTAGTATTTAATATAGATAATCTAGTTATGAGATTATTGTTTTCCAAAGTTAAATTGGAGGACTGAACTGTGGTAGTGACAGAAGAAATAGAAAGTAGATTAAAGGGGCACCTGGCTGGCTCTCAGTTGGTAGAACATCCTACTCTTGATCTCAAGGTCGTGGGTTCAAGCCCCACATTGGACCGGGAGCCTACTTAAAAGAAAGTAGATTAAAGAGGTCTATAAAGTAAAAACAACATGACTAATCTTATTGAATGAGGTATGGCAGATAAAGGAGAAGGCAGAATCAAGACTGATTATCCAAGTTTTAAGTTTCTCAGGGTTGGCATACTAAAATCTTGGAGCCAAATCTGGTCTGCTTTCTGTTTTTTATGGTCCATGAGCCAAGAATAGTTTTTATGTTTTCAGTGATTCGAAAAAAATCCAAAGAAGAATAATATTTTGTTAAATGTGGAAATTACATGAAATGCAAACCTCTTTGTCTAGAAATGAAGTTTTTTTGAGTGCAGCCATACTCATCCATTAACGTATGTGTATGGCTGGCTTTCATACTGCAACAGCAGATGAATAGTTTTAATTCTTTTTAAAATTTAATTTATTCATTTATTTTGAGAGAGAGAGTGGGGGGGAGGGACAGTGAGAGAGGGAGTGAGAGAATCTCAAGCAAGCTCCATGCTCAGCGCAGAGCCCAACGAGGGGCTCGATCCCATGAACTGTGAGATCATGACCTGAGCCAAAATCAAGAGTTGGATACTTAACTGACTGAGCCACCCAGGCGCCTCAGATAGTTTTGATAGAGTCTGTATGGATATGCAAACATATTTAATGTTTGGACCTTAGAGAAAAAGTTTGCCAACCCCTGATTGGTAGGTGGTTGGTAGCACTAAGATAGGGAATATTGAGAGTGGATGTATATGGAGAGGAGAATGCTTTCAGGTTGTGTTTTAGGTTCCTATGGGGGGCCACTTACATAAAGAGCAATTTAGGATGCAATAGGATATGTAAGTGCAGATGCATAAGGCTAGAATATAGACTTGGAAGCTGTAAGCATGAAAATAGTTGTTGAAGTCATGGGTATAGATAAGCACATCCAAGGGAATTGTTTAAATTAAAGGTACTACCCTGAAGAATACCAGCATATGAGGTATTCTGTAGGAACAGTTTACAAAAGAATTTGCAAAGGAATATTTCAAGTGTAAGAAAAGAATTGTGGGAGCTGGTAGAGAATTTTTGGGAGGTGATAGAGTTTTAAATTTTATTTTATTGTGGCAAAATATACAATAACATTTACCATTTTACCATTTTTAAGTGTATAGTTCTGTGGCATTAAGTACGTTTACATTCTTATGCAACCGTCATCACTAGTCATCTCAGGAATTTTTCATCTTCCCCAACAGAAACTCTGTACCCATTAAACAGTAATTCCCCATTCCCCTCCCCCCCCAGCCCCTGGTAACAACCATTCTACTTTGTTTCTGTGAATTTGACTAGTCTGGGTACTTTATATAAAGTGAAATCATACAATATTTGTCCTTTCATGATCTTCTTATTTCACTTAGCCTAATGAAGACAGAATTTTAAGGAGGTAGAGATCAGTAGTATGAAATGCTAAATAGAAGTCAAAGAAGAAATAAAGGATATTGGTAGAGTATGGCATTTGGGACACCAGATTGCTCTGTAAAATCCTTTCATGGATAATGGAAGAGATAAAAATCAGGTTGCAATTGACAAATGATTGGTAAAAGAAGTACAGATCATTCTTTTGTTAATATAAGAAGAAATGGGTGTGGGAGGCTGGGAATTACAGTGGTGGGAAGGATTTTCTTTTTTAAGATGGTAGGGATTTGAGCATGCCCATAGGCTGAGTAGGATTAAGAGTGGCTGAGAAGTGGGATATAAAAGAAGCAACAAGTATTTTTAGAAGTCTTGATGAAATTAAAGACAGGTGTAACAGAGTAAGAAAGCTGGAATAATACTATTAGAGAGTTTAAAATTTTGAAGGTAAAGCATTCTGGGAATTATTTACCAGTAATTGAATCTTCTGGTGTGTTTGTTGTTTGCTATGATGACTTTTCATTTATTTTCAATAAAGATGATCAGGATAAAAAGGTGGAAACTCTTATGGCACCTTCAAAAAAGCAAGAGTCATTACCCCTCCATCAAGAGACTAAACAAGAAAGTGGATCAGGAAAGAAGAAAGTTTCTTCAAGGAAGCAAAAGACAGAAAACGGTGAAATGTGTAGATAATGTGTTTTATAAATACTAATTCTAGAGAAGTACACTTAGGACAAGGATCTTAGAACTCACATGCTCTTCAGTTCTCTGCTTAATGTGTTCTATAACAATGTTAATGCTAAAAGAAGTCCAGGGATCCTTGAGTCTTGTGGTTTCATAGTGTTTTGACAGATGGCCAGGGTATATGTTTGTGATGAAGAAGTTTATCTGAAATTCAAAAAGGACAAAGCATTTATTAAATGGTCTCAACGGAGTTTTGAAAATAATGTAAATAACATATAAACTATAGAAGAAAAGTATTCCTGAAACATTTGTACTTTTTTTTAAATACGAAATTTATTGTCAAATTGGTTTCCATACAACACCCAGTGCTCATCTCAACAAGGAAACATTTGTACTTTGAAATATCACTTAAAGACTATGCTTGAGGACATTGTCTAGATATATTATTACCCTATATTACCAATTATTTCCTAAACATTGTTTGCATGTATATGTGGGAAGCATCCCATTAAGAGTGATGGAGCAGTTTGTATATGTTCAGAATTGTCCAGGGAAAACCTCTGTGAAACGTGTGTAGATTAAATGGTGATACTCAAATAATATTGGACAGTAGTATCAACTAGTGCTGGAAAATATTAAAATTGGAAAGAGAAAAGATGAAATTCTATTACTTGCACGAAAATTATGATGTATCAACTAGGTACAGAAAAATATTACCCACAAATATTTCATAAGATTAAATATTTATTATAAATTAAAATAAATTTTTTTAATGTTTATTTTTGAGAGAGAGACAGTGTGAGCCAGGGAGGGGCAGAGAGAGAGAGAGGGAGGGAGGGAGAGAGAGAGAATGAATCCAAAACAGGCTCCAGGCTCTGAGCTGTCAGCAAAGAGCCTGATGCGGAGCTCGAACTCAGGAACTGTGAGATCATGACCTGAACTGAAGTCGGATGCTTAACCCACTGAGCCACCCAGTGCCCTTTATTATTAAAAAAAAAACAAAAAACAAAACGAACAAAACACACTCTTCATGCCCAAAAGCTTTTTTAAAAAGGTAGGAAGATAGATTTCCATATGTGTGCGGAAGTTTTTATCTTTAGCCAGCAGACATCAGATTTTAATGTTCAAACTCTTAAAGTTCTTCCTGTTAAAAGTAGGAACAAAGTGTAAGGAGGCTTCCTTCCTCCACTTTTAATGTTCTGCAAATTTTAGCCAGTTCAGTAAGATGTGCCATGGAAATTACAGGCATAACTTTTAGAAATGAGACAATATCTGCAAGGAACAATGACTGATTTTTGTACCTAGAAAGTGGAAGGAACTCCGTTAAAAACTATCATTTGCAGTAAGAATTCGGCAAAGTACAAACATAAATAAAGATTAGTAGTTTTCCTTGGGCACTAATTAAATGTGAATGGATTTTTTAGTTAAAACAGGAAGACAATGAGAACTAACTAAAATATAAAGGATATAGAAGAAGTTTTCAGATAGTGTTAGAAAGGAGATACGCTACACACTTTCAGATAAATGATTTACTGTAGAATAATATTGAATTGCTACTGCTTAATTAGAAGTGTGTTTTTACTTTATGTTAAATAATAAAATAGGAATTTAAAGCCAAATTGACTTGGTGTTAGATATTTGAAAATAACTGCATTTCTCATTGAACTTAAATGTGTGTACATGTTATTTAATTACTCTGCTGTAAAACCCTGAGTAATTCTAATTTTGTTGAACTTAAATTGCAGTCTTGGTAGATGAACCCCTTATTCATGCAACTGCTTATATTCCTTTGATGGATAATGCCGATTCAAATCCTGTGCTGGATAAGAGAGATGCTATTGATCTAATTAAACCTGACCAAGTAGAAGGAATCCAGAAAACGGGGGCTAAAAAATTGAAGACTGAAACTGATAAAGGTAATATGCAGCATGTAGCAATTTGTATTGAAGAAACACGTTTTTGAGTTCTGATGAAGTTGAGTAAATTTTCTCATAGAAACAATGAATGGTAAAAGAATTATAGAATCTTTGTAATAAAAGGTTTATTGGTAATTTTCTAGTCCAACCTGCTAAGTTTTATGGGGCCAGACCCTTGAATTTGCCTTGCCCAAGATTTCACAGCTATTTTGCTGTCTGATGATTTTTCTCTTATGCTATGGTCTCCTGTGAGGTTTCTGTGCTAATTCACAACCACCGTTCATTATTATTTTACTTTTTTAATAGACTTTTTTTTTTTTTTAAAGAATAGTAGTAGCTTCACAGCAAAATTGAGTGGAAAGTACAGAGAATTCCCATATCTTGCTCTCACGCACACACATAACTGACTTTTTAAACTTAAGATGTTGCTGAACTATTAAAGCCTTGGGCTTCTCTGGGTCTAATGGTTGGCAGTTGGTTTTTAAGGAAAGGAAGTTTGTGCTTTATGTAGGAGCCCCCGAGGAAATTGAGTGAGTCAGGGGATGCTTGATGCGTGGATTTTTTTAAATGTCAGGATTGTTTGTATATATTTGGTATTTGTAAAATCATATTTCCTTTTTTAAAAATTCTGTTTCCTTTTTATAATTATCTTCATGCTTATTTTATCACGTGTAAGGTTTGATTTGTATATCATGATTATTAAGGTTAAATGAGAATATTTGAACATACTTGGTACAGATACTAGCATACTAGACATTGGAATGATTTTTTTTTTTTAAGTGAGGGCATACTGGCACTTTAGTATTCTGTAGTTTGATTAAATTTTAGTTAATATAATTGTTTCATAGTATATTAAAGATGATAAACACTTTTTCTCTCTTGACTGGAGCATTTTTTAGTTGTCTGACCTGAAATATAAATCTGTTTTCTCTTGGTATTGACTTTCTGGGTCAAGAATTCTTGATGCTTACCTTTGCTGAAGTTATTACTTGTGTCTCTTAAATGCCAATTCTTTTCTTTTTCTTTTTCTTTTTTTTTAAGAAAATGCTGAAGTGAAATTTAAAGATTTTCTTCTGTCCTTGAAGACTATGATGTTTTCTGAAGATGAGGCCCTTTGTATTGTAGACCTGCTAAAGGAGAAGTCTGGTGTGATACAGGATGCTTTGAAGAAGGTAAGCATGTTTTTTATTATGGGCATGTTTGAGAACAGTGATTAGAAGTTCACCAAATAAGACTTTTGCTAGAGTAATATATTCATATTCCCATCATTCATACTCCAAAGCACATAGTCACATTTAAAAGTTCTGGAATGGCTTCAGAAGTTATTTTGTATATCTATACTAATCAGTACACTTATTTAGTCAGGTGTCTGACAAAAGTGAAGTGCTTATAAGTAAGATGATTTATAGGGCTTTAAAGTCATTTGACACTTAACACTGTACCTTGCTTTGCTCTGCTCTGAAGGGAAGGGAAGGCGATTTCTGGATAGAATATATGGAATGTTTTTGTGACTGAAGATAGCACACTTCAGAGAACTTGGGAATCTTTGCTGTTTTGTGTGTGTGTATGAAGTATCATCCTTCTAAAATAAGTGATTTGGATGGTAGAATCGCTGCTATGATGGACTAAAATTTGTAAACAAAAAACAAACAAAAAAAACAATCCTTGGAGTTAATACTTAATTTCTCATGGGTCAGGCTCACTACATTATCATGTATACTATGTCATACTGGAAAGGTGACAAGTTTTCAAATGTTATTTGTGTGAGGTAAGATGACACGGTATCTGATATTCAATATTAGATGTGGATTTCGCTATTCTTATTCTCAGCACGCGTGTGCGCACACGCGCACACACACCCCTCATTTAAAACAATAAGTGGCTTTCATTTATTTTTTTCTTAAAGAGCACTCGAGTCCAGGCTATCCCCCTCACCTGATTACCTTTAGTAGTCTCCTATTTGTTGTTTCTGTATCATTTCCCTATATAAAGCTAATCTGAATTCCCAGTCTAAATTGTTCTCTCTGCTATTCTTTCTCATAACCATCTGGGCTTTTTTTGTCATAGCATTTATCGTAGCATATTAAGTCTGCTATACCTCCAAGTATCTATTGACAGTGAGTTTTACAAGTCTGGCATTTTACAGTGTAGTATGCTTGTTGGACGGTCTCCATGTGGTGCCAACAATGGCTCAGTGTAAGCAAGGTGTTCCAGGGTAATCAGGGTGAGTGTTGTAACTGTGTGACTTTGGATACAATATCTGATTATTCTGTTGCAAGAAACTTTCTTGAAATACTTGACTGAAGAATTTGTCCTTTGATTTATTTTAATCGGCTAAGTATATCTATCTTAAAGGGTTTCTTAGTTATTTGTGGGGATAAGGGAAAAGCCTTCAGCTGAAGTTTTTGTGTTACTACCCAGTGTCTGAAATTACTGCTTTTTAAAATTGAAAATAATTGCTTTTAGTGATCTCTTCTAAGGGTGTTGGTAGTGACTTAAGGGGGCAAGAGTGGTTATTTTATTGTCTGAGATAGCTTTGAACTCTAGAGACTGGGGGGTAAATCAGCCTCCCCTTGGTAGTTGTTTTAGGTAGGCCGAGGAAGAAGTTGGAGACTGTTAAAGGTAGTGTTTTGAAATAGACTATTTTGCAGCTTCACTTTTTTTCCCCATCTTTGGAACTTTTTGTTCCAAAATCTAATTATTCTGTGTTTCTCGTAGAGTGGTTCTGTTCTCATCTCCAGGGACGCAGTGTCTTTGTAGGTCCCCAGTATTTGCAAAAGTAAATTTAGTTTCTCCCTCTTCCTGTCATAGGAAGTGTCTTGGTCAGACCTTTTAATAGATATCAAGTTTCCAGGTATAAGTAAATCCCCACCCCTAATACTGCTCCAGAGGAAGGGGGAAGATAAATGCAGGATCACCAGCATAGGATGGAAATGGAGGAGTTAGAGGACCTGCTGGCCAGTTAGATGAGGTAGCTAAAGAAGAGTCTAGAATGAATGCTTGTTTTTGCTCTTGAGTAACTTGGTAAATTGTGGTGACAATGCTATTTATGAACACTTTGCAGAGGAGGAGAGAGTAGAGGATTGTGAAAAATTTTGTGTAGTTGTTTTAGGCATCCTTTGAATCATTGAAGTAGATATATTCATTTCACAGTTGAATATGTATTTCTCTGGAGTTGAAAAAAAGATCATAATGGGTGTGATTTAGGAAAATACTCCACTATCAGCAATACACATGGTGAATGTGTGCTAGACCAGAGAGAATGTGGGGAGTGCTAAGAAAATTCAAGAGTGAACCCTGAGAAACACCAACATTTAAAGGGCAAGGAAAGCCACCACAAAGGATACTGAAGAGGAGTAGGAGGAGAAGCAACACCAGGGAGACAGTGGAATCACAGACACTTAGGGATGGTAGAGAGTTCACCAGTGAGGAGAAAAGTCAACAGTGACATGCTTTAGAGAGATGAAGGATGATAAGGACTGAAAAATTGGATTTGATATCATCAGTGAAAGTTTGATTGAAGTACTAGACTGTAGATAATCAAATGAATAGGAAAGGGGACAGTGTCCACCCTGAATACCTTAGATGGGAAAGGGAAAACAGTAAAAGCTAGAGGGGTTGCAGAGTTGAAGAGATGTCATGTGTTGTATGTGTGCCTGTGCGTGTGTGTGCACGTGTGTGCGCATGTGCCTTACGTTTAAGCTGCAGGATACTTGTGTTTTATATTAGAGTTAATATCCTGAGTTCTAGAGTCAGATTTCCTGGATTCATATCTGAGTTCTGCCACATTGAGATTTGTTTGGCCTTAAGTTACATAACCCCAGTGTCTCACTTTCCTCTTCTCCCAAGTGGGAATGATAATCAGGTTTTGAATATTAAATGAAATAATACATAGTAGGTGCTTAGAGTTCTTAGCATACAGTAATTGCTCAAAAATGTTAACGGTTAATGTATTAGTAAGAAAATATTTGATTTGATTATTTTAGTCAGTCATTCTTGGTGTTGACCTTTAAATGTATTTGCCTCAATTATGTGATTTTTCAACTTTAAATTGTTAACTCTTCTGACTCTATGCTATATAATAGGAGGTTTGCCTACTTAAAATTTTTTCCTACCCCTTCTCCTTTTTCCCATTCAACTTTTGTTAGGGATAGCATTTGTTTGTCAGATACTTACAACATTTAATGTTTACTTTGTGACTATAATTTTCATGTTTTAGTCGCAATTCTGCTGGTTAATGGTGGGTTCAAAGCTTGATAACAGTTCTTTTGCCATGGTGTCTGTATTTGTCTCTTGTTTGGCTGAATTTATTTTTCCTGGAATTTCTTCAGGAAAGGCTCATAGAAACTATATTTCCCAGGTTGTGGCAAGTTAAAATGCTTTTTTGTTGTCATTATAGATGAATGATAATTTGATGGGGTATGATATTTCTGGGTTTCACTTTCTTTCCTTGAGAATTTTCCTACTTGCTTTACCATTCTTTACTCAGCTGGATAGAGGTCTAAGAACACACTGAATTTTGTATTCTTTTCATGTATTTTTGTCAGATTACTCTCACAATAAAAACATCTTTTGGGCAACCCACCCAGATGTTTATTTTTTGAACTTTTCCAGTGTCTACCCTACCATACAAACATCAAGGGATTCATTTTCTTTTAAGTTCAGCAGGAAATTTAATATGGTTTTGGCCTTGACTCCTGTGTCCTCTATATTTCTTAGGATAAAAAGCATATCTTTTCAGCCATGAGATTTATCCCTTAAAATAATTGAAATAATGGGTATCTAGTAAGCATATACTAAATCTTTGCCTATTGTCTTTGTGTTTCATATTTTAATCCTAAGAGAAAAGCTTTTGGTTTATTTCTACTTCTTTTTTTTTTTACTTCTCTCCATCCTAGACTCTGTCTCTTAATATATTTCAGCGGCCTGTCTTTTTTTGTTTTCTACTTCTAATTGGATTGTATTTCTGAGATAGTGTTACTTTTACTTCCAGTTTGGGTTTTGCTGGCTCATACTTCTTCTCATTCTGTTGTCTTTACTTTGAGCTTTTCTTGTGAACTTTATTCTTTACTCTTGATTTCCAGAAATGACTACTATAAGATTTTTTAAACTCATAGTGATTTTTTTTTATCACAATTTTTGTCTGCTTTTTGACAATCTTTTTTGGTGATTTTTCTTCACTTGTCATTTGTTTTTTTGTGTTCTCTTTTTTCATGTATCTTGCATAGACTTTTTTTTTTGTCTTTAAAGAAAATTTTTTTTAAGTAATTACTTTGAGAGAGACAGAGACAGGACAAGCAGGGGAGGGGTGGGGGGGGAAGGGAGGGAGGGAGGGAATCCCAAGCAGGCTCCTTGCTGCCAGTGCAGAGCCAGACATGGGGCTCGAACTCCTTGAAACTATGAGATCGTGACCTGAGCCAACCAAGAGTCGGATGCTCAACTGACTGAGCCACCCAGGTGCCCCGACTCTGTTTTCTTTTTGATCAGTACTCCTCTTTTAGTGAGGGTGTTCCTCTTGGATAAACTCTGTGCCTGGAGATTGACAATGAAGGACCAATGCTAAGTGCTGTTCTTTTCAGGCTGTGTGTGAAAATAAGTTCTTTTAGCCTTTCTGTCTTACCAGATAAAAGACTTCACTACAGAGTATCACTATGAAGAATTTCTCCCAACTCTGCCTCACTAGCTGCTTTCTTTGAGTAAAGTTTGTATGATTTCTTCATCATTCTCACTTCCTTCGCTTCTTGAGATCTCCTTCCAAGAAGATTCCTACCTTCTGTCTTTGTTCCTGATGTCAAATGGAAGATAATTGGTTTTTCAATATGCTGGTTGATTGCAGAGAACTAGGCACCAGGGCACTTCTGTAGTCTTGAGTATATTTTGACAGGGTTGTGGAGCACCTGTGTTTGATCTCCATACTTTTGGCAGTCTTTTCTGATGTTATGCTTTGACATTACAGATGATTGTTTCATTTTGGTTGTTTGTATTTTGGTTTCATATTCCTCTTTTGATCTTCTAGGAGGAGAAGGGAGAGATTGCAATCTTGACTCTGGGTTTAAAACTAGAGTCCTATAATTCTTTGTAAAAAATTTATTTCTTGGTTGATATGTATCCTATTGTATGCCTCAGAATATAGAATGATGAAGTGAATCATGAATCATGAATGATATTTCACTGACCAGAATTTGGCAGTCATTCTACTTTATATGTAATTGTGAACTCTGCATTGGCCCAAGAACATTTGATATTAGATGCTTCATTTTCATTAGCTCATGTTAACTATTACTAATTCTGTATTGATTTCTCTACTGTAGTCAAGTAAAGGAGAATTGACCGCACTTGTACATCAGCTTCAAGAAAAAGATAAGTTACTTGCTGCTGTGAAGGAAGATGCTGTTGCTATGAAGGATAGGTGTAAGCAGTTAACTCAGGTGAGGACATTTTTATATTTAAGGGATATATGTTCTGAATCAGAAGCAGTGAAGGACTTCAGAAACCATGTATAATTACAGATTTAATTATTTGTGTAGTAAATTTATACCCAGTTAAAGTCAATTTCTTATACAGTTGTGGTGGTGGTGTCTTACTTCGTCATGTTGTTAAAGCCTGCGGTTGAATTATGAATTTAAAGTAACAGTGCTTCTAGATACGTTAATTTAAAATAACAGAAACGTTTGCACACTGGGGGCATGTTTCATTTGGATCTGACTTAGAATTAGTCTCTAAGGAAGCACAGAACTAACTAGGTGTGATCTTGTTTAAATCCAGTAGAATAAGTGTAAAACTTATACAGATAATTTATTTATAAAGGTTTTTGTGGTAAATATTGGTAACTTTTAATCAGTGAAATTCTTTAAACCCCAGAATTTTACTCCAGGAGGGGGGGAAATCTTTAAAAAACTGTGTTAAATAATATAGATTTCCAGTTATAAATCCGTTCTGGGGATGTAATGTACAGCAGTATAACTATAGTTTGTAATAATATGTTGTATATTTGAAAGTTGCTAGAAAGTATATCTTAAAAGTTCTTATCATGAGAAAAAAAATTATAACTATAGTGGTGATGGTGTTAACTAGACTTAATGCGGTGATCATTTTGCAATGCGTACAAATCCCAAACCATGTTGTATACCTGAAACTTTCATAAAGTTCTATGTCAATTATATCTCAAAAAGAAATTATATAGACTGAGAACATAATTGAAATTCTATAGAAAATGTGGTTTTATTCTTCCTGAGGTGCTTGTTTCTCCTTTTAGGAATTCACTACGGTATATGAGGTTTGTATTACAAAACTGCTTGATGACATTAGGATGGCCTCATTTGAATATAAAGCCTTTTAGGTGAATTTGAACTAAAAAAAGTTAATGGAAACACTTGGTCAGATTAAGATTAATCAAAGTTACTAAAATAAGCATGTTTCTTTAAGATTAGAAACCTTAGTATAGTTTTATGTGACTATAGTTTTTGGACTATAATTTAAAAATTAAAAAGCTATCCACTTTGTGGTAATTCATTAAGCTATACACTTAAGATATATATGCTTTCTTCCTAAGCATATAATATACATCAGTATAACACCTTGCAGATGTATGTGAACTCTTAAGGGCAGCCATTAAGACATAAAAGTTTTAAATTTTGTCAGTTTCTTAGAGGAGGTTGTATAAATTGATCATTCTTGCAAATAATTTAAAGTTGGTTGGCTCTTGGGGTGCTTGGGTGGCTCAGTCAGTTGAGTGTCTGGCCTTGGTTCAGGTCGTGATCTCTCAGTTCGTGAGTTTGAGCCCCACATCGGTCTTGGCTGCTGTCAGTGCAGAGCCTGCTTCGGATCCTCTTTCCCCGCCGCCCACTCCCCCCCCCCCCCCCCCAATCACCCACGTGAACTCGCTGTCTAAAATAAATAAAACAGAAAGAGTTGGTTGGCTCTCTTTTACTTTGATGATTAATATTCTAGGAGTTCATGATAGTTGCAACGTAAAATGAAATCACCCTTTTGATTTGACTTGGGAAGACAATAAAACTTTGAGTTCTGATTTTTTACTTTCCCTTATTCCAAGCTTCCATTTTGTTGTAAGCATGTCTTCCTTATCTTTTCTCTTAGGAAAGAGACTTCTTTTTTTCCTCTGCTAGATTTTTTTTTAAGCTTCTTTCTAAACCCTAAAAGAGAGCTAGTACCTGTGAATAATAGAGAATTAACTCTTTTGCTTTAAAACATCTCTTCCAATAAATAAATAAATAAATAAATAAATAAATAAATAGGTAGAAAGAAAGAATGAATGAGCTATTCTTTCTTCTAATCAAGTTAGAATGTAGAATTTATTCTAGGTTGAGCTCTTTAGCTCTTAGACCAGAAAGTATATCTGGAATAAGAGTAAACAGAACAGCAAAGTGTTTGTGAAGGAATTGGTGTAAAGGTAGATGCAGGTAAATGCAGAAGACAATTTCTGTTTTTTTTCTTTGTTTTTTTAATGTTTATTTTTGAGAGAGAGACAGAGTGTGAGTGGCGGAGGGACAGAGAGAGAGGGAGACACAGAATCTGAAGCAGGCTCCAGACTTTGAGCTTGTCAGCACAGAACCTGATGCAGGGCTTGAACCCGTGTACGGTGAGATCGTGACTTGAGCTGAAGTTGGATGCTCAATGTCCCTGACAAATTCTATTTTAAACCTTTGATCTTAGGGGTACCTCATCTTGATTTCAGCTCAGGTCGTGTTCCCAGGGTCATGGTATAGAGTGCCACATGAGGCTTTGCACACGGCAATGAGCCTACTTGAGATTCCCTCTTTTGCTCTCTCCCCCTCTCCCTCTCCTCTGGCCCTTTTCCCTGTTCGCGCGTGCTCTATCTCTTAAAAAAACCAAAAAACACAAAAGAACTGATCTTAAGCATGTAGTTACTTCAAAATTCATCATTGTTTTATTGACATAATTTTGCTGATGCTAAAAATGTCTTTATTATAAATTATGGTACTTATTTTTTTAATAAAATGTTTTCATAATTTTTTTTCTGGTTTATTCTAGGAAATGATGTCAGAGAAAGAAAGAAGCAATGTAGTTATAGCAAGGATGAAAGATCGGATTGGAACGTTAGAAAAGGAGCATAACGTATTTCAAAACAAAATGCATGTCAGTTATCAAGAGACTCAGCAGATGCAGATGAAGGTATATTTTTACTTTTTGAAAACAAAATGAAATTTTGCATTCATTTAACTAGGAAACTTTAAATGCCTAATATGTGCAAGGCAGTGTGCTGGGCTATGGTACTATAGCTAAACTGGCTCCCTATGTGTAAGTAAACACCTTTTCTAGGTGCAGATGAGGAAGAAGCTGGAAGGTGACATGTAAATATACTCCATTACAATATTGTAGTCCCCCCTCCTTATTCCTTTTCACTTTCTGTGGTTTCAGTTACCTGTGGTCAACTGAAGTCTGGAAGCAGATGATCCTCCTTCTGACATAGTGTCAGAAGGTCAGTAGTAGCCTAATACTATGTCATAGTGCCTATGTCATTTATCTCCCTTCTCATCATGTAGGCATTTTATCATTTCACATCATCACAAGAAGGGGGAATTCAGTATAATAGGATATTTTGAGAGGGAGAGGAACACCTTCATGTAACTTTTATTATAGTATATTATTAAAGTTCTGTTTTTAGTTAATCTCATAACTGTGCCTGATTTATAAATTAGTGATATGTGTGTGTAAGGAAAAACATAGGATACCTAGGGTTTAGTATTCTGCAGTTTCAGGCATCTGTTGGGGGTCTTGAAGGCAGGTATTCCCTGTGGATGGGGGGATTACTGTAGAGGTAACCAGTGGGCGCTTTGGAACCATTGGGAGGAAAGGTGGAGAAGAGAAAGGTTATAGAGCAGACTTGTTAGAAATGATATGTAAACTGTATTGAATGTTTTGAAACAATCAGGCATTATCAGAGAGTGAAGAAATCGGCACTGGGTTATTACTTGGTGTGATTCCTTAGTTCTGTCCTTAGAGGTGATGGGTCCATGGGTCTGTGTTGGGGTCCAGGATGGAACTTTTTAATGCGTGCTACTCAGGTGTTTCTGATAGAAATTGCCCAGTGATAACAGTTTTTGAGAAATGCAGTAGCAGTTGTGTTTGGAAATCAGTACTAGAATGAGGAGAAGATCTAGAGATATAAATAGAGGCCCTATCTTAAAGGGACTTGTATACTGAAAGACTGGGGAGCCGCTAAAGGAGTTTAAGCAACTCAACAGTGTGATTTTATTAGCAGGTTTTTTTTAAGTTTGTTTATTTTGAAAGGGAGGAAAGTGCATGAGCAGGGGGAGGGGCAGAGAGAGAGAGAGAGAATCCCAAACAGGCTCTGCATTGTCAGCACAGAGCCCGACTTGAACCTGTAACTCACAGATCATGACCTGAGCTGAAATCAAGAGTTGGATGCTTAACTAACTGAGCTGCCCAGGAGCCTCAAGTATTTTTAACTATTACTCTGGTAGAAAGAAGTGTGGAAAGTGGAATAAGGAATAATTGGAGGGCTTTTGCAGGAATCCAAGTCAGAGAACAAGGGCCCGAAATCAGATGTTGACAGTGAGAGGTTGAGTTTGAGTGATACAGAAGAGTTAGTAGATGGGGCTTGGTGATGGAATAGAGACAGCAAGAGAAAAATTATAATGAAGGATGACTCCTAAGGTTTTTGCCTAAGTGACTTAATCTCTTGTTACTTTCACCTGTCTTCTTTCAACATTACACAAGGTTCAGTTCTTACTGTCTTTTCCATATATTGATCATTTTCATGATTCCAGTTAGCCTGGACCCATGGTTGGTTGATTGGTTTTTTTTCTCTCTCTCTTTTTAAGATTGAAATACCACTTTTACTATTGATAAAGAGGCTATTGAAGAACATGGTTTGGTTCTGCTTGTCTGGTGATCTAATAATATTTCCCCTAATTGAACTCTCTGACCCAATGATTTTTTTAATTATTTCCATTACTAGTTGATGCTTCAAATTTGGAAGCTCTTGTCATCACCTTAAATTTAACATATGTCTAGAATCAAACTCTTGCTTTTGATCAAGTTGTTTTTATTTTCTAATATTTGAGGCATCATTATCCTTATGCTTGAATCCTTTGACTTCTCTCTCTTGTCCAGTTCATAGTTTGTTCTGAAATCTTAAAGATAATTTATTTCTAGGTACTCTTGCATTCAGTTCTTAGCTATTACCTTAGTTTATTGTTTCATACTAGTATCATTATAGCCCCTTTTTAATAGGTCTCTCATTTCCATTTTAACATGTAATATCAGGTTTTTGTTGGTAAGATACTATTCTAATCACATTGCTAGTCTGCTGAAAATTTTAAAATTAATCTTTACTATTATCTAAGTCCCAGTGTTTTCCATGGAAATAAACTAATAGCAAAAAAGTAGTGAATGAATCTGTGGTCCGGTTCTTACCCTGTCCACTGCTCTCTGCTTTCATTTGGCCCAATCCTCTCTCTTTCCAAACCCCAGCCATTTGAGATCTTCTTTCCCATTAATAAATAGTTCTTCTTATTGAAGAACTGACTTTCCTACTCTCAAGGGATCTTTTCTGTTTCTTAATTCCTACTTCCTAGTCAAGTACTTATAGCACCATCTTTTATTGAGGATGGAAGGTGATTTCTCATTTTTCTTTCCTTCTCTCTCTTTTTTTTTTATTTAATTGCATTTAGAAGCCAAGATATAGGTTCCATATGAAAAGTTCTCTGAAAAATAGAAACATATACTTTAATTTCTCTTAACTGAATAGGTTTACTTAAAATTATTAAGATTATTTCACATTCTAAAATAAGGCATATCCCTATGGGAATATAAGACTCAGTGTTCTTTATCTTTTGGTCCTGTAGTTGCGAAATAAGAGGCCATAATATTTTAGTAGATTTTTGTGTGATAAATTTGCCATCTATTTGGTTATAGCTCAATTTGTAACTTAATATAAATATGTTGAACATATTTTCAGTTTTTATTTTGATTACTTTTGATTACTAAGTAAATACTAAATAAACTTTTGATTACTAAAATCTTTCATTACAAATACTGCTAACCTAAAATTGATATAGGTTTAAGATAGAGTTAATTCTATATGAGTCTGTTGGGTAGGAACAAAATTCAGTGTCTTATTTCTCAAACATCTCTACATGTATTTATTTTACATTTTCAGTATAAGAGCAGCAAGCATCTACTTGCATTCTTGGATGTTGTGGCAGCTTGTATTGACTTTGCATTCATCACTATCAAAATATAATTCTTCCCTTAAACTTCTTTATATTTATTTGAGAAGGATGGTTCAGACTTCATTCTATTGATGCTTTTTACATTCTCATCATAATAAAGTTTCTTTTAAAAGTTAGCTTTGGCAGTTATTGTTTCTAAATCTTATGTTTGTAAAATAATTTTAGTTCCAGCAGGTTCGTGAGCAGATGGAGGCGGAGATAGCTCACTTGAAGCAGGAAAATGGCATATTGAGAGATGCTGTCAGCAACACTACAAACCAACTCGAGAGCAAGTATGTTTCCAAATGCTTTATTTTTAATTGAATGGCAGAATATTTTCATTAAATGGCAGATATTTTCTTGAGCCATCAAAATGTGTTTGATAGTAATTGGTTAGATTTCTGTATTTTACATGTTTTTAAAATGAATTAATTTTCACAATTTTTTTGCTATGTGAAGAAGAACTTCAGCTAAACTATGTGATAAATACAATGCTGGCACAATGGAACATTGTCTACAAATTTGAGACTGCATTTATAAGTTTTAAAACATCTATCCCCTTTAACAGTAGTTCTCAAACTTTATTATTCTGAAGAGCATCTGACATGTTTGTCAAAAAAGCATATTCTTGAGTCCTACCTCTAAAAGATTATGATTCACTGGCTCTGAGGTAGAGCCCAGGAGTCTGCATATTAAGACACATTCCTCGTGATAGTGATGAAATTGGCTCTGGGCCATACTTTGAAAACCTGTACCTTGGAGAAGACTAGTAGCATGCTTACAAGAATAAGCACTCCGACTGATTTTAATAGATTTTCAGAACACCAGTTTGAAGGTGACAATGTTGACTTATGTTCATGAGTGTGTAGTCATCCATTTCTCTTGATTATTTTATGGTGATTTTGGAATCTGTGTAATTGTTACCAGAGTGATTCAGAGATGATACTCAACCAAACTTCATTATTAGTAGTTGCTTACAACTTTTCTGTTTCGGTTGGCTATAAGTGGAATTACTAACTCAGAAAAACTAATAGAAAATATGTTTTGTTTGTTCTTTTTATGTGTTTGTAATAATAGAAGGTTCCTAATCCAGTTACTGTTTTCAGGCAGTCTGCTGAACTAAATAAACTACGCCAGGATTACGCTAGGTTGGTGAATGAGCTAACTGAGAAAACAGGAAAGCTCCAGCAGGAGGAAGTCCAAAAGAAGAATGCTGAGCAAGCAGTTACTCAGTTGAAGGTGACATATTCCCACCTTTATTTATCACTTCATAAATAATGTAGATGTTAAACTTAGGGACCTAAATATAAATATGTATGTAGGTTTGAGAAACGTAGGTTGAGTCTTAAAAGTCTAAGCACTCTGCCTGTATAGAAGCTTGTGCATAATGAAAGAACTGAATATAGGCTTGAGTTTCAGGTTGTAGACTGTCTGAAGATAAGAAAAATGAAATTTGCTGATTGACAGATATAAGCCGAACTTCATCTTGCATATAGAAGTTAGGTTCATAAGGGTGAGGCAAAAACCATGTAGTTAAAATTACCTTCAATATCACTTATCCATAACTTGGACTTTTCAATAAGTTCAGTAGAAACTATTTTTCTTCTAGCATTGGAATGGATGATTTTCCTTTGCTTTAGCACAAGACCAGGAAATGCTCCAGTAGCTTTCACTTGGCCATACTACATAGTAATTCATAGTAATTCAGTTGAGTCAGTTTCTTTAGATACCAGAATGGTAATTAGTATCATGAGAAGGTCATGCTGAGATGTGATACATGGGGTTGCTCAGGCTACAGAGGAATAGATTTGTTCCTTTTGTATCTTACAGTGTATGTACATTGAATAGAATGATGAGAAGTGTCCTTTCTTCCTTTGGGGGGAGGATTTGTTGAACATATAGTTCAATTTGTGTAAAGTCAAATGTATTAGATTCTTAGGTCTTGGGTAGAATTCTTCCTGATAGCAGTTCCAGAGCAGGAGGGGTTAAGAGGGCTTTGACAATAAATGAAGGTGGAAAATAGTGCAGTTTTTATTTTTTTGAAGTTTTCAAAAAAGCAGAAGTCCCTGTGGGGGATTGATAAAATTGTCCTTTCTTTTATTTAAAATTTGTCTTGCTGGTGTGTTTGCTGCTGGAACTTAGGAATATGGAAGTTCTGTATGGATATGGATAAGCATATAAATGATGCTGAAGGTTATAGTCATCATTGAACTCTTGTGCTGTACCTCAAAATAGGAATTTTAGGTACCTACTGAGATTTACCAGTAAAGATACCATCCTGTCTTTTGATAGCCAGTTGGCTGAAGAAGTAAAAATGGATAGCTAAATGGATCAGATCTATACATAGTAGTAGTTATAGTTATCTATCTGCATTCAGTTTCTGTAAATGCTGCATATTGGAGGATAGAATGGCTGTGGCTGATAATATCTTTGCAGAAGTCTGGGCATATCTGCTTGTTTTAGTAATGTAGGAAATGATTTGTTGGAATAGGTGGTTTTATGACAGGACTAAAGATAGAGGATGCTTTGTTTTTTTAATTTGAAGGTTTGTGATTGTGCTGACTTACCCTTTTTTCAGGTTCAACTACAAGAAGCTGAGAGAAGGTGGGAAGAAGTCCAGAGTTATATCAGGAAGAGAACGGCAGAGCATGAGGCAGCACAACAAGGTAAGGTGAAAAGGTATTCATGTAAATTTAGTATATAGTCCTGCTTAAAATCTTCTTCCCTCTGTATATGAAGAAAGAATAATCTGACCTTTTTGTTTAGGCCAATAAAAATAGCTTTTATACTTTCAGAGTACCTTTATTTCTTTAAGAGTTCTTAGAGTTTTAAAATAAACTCTACTAGCTTTATCTTGAAACATTGAGTTGCAGATAAAATTATAGTTTCTAAGGTAATAGTAACCTAGCTGTGTGTTTCCTATCTGAATTTATTCCCTTTGGTTCCTTGATTACTTCTTTATTTTTCCTTTGTAAGGGAGGACTCACTTCCTGTATGGTGGGGGAAAAAAAGGCATTACCATTCCAAATAATTGACTTAAAACAGTCTACTTAAATGTTAACTTTCATTATGGATTTATTTTTTTTAAGTTTATTTATTCTGAGGAGAGAGAGAAAGAGAAAGCAGGGGAGGGGGCAGAGAGAGAGGAAGGGAATCCCAAGCAGGCTCTGTGACGGCTGCACAGAGCCGGACGCCGGGCCCCGTCTCACAAGACGTGAGATCATGACCTGAGCCAAAATCAAGAGTCACACGCCTAACTGACTGCGCCACCTATGTGCCCCTCATTACTTATTCTTAATTTGATGAATCCATCTGGGAGGTAATGGAGCTTGTATTATATGTATTATTCGTCTCTATTACTCCTTTTCTCCCACAAAAGAGGCAGTGAGCTAGTTAAATACAGTTCTAAGCAATAGGGTAGGTCATACGGACTTTTGGCTTTTTAGACCTTTGGTTTCCTCTGATTCCATACACCTGGCACCCCTCCACCTCCCTATTTCCCTTTGGCTCAAAATAAATATACCCAAGCTATTTAGAGGCCTTTTTCTTTATATATAAAATTTATGTTTATGTTAAGATACATTAGCTTACTTTTATTTATTTTTATTTTTTTAATATAATTTATTGTCAAATTGGTTTTCTTACAACACCCAGTGCTCATTCCAACAAGTGCCCTCCTCAGTGCCCATCACCCACTTTCCCCTCTCCCTCACTCCCCATCAACCCTCTGTTTGTTCTCTGTGTTTAAGAGTCTCTTATGGTTTGCCTCCCTCCCTCTCTGTAACTTTTTTTCCCCCTTCCCTTCCCCCATGGTTTTAAGTTTCTCAAGATCCACATATGAGTGAAAACATATGTTATCTTTCTCTGACTGGCTTATTTCACTCAGCAGAATACCCTCCAGTTCTATCCACATTGCGCAAATGGCAGGATTTCATTCTTTCTCATTGCCAAGTAGTAGTATTCCATTGTGTATAAACCACATCTTCTTTATCCATTCATCAGTTGAAGGACATTTAGGCTCTTTCCATAATTTGGCTCTTGTTGAAAGCGCTGATATAAATATTGGGGTACATGTGCCCCTATGCATCAACACTTTTGTACCCCTTGGGTAAATTCCTAGCAGTATTAGCTTACTTTTACAATTACATTTCGTCAGTGAAGCACACATGAATTTTGATAAGAATTGTAGCTGTAAACTATGTATCTCTCTATAAACTATGTATGTCACTGTAAACAGTAAAGCTTCACTCTGACTAGAAGCAGTCACTTTTGCTTTTAGTATTTTCTGTCACTTTTGCTTTTAGTATTTTCTGTCATATTTCTAAATAAGCATATTATTTGTACTTACACTGTTATCTCTTAATAGGCATCTGTTGACTTTGTATTACAGGAAATGAGGACTTAACACTCCCACACCATTCCTCCCACCTTCCCAACATTCTACCAGTAATGGCTATGCATTCTTTTTGATTATATCAGCATTCACTGTTTGCATCATTAGGACTTTGTGACTCAATCCTGAGCCAAGATAAACATTAAAACTGCAATTCTTCTCATAAACAATATTAATTTCCTAGAGCTTATTATTGCTTTATGTTTTTAACTTGTTTGATCCTCATTTTCTTATTTAAAATTTTACCTGTGGTTATACTCCTCTTACCATCTTCCCTCTTCCACCTTTACAACATATGAAGTACTGGAGAATCTTTTCAGTTTTTTGGGGGATATCCCTCTGGAGTCCTCTATCTTCCCGTTCCAGTACTTGTTGTTTTCTAGGTTGGCTCCATGACTGTCTTCCTGAGACTGCCTATTGTTTGAATACTCTGTCACCACCATTTTTCTTGCTTTCCTCTCTCGTTTAATAGCATATCTTTTAGTAGCATAAGAGTATGCCTTTAAGTACATTTGTTGAGGCTTTGCATATCTGAAAATGTTTTTATTCTTTCTACCTTCATGCTTGATTGGTAGTTTGGATGTAGAGTTCTAGGTTATAAATAATTTTCCCCCACAGAAATGTGAAGGCATTCAGTGTTTTAACTTTTACTATTGCTGGTAAAGAAATACTGTGCTCTTTCTAGTTCTAATCCTGGATATGACCATTATATGTTTAATTATCAAGAGTTCTTTTTTGAGTTGTGTTTCATTCTGTTACTAGTGTCTTGTTAGGGCATTAATAGATTTTCTTAAAATGTGATATGTGCACACGCACACACACACACACTCTTTTTCTCTCTATATGCCTCCCTTCCTTGATGGTAGTGGTGGTGAACTTGTTTATGTTATGGGGCCAAAGGCAGCTCTCATGATACCTGGTCTCTCCGTTTCCTGAGCCTTTCCAGATTTCTGGAACACTTTCCCTTTCCAAGTTAGTGATCATCTCTCCATTTTATCTTAATTTCTGTGATTTGGAGTTACATTCATACTCTGATTGCATCAAAGATAGTTTGTGCTTGTTGCTTATTTTCTTTGTTGTTTTGGGGTCATTGCTAAGAAGAGAAGTAGGCAGACAAGTTTTACTTTATTCTATACCAGTGCATTTGTTAACCATCAGCATCTTTCTCTGTTTTCCAGGTAGGAGAGTACGGGGAATTTATAAGAAATATGCTAGATAACTTCCTAAGTGTCTTTGGGGGGAAATGAATGCTTTCAAGAAATGATACAACAGTTTTAAACATTCACGTACCATTCGGTTAACACATTTATTGAGTATGTACTATGCGTAAGCCTTGGACACTGCTCTGGGCATAGAAAAAAGGCAATCTCTGATCTCAAAAAGCTCACTTCCTGGGTGAGGAGAAGAGTTAGTACAGAGTGGCAGGTTCTGTGATTAGGTAAACCAAGGCTGCTCAGGGGAGCCATGTGCAGGAGGGGAAGAAGAGGAAAGATTCAAGGTGTGTTCTCTAGAGGAGATAATGCCTGCACTAAAGATGAGTAGTAGTACCAAACAAAGGAAGAGACCTTTGTAAAATGCAATGTTCTGTTACAGATTTACAGAGTAAATTTGTGGCCAAAGAAAATGAAGTACAGAGTCTTCATAGTAAGCTTACAGATACCTTGGTATCGAAACAACAGTTGGAGCAAAGACTAATGCAGTTAATGGAATCGGAGCAAAAAAGGGTGACCAAAGAAGAATCTTTACAGATGCAAGTTCAGGTATCTGATTTTCCCTTGCTTTTATTTTATTTAATTTTTTAATTTTTTTAAACGTTTATTTTTGAGAGAGAGCACAAGTACGGGAGAGAGAAGGGAAGACAGAAGATCTGAAGCAGGCTCTATGCTGAGAGCAACAAGCCAGATATGGGGCTCGAACTCACAAACTGTGAGATCATGACCTGAACCAAACCCCAGATGCTCAACTGACTGAGCTACCCAGGTTCCCCTAATTTTCCCTCTTTTTAAAAAATAAAGGTGGGCAGTGGCTGGATGTGTCTCTGTAGAAGAGAAAAGTTGGTCTACTTTATCCTAATTCTGGAGTGCTGATGAGTAATTATAGCTTAATCTTTAAGCAGTTGTCACGATATGGTGTGTTTGTGTGCTTAAAGATGTCCTCTTTAAGCACAGTTTTAAATTCTTTGTGTTAGATTACGAACAGCACAACTTATTATTAATTTTTACCTTATAAATCAACTCTCAAAATATATGCCTAGTGATTGTTGTTTAAATTATGCCTTTTGGAATCTAAGAATGCCTTTTTAAAGATAAGCAGAAGTTTATACCTTATTTTGTTCATATATGTTGGTGTATTTGTTAACAGCACACTTTTCTCCTCTCTCCTTTTTGGTTGCTATTTATGAAAGGATATTTTGGAGCAGAACGAGGCTTTGAAAGCTCAAATTCAACAATTCCATTCCCAGATAGCAGCCCAGGTAATCGTGCTTTTTTAAATGTTGTTTATCATTACTAACAGCTGCTGCTTTTTGTTTGTTTCCTTACTGATAGCTTCCTAGCCACTTAAATAGTCATCTGAATGCCTGTTGAGTGCCAAGCACAGGATTAGTAGTTGGGAGACTAGTCAGTCAACAGTGATGATCCTGATTGCTCAGCACTCTGATAATTATGTATAGTGCTATGGGAAAACACCAAGAAAGAAATCCAAATCCAACTAATGGAGAGTTTTTACCATGGGAGGAAAAAATGTTGATAATCTTGACACAAAACAGAAGAAATTGGCCAAATGGTGTTAAGAATAGTGGTTTATGTGTTAAAAATGCTTGCTGAATATTAACTAGCCATAAGGGAAAACTTTATATACCCTCAGAGGGTAGCAGTATGTTAATATAATATATATTAATCTCAGGTTATATATGCAAAAATTCACTTTAAAACTTATACTTTAGTAAGTGGGAATACCTTCCAGAGTTTTGCAAGTTGTGTTGTTAGACCTGTTACTCTTTGGCAACATTGCTGTGCCACATAGATATATTCTAAAGCATATATCTCTATAATACAACATTAAGAAAAAGAAAAAAAGCTTCTAAGTACTTATTTCTCAGTACTTACTATATATGTACTGTGAATTTTGGTTTCAATTCCTCAACTTTAAAATTCAAAAAATTGTAGAGAAAGTATTAGCTTAGAATAGAAGTCACTTTTCTGTGTTAAAAAGCAGTTTTAATGTTAATTTGTTTTTAAGGTTTATGCAAAGTCAAACTCCCAAACTTTTGGGACATTTTTGTTTTTTTCTACTTGCTTTCTTTGTAGAAACTATCATCTAAAATGAATTGGGTAAGAATTATTTACTATAGGAAAGGGTGTCTATGTATATGAAATATACATGTATATATAAATTGTCAACTCAGAGTGGATTGAAATCTTGTTATTAGCTGAGAGGTAGCTCTAGAAAATTTATCAGGAATTAAATATTTAGAGACTGCTACCAGTATGTTTTTGAAAAGTGAAGATGAACATGTGTATTACCAAATGACTTGGTTGTTACCTTAATCATGAACTGTATCATTTCATTATTGGAAATAGTTACTAAGATAAGATGAAAAATGGCCTTTCTGGATATTTTTCCTATGTATTTGTTACTTGTCAGTTATACAGTTCCCAGGCCTGGCAGTTTGTTTTATTTGAACTGTTCTGTGCTAATTCCTTAATACTGTTTGTTAGTGATCAAAGTCGCTTTCAGAATAATAGCTACTATTTATTGAACGTTCATGATGGGCCAGGTACTCCTCTAACAACTTGATGTACATTAATTTCTTTTAATTTTTGAAGCTCTATTTGATTATTGTACAACTTTTAAACTTTCTTTTAAATGCTTTTATGTTGACACTGTTCTTCTTTCTTAGACCTCTGCTTCAGTTTTGGCAGAAGAATTACATAAAGTGTAAGCCTGCCTTTCTACACTTCTCTTATAATTACTTAGTTACCACTAACTGATACCTGTTTTATCAACACTTAGGATTTACTTTATGTTCTAACTTGTTCCGAAAATACTCCCAACTAGATTTGGAGCGACTTTGCTCTCCTCCCTCCATCAGTGAGTTGAGTTCCTAAACATTGCACATTTTGTGTTTTATGTCCTTATTGTAAAAGAGTTGAAGAACCTTTCTTTTATTTGGACTTTAGCAGTTATGTAAGAGAGAATTGTGATTTGAGATTAATGGAAGTAAATTACTTTTGTGTCTAATAAGTAGTTGTACCCACTCTGTATCTTAACTATATGGTGGTATACCCAAAACAAGGTTCTGTTTTTAGTGTATTGTTTAATTTGCTTAGACATGAATTGCTCGAGTTCAGAAGACCTGAAATCTGGCTTTGGCCTTGCCAGGTTTGTAAGCTTAAACAAATTACTTCTTTTCACCTCAAGTTTTAAAATAGGGGTATGTATTTTAGGGAGTTGTAGTAATACATATGATAGTTATTACTAAACTGGAAGGAGCTATAGAAATGGAGGGTATGGCTACATGAGAAATGATTTAAATAAGCATGACAACATTTAAGGCTTTTAATCCCTTGAGCTGTGACTTGACTTGTAAACGTTTATTGAATGTACAAATGTATTTCCTGTTAAAGGATTGCTGAAAAGGATAAGCAGATAAAACAGACTGAAGATTCTTTAGCAAATGAACATGATCATTTAACAAGTAAAGAGGAAGAACTTAAGGTACAGTAATTCTTACAAATGGCAACAGTATTTTATAGGCATTGAATTTGTGATGGTAATCAGTATGAATGTCTATCAAGAATGGAAAATACCCTGCATTCATTTTAAAAGTGTCTATGTCTTTTCTACAAGATCCTCTTTAGCCTTCTAAGAAAAGTTGAGAAGACTTTTCTCATATGCTATAATTCACGGTAATTTGGGAAACATGCTATGTAACAGGATATGGTTTCTCTTTCTGTTTTAAGAAATTGTAATTTGAGACCTTTGCTTAGGTAGAAGAGATGCTTTACAAACTTTAGGGTTAATTATATTAAATATTTTTTAATATCTTTCCTTCTTGTAGGATACACAAAATATGAATTTCTTATTAAAAGCTGAAGTGCAAAAGTTACAGGCGCTGGCAAATGAACAGGTAGGTAAATCTTCATTGCTGTTGAACATTCACCTCAGAATTTCACTTAGTCTATACTTACTTGCATTGGTATTGCAAGTCCTAATTTCATATACATAGTAAATATAATGGTTACTTGTGTTCACCTAATGTTTATTGTTGAAAGCCTCTTCTATTTGACCATGACTCTCACAACCCACCTAGATATTGCTGTTTTCATGTTGAAACTAATGTTCGATCGAATGAGTTGACCACTTTTAGGGTCTCCAAGGAATCCATTACAACATTCTTAATGTGCTGATTTGTTTTAGCTTTCTGCCGTTGAATCAAAAAACTATACCTTTATTAGGGTAAAATTTGATCAGTGAGAAGTATAGAATATTGGGACAGCAAAAAGTATTACAGAAATCTGTAGGATATTGCTTTAACTTTTATTTACTCCCAGATATATGAAAATGTAGCTTTTCAGTATATAAAACTAAGTGAACAAATAGTTTTGAGTGTTTCCTGAGAAATAATGCAGTTCTCATCTCATTTCAAACACAGGCTGCTGCTGCACGTGAACTGGAGAAGATGCAGAAAAGGTGATTGAAGTATTGCTGTATATGGAGCCATCCTACATTTATGTTCAATTGTAGAAATTACTGCTACTCATAACTGATAGTTGTGCATGTAATTTGTGTAAACTTCATGAATGTATGAAGTATTTCAATTGATTTTCTTTCTCGTAGTATTCATGTTAAGGATGATCAAATAAGATTGCTTGAAGAACAGCTGCAATGTGAAATTTCAAACAAAATGGAAGAATTTAAGGTGTGTGATTAAGCTTGTCAACTGAGCTTAGAACGACCTTATACGATTTCAGTTGAAGTGAATCTAGGAATACTAGGGTTTTTTTTTTTTTTTTTTATTTAAGAGAGCATGCTAGTGAGCATGAGTGGGGGGAGGGGCAGAGGGCTGGAGAGAGAAAGAGAGAATCCAAGGCAGGCTCTGTGCTCTGCATCGCTGAGCCAAAATCAACCCACTGAGCCACCTAGGTGTCCCCTAGAAATACTAGTTTTTATATGAAATCAGTCTGATGCAGTGTGACTATAGTTTATTTGGGGGCTTTTACAACCAGTGCATTTTATCATGTACTTCTTGTCTAGACTATCTTATCTGTTCCTTTTTTTGTTTGTTTTTTAATGTTTGTTTATTTTTTTTTGAGAGAGAGCACAAACGGGGGGAGGGGTAGTGAGAGAGAGGGAGACACAGAATCTGAAGCAGGCTCCAGGCTGTGAGCTGTCAGCACAGAGCCTGACGCAGGGCTCGAACTCAGGAAGGGCGAGATCATGACCTGAGCCACCCAGGTGCCCCATAGACTATCTTATCTGTTCTTATAATAGACGTTTGAAACTTGTTTTGCCTCAGTGTTTGCAGTTTTTAGTTTGTGATGGTTTTAACTGCCTCCATTGTGCTAGTTTCTGGTCATGGCTGCTCAGCTTGAGGATTGTAAAGCATTCTTATCACCAGGTTGCATCTCTTCATGTGCATGAGATTTGCATTCTTCTTCTTTTTTCATTTATTTTATTTTTTTAGATTTTTTTATGTTTATTTAGTTTTGAGAGCGAGAGACAGCATGAGTGGGGGAGGGGCAGAGAGAGAGAGGGAGATGCAGAATCCGAAGCAGGCTCCAGGCTCTGAGCCTTCAGCACCGAGCCCGATGTGGAGTTCCAACCCATGGACTGTGACATCATGACCTCAGCCCAAGTTGTACACCTAACCGATTGAGCCACCCAGGCGCCCCTTTTTGCATTTATTTTATAAGAATCCCATATATACTCACTTATGAAGGCAGGATTTCCCAGAATCCAGTGGCACAAACTGAATTCTTTGAAATACACATGAAATAATTCTAAGCACAGTGTTAATACTGTTTTCAGATAAAGCACGTGACTGAATTGGGGGCTCAGTAGAAACTGATGATTTTGATTTTCATTGTGATGAAATTTAAAGTGGTGTTCATGAGTACATGCCTAAGACAATTCTTGAGACGTTTGGTGCAAAAGGTGATTTTACTAAAGCGTGGGGACGTGACCCGGGGGCAGAAAGAACTGCACTGGGATTGTGAGGTGTGACTATATACTTTTAAGTTTGTGGAGGGAGTGGGGGAAGTAAGTTTCTAAGGAATTTTGAAGCAAGGCTTTCAGGATCTTGAAGGGACTAGCTGCTGTTAAGATAAGGTTACTTTTAGTTTTTAATGAAACATAAACATTAAGGCACCAAGGCAGCAATGAGTTTCTTGAGGAAGGTCACACTCTGCATGTTTCAGGAGTTTATCAGTGGGCTGCAAGTTGTAAGGAAATTTAATTTAAGCTGCATTTCTCTTACCTTTGTTTCCCTCATCAATTGTACATGTACTTTATATATTAGTACTGTGTTTCTGTGTTTTGGAAATATATATTCATTGAAACTGGAAAATGAAACCACATGAGATTTGTATTCTTACGTTTGTATATAATTCACCTGTCACTTTATGAGTACTTGAATAATATGGGTTTTTTTTTTTTAACCCATTCAGATGATTGCTTGGTTACCTTTTCTTAATAAAACAGTAAACTCTGAGATTCTTTCTTTCAGATTCTAAATGACCAAAACAAAGCATTACAGTTAGAAGTTCAGAAGCTACAGACTCTTGTTTCTGAACAGGTAAGGCTTTTGTGAATCACAGGGTAGAACTATCTAATATTAACAAGATCTGGTTCTTCTTAAATATTAACCAATGCATTCTTTTTGAGGAGTTTTACTTAAGGGATAGGTAAGTCTTTTCATTGCATTTCTATTCATCTTGTGCTTATCAGGTGCCTAAATTAAGGGAAATAGAATTTTTCTTCCCTGAGAGGAAGCTAATGCTAACCTCCTATTTATAAGCACTTTAAAAAAAAGTGTAATAGGATACATAAAAAGCATTTAAGTCCTTTTGATACAGTTGGCTCTCAGGATAAAAGTCCTTACATTTTTGGAGCCTCACCTTTTTCTCTAAGGCAACAGCGGCTTCTTAAAAAGAGTAAGTAGGCTTAACACTTGCTATCAGCACTTAAAAGCAATTATGTTGATCAAATTGCTTAACCCTTCTGAGACCTTTCATTTCAAGTCTTTCACATTGAGATGTTATTTACATCATGAATATGTTAGATTTAAATGGGGAAGTTTATGTATAGTGTTTAGCCTGGTACTTGGCCTTTAACAGGTATCTTAAACCTTAATTCCTCTCCCTTTGGATATTTATTTTTCCATCTCCTCTCTACCCTCTACTGTCATCATACTTTTTTCTGTATTTTTAGCAAGCCATCGAAATTATATAATGGTCTGAGTAAGCATGGCTCCATAAACTAGAGTCCCAGGCAATGTCCATTGTATGGCTTTTCCTAAGAGTTAGTTGCCTTCAGACTTTTCTTATACATAACTCTCCAAATTCCAGTGTTAAAAATATTCTAGAAACTCTTGATATTAGATGACACATTAAAATAGAAACTTTGAATGTTGCTCTAACAGTGTTAAATTTGGGAACCTGTATTAGAAGCTGAAGTTATGATAGCACATAAGTGCAAATGATAGCACTTCCATTCACAGATGCATGCTCTCTTTTTTATTTTAAAATTTACATTATGCGGATATTAAATTGGTTTAGCTACTAAGCTGTGCCAAATACTGTGGAAGTATTTCATTCACATCTCTTTACTTTTCAAGAAATAATCTACTTTTTTTTCCTCCCCTTCTTGAATATGATAGTAAGTGCCTTGCATAATCTTTACTACTTTGTATATACTTTATCCTTGCAAACAAAAGGCAGTAGAGGAGATAATGCTAAACTGATGATATTTAGTACAGTGCAGGGACATGACTTCATGCCACCGTAATGCTAAAGTAATACTTAAGGTTTATTCTTAAATCTTATTCTCATTTCCCTTGTGGTGGCATAGTTTATAAGAGATCTATTTCATCAAATCTGAGACTTTTCCTCCCTCATAGTTTCTGGTTACAGTTTAGCTGGCAGCATCTAAAATTTTAGTAGCAACATAAAATACTGTGTGTGAGATGCAACATTAATGACTAGGATTAGGTGAAAATTGATAATTTTTGGTTGTGTTAATTCTTACCCAGAAAAGCAGAATGTAAATTTTGGGTTGGTTATCAGAGATTCTGAGTCACCTATTTCAATATATAAGCTTTTAAATACTTTCTAAAATTAACTTCATAGAAGGTAAAACAAATGTCTAGAAACAGATGAATCTGCCCTGGAATTCCAGTATTAAAGGTGTTGGTTACTTTCACTTACATTTAAGCCAAAAACCTGAATCTTTACAAATCTTTTAACTTTAAAATCTTTTAATATTTTAGTTCTGTACTAAAAATGTATTCTCCCTGATTCGGTAAGAACAAAATCACTAGCCTCAAATTTTTCTTTTTCCTTAAAGATTGTATGAGGACTTAAGAATTGCCATTCTAATATCTTACGTAAAATCCCCCATCATGTGTGTGAAAGTTAATATTAAAAAAGAAAATCCTCTAATTTCTACCTTAACTGAGTCAGCCTTCCACCTACTGCTAAGGTTTCTGTATACTTTTAGATATTCTGTTAAAATGACAACCTTTAACATGTGATAGATTTTGCTTGAATGAAGAATAGTCCAATTTAATCCAAGGAACAAAATTTTATATCTAAATTAAAAAAATGTATTTAAAAGAATTTGATAGGAGGGAAAACTGGTACTAATTTAAGATTTTCTCTTTGGTAATTCTTAGAATTTTTCTTGTTCTTAAAGCTCTGTCTTTTAAAAATAGTTTAGAAAGCGTATAACTAGGATGGGTATGTTTTGGTTGTGGTTGTAACTTCTCTCAACTTGGCAGACCATAGAACCATCTTTGGCTTTTTCTCTGTTCATTTTTATTGCTATTGCTAGTGAAAGGAGAGAGGAAAATTAGTGTAATCTTAATTTCTTTCATTTCCACCTTTTTTTTAACCCCTTCCTACCCAGCAGTCAGAATTCCAAGTGACAGTTGAGAGATGAACAGTCTAGTTACATAAAAAAAAAGTTCAGTCCTTTTGCTCTTTGGATTTTTATCTGGGAGAAAAAGATTGAGCTTATTGAAACAGGAACCAGTAATGGTGCCTAGTTGTTGTTTCTTCAGGTGTAGGAAGCAGAAAGACAACAAATACCAGGTAAGGTAACCTGTTCATACACTAAAGAAGGGAAGGCTCCATTTGGATGCAGTCCTGTGGATGATGATACAAATAAATCAGTTACTAAGATCTAATTTATTCAGAATAAAATAAACTTCTGGGGAGGCAGGGTTCTGAAGTATCTTTTCTTTTTTCTTTTTTTTCTTTTTAAGCTCTTTTTAACAAAAGAGCAGGGTTTTCATTCTTATTTTGGTAGATTTTAAAGATTCAGTGATCAGAATTATTAAGTAAAAACTATAAGGAGTAGGAAATTTTTCTTTTTGTCCTGTTGCCTGGTTGTATATTATTGTAGAGGGATTTATTATTGCGTAAATTGTAGTTTTGGAGAACATCTAGGGAGAACAGAATTAGATTAGGCCAATTATGTATAAAGGAAAAAGGTTGGATAGATGCTAAACTGGTCAGTTTTTTAGAATTATTTGATGAGCTGTTGACCAAGAGTATTTGTTACACTGTAACCTTGTTAAAGGAAATTGATTTCATTACATATTTATGAATGGAGTCTGTTGGATATTGTCCTACATGCTGAAGCTACAGACATGAATGAGACTTGGTTCCTGTTCTCAAGAATGTGGCTTAGTGTGGAGATAGAGGTGTCATACAGAAAAGTATGATGAATAAAATTCTTGAACTGTGGTACAGGTTTAGAGGAAGAGATAATAAATTCTATCTGGAGGAGAGTGAGGGTGAAGAGGCACCACAGAGTAGGAACAACTAAACCCGATATTGAAAAAAATTGCCCAACCCCTGACAGGAAGTTCAAGCTAAGGGGATACAGTGTTAAAAATCATGGGAATGTATGCCAGACTGGTGTATTCACAGTATACTGGCATGTTGTGGAAGTGTAAAGTTTGAGGTGTAAGTAGAGAAAGATGGGCTAAGACCCAATTATGAAGGACTTTGTATGCTGTTTAAGGACCATGAACTTGATCTAGCCTGTTTATGGTAAACCTCTGAAGGGTATTACAAGGATGAATAAATGTTTTGTCTAACATTTTAGATCACTCTGGTAACAATGAAGTGTTTGAATTTGTGTGGGGGAGAAGTATGTAGAACTAAAGATATAATACAATAAATGATTAAGGTGCAGATAATAGTGTTAAAAGTTTTTTTTTTTTTTGAGATATAATTGACATATAGCAAATTAGTTTCAGGTGTACAGCATAATGACTTACATGTGTATAGAATGTGAAATGATCACAACAATAAGTCTCGTTAATAGTTAACATTCATCATCATGCATAGTTACAAATTTTTTGTTAAATCTTTTTGTCAGATGGCATTCATCAAAAATAAAAATGGACAAAAAAACCCATCTTGATAGATTTATAAACTTATATGATTTATTTTCATAGTTTATAAACCTGACTTAATATACTTTTGACAGCTCCTGTTTCTTTTCTAATGATAGGAAAGTTTTTCCCATTGGGATGTTCTTCCTGTACCCCTCACAAAATAATCCTTACAGACTATAGGCAGAGAGAAGGATTGTATGGTATTTTGATATTTGAGATGAGTGAAACTGAGGGCCTAACCTCAGGCATTGAAGCAAAGGGGACTACTTTTAGAAATACGTAAGAAGTAGAGTCTTAGGACTTGGATTTAGCAATGGAAAAATTAGTAGTATTTGTGAAAAATGGTTACAATAAAATTGGGGGAAAAGTAAGAAACTAGCAAAATTCAAAGAGTACCAGCGGGAACTGGGATGGGCAGAAAAAATGTTCAAGGAAAAAGACCCCAAGCCTGTTTTGGTAGGCTGCTTAATTGCCTGAAGGTTTGGAAATGCCAAGGGGGAAGAAAGCCCGTCTTCTGGACACAAATTATAGCAGTGGGGACTTCTGTGTTTCTGGGGAGATGCTAGAAGGAAAGTGGTTAAAAGTAGCAGTTAACTTTCATGTTTTAATGCTTTACAAGGAAAATACGTTCATGGGTCGCTTCTGCAGTTTACAATCTGTTTTAAAACATTATGTTTTAAGTGGAATCACATAATATTTACATGTTAAAAGTTCATTGATTTGTACACAGGATTTTTGCACTTGCTCATATATATGTTGTATCATAGTTTTTAAAAATTAAAAAAAGTCAATTATAAGAAGAAAGAACAAAGTCTCTTTCCTGGCCTTCAAGGCTTTAGAGCTTTGGGTTTTTTATATTTGAAGAATTGAATTGATATAGAAGAAGCAAGTTCTCTTCTTATTCTTAAGGTTTTCTTTTATAGTAATTAAAAAATTATAGGGTACTAATTCATTTTGCTAGCCCATATTATGCCTATCTTTTTTCTGTGTCTTTTTTGTAATTGCTTCTCTACTGTCTTGTGTTTTCTGAATTAAATAGTTCTTTAATTATCAGCAGTCTTCAAGTGTGGATTGCCTTCCTAAATTTTGGGTCTAATTAAAACTAAATAATTTTCATAGAATTCTGTTTCTGAACTAGTTTTACCTCATCAAACTTGGTAAAATTAAACTTTTTTCCTTTTTTGGTGATTTTTATTTTAGCCTAATAAAGATGTTGTGGAACAAATGGAAAAATGGTGAGAGTTTAAAATTTTCTTTTTATATTTTAATGACTCATTTCTACCAAATTTGAGGTAACAGAATTACTAACTATATTAATCTAGGTTGTTAAAATGCTCTTTGTACTTCATAATGGAAGAGGGTGATGTGCTGTTGAGTGATTTGATTTGGGCTTACGTTAGGTTTGTGGCATTATGTGTGGTGGTGATTTTGTTTAGGCTAGCATGTAAGCATGTATTACTTGAACATGTTTTACTTATTGTTAAAGAAGAAGTACCCTTAGACCATGATCAGAGAGATCCTCACAAACCTTTGTAGAATTAAGTTTATAAGAAATGATGGACACAGGAATTGATTGATGTAAAATATTTAGCAGTAATAGCATTTACCTTGAAAAATAGTTAATTCATATGTTTTAAATTTGTAATTTAGCATTCAAGAAAAAGATGAGAAGTTGAAGACAGTGGAAGAATTACTTGAAACTGGACTTATTCAGGTGGCCACAAAAGAGGAGGAACTGAATGTAAAGCATTTTATAGATTTGTTTTTCTTATGGGGTAGTTAGTGAACGTGAAGGAGATTTACTATAATTTTATATTTTCCCCATAGCTTTTGAAACTTCATATTAGTTATCCACATTTTATGAATATATCTTTTTTCATGAAATGTAACATTTTATTAGGAATACCAAAATGTGTAGTTGATTGTAGCATTCACTGTCTTAATGAAATAGATACTGTTTTTATGGTTTATATATGCTTCCTTTCTTCCACCCTTGCCCAAATTATAACCAAATGATAACTAGCAGACTTCATAAGTTCATGAGGTAGTATTGGAAGCCAGGGAAAGGAGAATCTACAGTAGTGTTTTGTGATTATCATTAGCCTTAACTGACTTGACTCCTTCTTTCTGGAAGAAATGTTAAAAAGATGTATCTGAGTTTAGGGGGAGAAATGACTTGATAAGTGGTATACAACATGCTGTTAAAGTGGTGGAAACATAAGCAGAAATACTTGTGGGCATAAATGAATTAAAGATCCATTTGGCTATCTCTAGAAGTTAGAGAATTATAGACATGAGTGACAAGGAGATTTCTGGACCTTCTAGAGATGGAAAGAAGCAGCTAAAGAAAAATGAGAAGGTAGGGTATTTTGAAGATAGCTAATTTTTTAGAAAGTAAAAGTGTGTTGTGCTTATGTGTCTTTGTAAAAGGCAATAAGAACAGAAAATTCATCTCTGACGAAAGAAGTTCAAGACTTAAAGGCTAAGCAAAATGATCAGGTAGTGTATTCAGTAGATCTTACAACTGTTCTCTTTTAAAACAATGTTCTCTTTTAAACAATGGACAAACCTGTTTTGTTCAAATAGAGCAGATCTGTTGTTAATTCCTCCCTTTACCAGTGTGGAATTGTCAAGAGTTTTCATCTGAATGATTAGGGACTTAATTAACAGTACTAGAAGCTACATTTCATTGAATGCTGACCTGTACACCAGACACTGGGTAGAGTCCTCTAGATAGGATGTCATTGCTGCTTACTACGGCAATAAAAGGTTTTGCGTATACAAGTATAATGCAAGACTGACTCTAAGTAGCAGTAGAAGAAGCTCTCTGAAATTGGGCAGTTTCCTAGTTATTTGTTCTTTTCATGTGGTTAGAATTATTAATTGAATAATTGTAACTTGTTATCTATTGATTTTTCTTAACTGTAAATACCCTTAAAGCTACTTACTTTCAGAGTGCTTTTCATTTTCATTATTATGACATTTAAAAAAAATCTAGAAAGAATTAATTCCTGGGTTTACTTTTCTCATTTGGATTTTGGTATAGTGGAAAATTTAAGGATAATATACTTTTCTGTTTCTGAATTCATTTATATTTTGAGCAGATTACTAAGTAGGATGCCCTCCTATTTCCAGGTTTCTTTTGCATCTCTAGTTGAAGAACTGAAGAAAGTGTAAGTAATGACCTTTTTAAACTGGTCTTTCTCTTTTGGTCCATTTTCTTAGTGCTCGTGAATCTTGTTTTATTGTGCAATTGAGACAGTTGATGTATGTTAATAGTTTAACCTTCCACTCTAGAATTTTTTGCTGGTGGATTAAGAGAATTTAGCTGTGCTTCCTTAGGGTAGTGTGGTTGCTAAAACATCTATTTCTATAATCGATTCCATTTATTTTCTGAACTTATGGCATCAAATTATTAATTTTCTCTTTTTGCAGTAAGAACAGGTTATACTGGATAGAGAGATCATATACCGTCTTGAGGTGTCTATGAGTTTGATGCCATTATTGTGTAGAAGTTCTGCCACTGCTTTCAGAACTCTGGAAGCCAATATTGTTGAGAGGAACTTGATTGTCCCTAGTGTTCTTCAGGGTATTCTTAACATCCTCTGCACTTTCAGAGCATGTCACCTGCTTCTCTTTGTGTGCATAGGCTTTAGCCATCTGGTATATCCTGATTAATTCTCATTTAGAAAGACTTAAGTATTTTTTTTTTCCTTCTTATCTGCAAGATACATTGCTATCTTACTTAAAATGGGAAGAGTTGATTTGGATGGCACTATTCATGATTTGGTTCTGTTATGTCTTGGTGGATCTTGATATTTCTATTAAAGTTTAATACTGCATTTCTTCATCTAAGGATCCATGAAAAGGATGGAAAGATCAAGTCTGTGGAAGAGCTTCTGGAAGCAGAAGTTCTCAAAGTTGCTAATAAGGAGAAAACTATTCAGGTATTGAGAAAGAGAAAATTGTGTGTTTGTATTTTTGTTTATCAACTTAGTGAATATCATTTAATTTCATGTGTTTGTCTGTACATTGCATTTTATGTCAATTTCTATGTTTCCATTGTCCAATCTTGTCTGTTTTGTCATTGTCAAGGATTTGAAACAGGAAATAGAGGCTCTAAAAGAAGAAATAGGAAATATCCAGCTTGAAAAGGCTCAACAGGTAAACATCCCAGAGCCATAGCATGACAGATTTATTAGTGTATGTGTATTTATGAGCTATTTGGTTTTTTTCTTGTTACTCAGAAAAAAACTTTCAGTAGTGTGCTGTAAGTATTTTGGGTTATGTGCTTTTTATTTATTTTTTGCCTGATTTGAGAAAGTGTTCTTGATATCAATGTATTTTTTAACTCTTAAAGATTCTTTTCTAGAAGTTTTGTGTATTAATGTTTCATTTTAGTTTGCCAACTTAAATACAAAACAGTTTGGTAAATCTTTTTAACCTTTTTGTTTTTTTTAAATTGCATGGATCAAAATGTTTTGTTATAGAATATTGCTCAACCTTTGCCTGTAGAACCAAGTAAAACTTCATTGGGGGATTTCAGAGGTAGCTGGGATTACCGGACATATAGGGTGTGGGTGAATTTAATCTGATAAAGCTTCATTGAAAAAATGGTGAGATTGTGTGGATGAGATGATTCATCCAACAATTATTCAACGATATTTCCTGAGTTCCTCCTACTTGTGAAAACACTATGTTAGTGATTGAAGATAATGTGTTGAACAAAACAGGGTATGATGAAAATATCACAGTTCTCTAATATAGATTGAGAGATTAGGAAAGTCTTTTGAGGAACTGACATCTAAGCCAAAATCTGAAAGGACAGTGAAGAGAGTGAGGGATAAAATGTAGTATTGAACTACTGTGTATGATGAGAAAAGCAGGACAAAGTAGAGTACTGTTGAGTAGTTGTCCTTGAAGAGCTCTGATACGGTAGGGAGGTGTATGTACAGTTATTACTCTATAATTTTCACGACTTGAGAATTAACACATTATTCAGACTTACTGTTCATATTTTTATTTTGTTACTCTTACTGTCATTGGAAACCAGAGAAGGCAAAATCAAAACACATCTCATTTTGGCATGAATAATTCAGCTAGGATTTTTTTTTTAATGTTTATTTATTGTGAGAGAGAGAGAAGTGTGCACGTGTGCGCACCTATGAATGGGGGAAGGGCAGAGAGGGTGGAGGAGAAAGAGAGAATCCCAAGTAGGCTCTGTGCTGACAGTGCAGAGGCAGGGATTGATTGCACAAACCGGGAGATCATGACCTGAGCCAAAATCAAGAGTTGGATGCTTAATGGACTGAGCCACCCAGCTGTCCCTCAGCTAGGATCTTTGTAATTTAAAGTCTACACCTTTTAAAGCTTATCTTAAGGCTTAAGGTAAATTGAAAGGATTATAAACTGCTTTTTTTCTGAAAGGTTTTTTCTTTGTATTTCAGTTGTCTATCACCTCTCAAATTCAGGAGCTTCAGAACTTGTAAGTACCATTTCTTTCATTTTCCTTTAATATCTCTTTTCCACAAGTTAAATACAAGTATATGCAAGTCAAATACAAATCAAATGCAATTATAATGAAAATCATAACTTCTTTTTAATTTCAAGTAATATTTTTAGGAATATGAAGTAATATCTCAAAAAGCTCTCATGGTCTTAAGTTTTCCATTGGGATTTAACTTACAGACTTTATGATGGGAATGGGGATAGTGTGGAAAGTCTTATTTTTCATAATTTATAATCCGAATATGACCTCAAACTGAGATGTTGCTTTTTGCCTATTTTAATAGCCACTGTGAAACTGGCTATATAATTCATAGCCAGACCAGTGATGATAAGCTGTCTAAATTCACTGGTATTGGCCTAAACAGAATGTTATGGGATGAGAGTAGGGCTACTCTAATTTATTCAAGATCTGGATCTGCAGTGATAGATGGAATTTCTTTCTTTAATTGTCCTATACTTCTTAACTTATTATCTGCAAAATCACGTTGGCCTGTATACTTAAAATATTTATTTTTTAGTTTATTTTGTATCAGCCTGGGCTGTAAATACAACCTAAAATCTTTTACAGTCTCCACTTTTGTTTGTATAGTCCTATAACATTTTCACTGATGCTTCTTATTAACTTATTGTCAGATTAAAAGGAAAGGAGGAACAGATGAATACCATGAAGATTGTTTTAGAAGAGAAGGAGAAAGACATAGCCAATAGAGCTAAATGGTTGCAGGTGAGAAGTCAAAAACAAAAATACACACTTTTTTTTATACCTGAATGTCAATTCAGTTCATACCAATTCTTTTTCAGGATCTTCAAGAAGAAAATGAATCTTTAAAAGCTCATGTTCAGGAGATAGCACAACATAACTTGAAAGAGGTATAGTATAAACAGATTACTAGCATATTACATAAGAAATGATAAATCTCTTTTTTACTGTACTAGAAAATAAATTGAGTTTCCTTGTCATAAAAATTGGTTTATCATAATTTTGTTGTTGATAGAATAAATTAAATTTTATCTTTGTTAGGTCTTTCTGCCTGATTTGTCAACCTAAGTTTAAAAGTATTACCTATCCTTACTTTTTCACTCATACTTCAGTATCTGTTTAGTTGTTATATTAATCTGTAATCCTTTAAGAGGTGGATATTAAAAACTGAGTTAAAGTTCATTCTGTTTTATAAACAGCCTAATTTTAACATTTAATTACATTTTTATTTTATTGGTGAGTGATTATGTGTAGTGTGTGTGTGTGTGTGTGTGTGTGTGTGTGTGTGTGTATGTATTGGTAGTACCTGATCTTTTAATGTTAGAATTAAAAATGTGAATCTGTTTCTTAGGCATGTTCTGCATCACGATTTGAAGAACTTGAGACGGTGTAAGTAAAATTTTAGCCAGCATTTTAAAAGAGGAACTTCTCATAATTTTCCAGAAAGCACTTATTCAAGTGCTTTCTGGAAAAAAACTCATATTGAGTTTCTTTTAAATCATTTTTTGTTAAATTAGGAATTATGGCCCAGAGGCAAAAAAAAAAAAGGGGTGGGGGGCAGTCTCTGTTTGGCATAATAAAAAAGAGGCCTTTTAAGTGCTTTCAGATACCTGGAGACTTTATTCTTTCCAAGCCCTTCAAATCCATTTTCTGATACCTTCTTTCTGCTAATATAGACTGGTTTTATTTAAAGTCTTTTTTTTTTTAAACAAAGTATGCAATTATTCTAAAGACAGGTTAAATTTATTTCAAATTGAAATCATTGTATTTGAAAGTATAACAGCTCTGAATCAACCAGAAGATAATCTTAGTTACAGCCTTGATGAAGATGATTGAATCTTTCTAGAAAAGTAACTTGCTTATTGAAGAGAATATTATCTGTTGTCCTATCAGTTATGCTGTGCTGAATACTAAAAATATTAAATCTGATCACCAGTCTTTATAGATGTTTATACTAGAAAATTTTTACCTTATAAAGTCTTCTTTTAAGCTAAATCAGTCTACAGTGGTAAGAAAGATATCTGGACTTCATCTTTTTGGCACACTATAAAATTAACAGATTTTGCTTTGATGTGATGCTGTCAGTCTTTATTGATATTTAAGAAGAGGCCCTTTGAAAATGTGTCTTTAAAAGTAAGGTATTGAGGATATTAGGTCATTGTCTTTTTGAAGACAAAGGAGATGTCTCCTCTTGACACTAAAATTCTTTTTTTTTTTTTATTTAAAAAAAAATTTTTTTTTTTAACGTTTATTTATTTTTGAGACAGAGAGAGACAGAGCATGAACAGGGGAGGGGCAGAGAGAGAGGGAGACACAGAATCTGAAACAGGCTCCAGGCTCTGAGCTGTCGGCACAGAGCCCGACGCGGGGCTCGAACTCACGGACCGTGAGATCATGACCTGAGCCGAAGTCGGACACTCAACTGACCGAGCCACCCAGGCGCCCCGACACTAAAATTCTTATATGTGTAACATAATTGTTTATCTTGGAGGCCTTGTGTAACTGTTAAGGTGCTTTGTTCATTTGCTAATAGAAAGCTTGGAGACACATTTGGGGTCCATTTGTAATAGGTATTTAGGTCATTAAAGAATGTGTTTTTAGATTTATTGCTACATCATATTTTTCTTTTTTTAATTAATAGAATTTGGTTGGGGGGGAGCAATTTTAGGTTTACAGAAAAAACTGAAAGTACAGAGTTCCTGTATACCCCCTACCCCCGCTCAATTTCTGTTATTTATTCTTGCAGTAGTGTGGTATGTTTGTTAGAATTGGTAAACCAGTGTTGACATACTGTTATTAACTAAAGTCTGTAGTTTCCCTTAGGGTGTTGTACATTCTGTGGGTTCTGAGGAATGTATAATGACCTGTATCTATCATTACAGTATCATACAAAATAGTTTCACTTTCCTAAAAATCTCCTGGCTCTACCTGTTCATCCCTTCCTTCCTCTAACCTCCATCCCCAATCTTTGGCTACCACTGATCTCCATAATTACCGTCTCCATAATTTTGCCTTTTCCAGAATGTCATATAGTTGGAATCATACAGAATGTAGCCTTTCAGAATAGCTTCTTTCACTTAGCAGTATGTATTTAAGTTTTGCTGGGGTTCCCCCCCCCGCCCCGACTTTTAATCCTGTTCTTCATGTGTTCTCTTTTGTCATTTTTCATGTAGACTTATAAACATCTTGAAATTATTTTTACTTTCTACATTACGGTGGGACAAAAATAACGTTCATTTCAACAAATAATTGAGAGTCTGTTACAGGCCCTCTGGCACTGGGAATACTGAAATGGCCAAGATGGGTTCCTGCCCTGAGGAAATAAACAGACCATTTTAATAGCATTAAGTGCTATTCTAGAGGTTTGTTGCATAGGGTGACAAGGGCAATTGGGATTCACTTGAGCTAGATAGAGTAAGATTTATGCCTATACTGGCTAAGGGAGAACCAGATTAAATTATACGTAGCATCTCTTCACAAAGGCTTGGGCATATTGTAAATTCCCAGGTCAACTAATTATGGCTTTATGTTTTTTATTTTAGATTTTTCTCTTAGATAAAGCCATACTTAAGAAATGTTAACTATGAAATAAAGTTTAGCAGTTTTATGATGTACTTTGAGTTGAGCGATTCTGGGAATAATATCTTTTAAAACAAATTTATAAGTTGGTATAATATGGGGCGAAAGAGCTGTTAGGCATTGTTTCTGCTATCATTTTTTTTTTATAGATGATATAGAAGTCTGTCCTTTTTTATGTGTATAACTGAATCAGATCTTTGTAAAAATTCTAGGTTGAAAGAAAAGGAAAATGAAATGAAGAGAATAGAAACTGTACTAAAAGAGAGAGAGAGTGATCTTTCTAGCAGAACAAAGCTGTTACAGGTGAATATATTTAATTAAAATTAATTATTTTGTGATTTGTCTTTGCATGTTTTAAACAATTTTAACTACACAAAAAATAGGATAGAGACTCTTTCCTCCCAGGCAGATACTGGGTCTCATTCCTAAGAAAACTATCAATTATTTGTATATCTTTTGAGAAAGTGCCCATGCATAAAATATGTGTGTAGGTGTGTACTTTTTTTTTTAATTTTTTTTTTTTTTAATTTTTTAACCTTTATTTATTTTTGAGACAGAGGGAGACAGAGCATGAATGGGGGAGGGTCAGAGAGAGGGAGACACAGAATCTGAAACAGGCTCCAGGCTCTGAGCTGTCAGCACAGAGCCTGACGCAGGGCTCGAACTCACGGACTGTGAGATCGTGACCTGAGCTGAAGTCGGACGCTTAACTGACTGAGCCACCCAGGCGCCCCTGTACTTGTTTTTTAAACACACTGTTTAACCATGCACACATTTGTATTTGGCTTTTCTCCCTCAATTATTAATGTTTTTGATATCTTTCCACATAAGCACGTTTCTGTCTTCAACTTTCTTTTAAATGTTTATTTTTGAGAGAGAGAGTACGAGTTGGGGAGGGGGAGAGAGAGGAGGGTACAGAGGATACGGAGCTGTCTCCATGCTGCCTGCAGAGAGCCCAGAGTGGGGCTGGAACTTGCCAACTGTGAAGTCATAACCTGAGTGGAAATTGGCCGCTTAACTGACTGAGCCACCCAGGTGCCCCTCTGGCTTCAACTTCTAATGGTTTCATGGTGTTCTCTTGTATCATCTGTCCTCATTTATATAACCAATCCTGATTTACAGATGCCTGGATTATTTAGAGTTGTGTTTCCTGTTACAACAGTGAATATCCTTAAACACACATTTTTAATACTTTTGCCTGTATTTTAAAATTCCAGGAAGTGAATTTTGGGGTCAAAGGTTTATGCGGTTTCTTTTTTCTTTTTGAAAGAGGTAGATAAAATTGAAAACCCGTATCTCTTCATCTTGTGGCTAATATTGAACATACTTACAGAACATTGATTTGAAATGATAGCAAATTGCAGATGGCTGCATTGTCCCAACTGCTCTTGCTCACATTTCATGCTCCAAGTGTTGGTTCGGTTAAATTCTCTCTCTCTCCCAAGTGGATTCATTTTTAATTTTGTTAGATAATGCTAAGTCGCCCTCCAAAAGTGGTTTTTACAAGTTTACACCAATAGAGGGCCATTTCCTTTTCATCTTCTCCCAACATTGACAGAGATGAAAACATTTGATACTCTGCTAGAAAGATAGTGGGATTATTTTAATTTGTATTTGATTGTGAGAGAGGGGGTAAGTACTCTTCATTTGTCTATTAATTGGCCTTCAGTTTTTCTTACATTTTTCCTCTAGATTGACTTTTTCTTATTAATTTATAATATTTTTTTATATAATAAGGGAAATTATTAGCCTTTTGTCATATGAGAAGTGATTTGTTTTTTTAAGTTTTTCTTTTTATTTAATAGTTATTTCTCCTCCTTTTTGGAATTTTAAAACTTTTATGTGTTCAAATATAAGTAATTTCCTGAGTGTTAAGTCTTGGAATGAAAAATATTTTCATGTGTTTCGATATGTTTATAATTTACTTTTTTGTTTGATGTCTTACGTATATGTAATTTATTTAAGTTATGAGAGTAACATTTCAACCTTGAAAAAAATGCTAGCCACATTATTAAATAATCCATTATTATTTTACTGCAGTGGTTCTGCCCGCCAGGGGACATTTAGCAATATCTAGAGACTTTTTGGTTGTCACAGCGGTGGAGAGCTGCTACTGCATACAGTGAATGGAGGCCATGGATACTGCTAAACCTCCTACAGTGTACAGGACAGTCCTATCAGCAGAGAAATAGCCAGCCCAAAATGTTACTAGAACTTGCCCTACTGATCTGAAATGTCACCCCATACTAAATTCTTATAGGTATTTAGATCTGTTTCTGGATCCTGTTTTCTTCCAGTGAGACTGCCCACTCCCAGATTGGTACTGAATAATTTAATTATTCTCATCTTATACTGTGTTTTAATATAGGGCTTATTACTTTTAATATTCTCACTTGAAAAAAATTATTACTATTTTAGAATTTTCCTGGCTTGTATGGTATGTTTCAAAAGTTTATATGGAAAATAAAATCTCTGCACAGGTATTCATGTTAAAATTTTTTTTTTAAACAGGAAGTACAGGATGAAAACAAATTGTACAAATCTGAAATCGAGCAGCTTAAGCAACAGAACTACCAACAGGTAGGTACTGTTAGGTGGCTTGCCTTTCATTTATGTGGTGAAAAGTTACATAATTCAGACTGTCTATAAGTATTCTTACCATTATGCCTTTTTATTGACAATAAAGTATGTTGGTTTATTTATCAAATTTCTTTAAAAAATTTTGCTATGTCATATCCAAAATAATATATAATTTATAAAGCATACACAAATAATGTTACTATCTATATTCCAGCTCTGTTATATATGTGTGTGTGTATGTTTTCAGATCCTCCAGAATGCTTTTCTTAGCAAGCCCATTAAAATCCTATCATAGTTAAATGTAGGTGTATACCATTTTCCCTTTCCCTTCAGTAAAAATATGAGTAATTGGAGAGAAAGTAGAAAATGTGTAATATTATCCGTAATAGTTTACCACTATTTAAAATACTTTTTCAAGGCGTAATTCTTCTTGGTAAAAATAAAATGGAAATACGTTTTTTTTTAAAGATGTTACCAATATATCCTTTCAATTATTTTCTGACTGTATATAAACTAGAAAGTATTATGAAGGGCAAAAGAATTTGTCCCTCTCAGCAAGGAGATTATAGTATAGTAGTTTAGTATGAAAGGTTATAATCTTCAAGGTATATAAATACTGTATGTTGTGTACTTTTGCATGTTACGTAAAATTAACTTTCTGTTACATGCAAGCTAACTTTTCTTAGTTTTTCTTTTAACTTCACTTATGTTATTTGGACTTTTGGAAGCTTAATATAGTCAATATGAATTGTATAGTAGGAAAATTTAATGTGTTAACTCAGTGCTTTGCACATGCTAGGAAGTTGATAAATACTTGTTAAGTAAAGAATTTAAGTATGTAGTGACAATGATTTGATTTAGTACTCAGTACATTTTTAAAATGTATACATATTTTTATTAAAATTACTTGGTGACAGGCATACAGAATATATAGTATTTTTACCTTTGTTGTCTTAATTTATATCTGAGAAGAGTTTAATTTTTTGTGGCCTTCTAGAAAGCTTTACTTTGAAATAATATTTAACTCTTTTAACAGGCCTCATCTTTTCCTCCACATGAAGAACTATTAAAAGTGTAAGTAATAATTTTGATTCACAGTTGGGGAAGTGGTAATTGTTTTTATGTGCTAAACAGTTCTCAGATAAGCAATTTAACTATAAATGGCACCTAATTTTTCTAATTCTATTTAGATTTCTTGCACCTGCAGGTCACTAGAGTTTAGCTGTGCCCTTGGCTGAACTGATGTACCTTTTTATGGTGTTTAGAGTTTAGTTGAGGGAGATTTTGAGGTTTTTAGGCATTCAGAAAACATCTGAATAAAGTTAAATTGTATTTTCAAAGCTTTACTTATTTACCTTACATTATCTCAGTTATCTTCTGATATCATTGTGGAATTGGATGATGCAAATTTAAGTTTCTGCTTCCGCATTTTATTTTAAAAAATTTTTTAAATGTTTATTTTTGAGGGGGGGGGCGGGGGACAGAGGATCCGAAGTGAGCTTCATGCTGACAGCAGAGAGCCCAGTGTGGGGCTTGAACTCACAAACTGTGAGGTCATGATCTGAGCAGAAGTTGGACCCTTAACCAACTGAATCACCCAGGCACCCCACTGCTTCTGCATTTAAAAAAAAAATTTCATCATCTTTATGGTTGCTATCTTTTAAGGGGACTTTTTATGCTGAAGCACTTCTCTTTCATTGTTGGCTGGTATTTTTCTCTCAGAGGGTACATTTAAGGTTATTTTGGCTAACTTGGTATGTTTGAACATGCTAGATGTTGACCACATTAAGTGTTGTTCCATCTTGAATCATTTACAGGGTTGTTGGCTTACTGGTTTAGAATTATTTACTGGTGAATTAAGTCTGGAGTTTGACTATTTATAGCAAAGTCAGCAAACTTTTGCTGTAAATGGCATGTAGTGAATATTTTAGTCTTTGTGGGCCACAGAGTTCTGCTTTGTATTTTTTTTTTTTTTTTTTTATTCTTTAAAAACGTAAAATCAGCTCTTGGCTAGAGGGCCAAAGAAGGTCTGTGGTTTGGGCCCAGAGCCCTAATTTGCCAACCCCTTGTATAGAGCCTTATTCTTAAGGAAGAGCTATTTGTAATTTGACTTTATATCCAAGCTGCTCTCAACTGTAACAGAATTGAATTGGGAATCTTTGCCATTGCTTTCTGCATTTCTGGGAATTAACTAATGCATTAGAACTAGAAAAACCTGAATCCTGATAATGTTATGAAAATGATGACACTTACCTTACATTAATATCACACTTTTGTTGTGGGTTAGCCATTTAAAGAAAGTCATAACTGATTTCATTGCCTTTTGGAAAAAATATTTAAGGGAATGCTTGTACATCAGTTTTCACTCTTCTGAAAATAGCCATTTCTCTGCCATAGATAAAAATAGAAACAACTTTAACTGCAGCAGTTCATATATTCATAAACTATTTCTTCAGGGGATGATTTCTCTTTAGCACAAATATCAGCATGTCATATTGTAAAAGTCATTTTTGAAAATAAGAATGCATCAGGAATAGGTTTTCCATGGTGACAATTAATAGTTAAGTTTAAAAGAGTTTACCTGTTAATACATTCTGCAAAGCATTGTCTGCTTGCTGTTTTTATTTTGTAGTAGTAAATACCATGTTCACTGCCTAAAATGTTGCTATGTGTATTCATGTTTTGGTTTAGAATTTCAGAAAGAGAGCAAGAAATAACTGGTCTTCAGAATGAGTTAGATTCTTTGAAGGAGGCTGTTGAACACCAGAGGAAGAAAAACAATGTAAGCAAATCTTGTCAGAATAAAACTTTCCTTTTTATTATTTCACTGAAATACCATGATTCAGAATTTTTTTAATTTACTTTTAATGTAGATTTTTTCTTAATCTTTGTGCTGTTTTGTGTGTACCTTATTTGGGAGGATTATTAATCATTTTATTAGAGAACATATTTTAATAAATAAATGAAATGACTAATTTGTATATTTCTGATTATAATTTTAAGTATTGAAACTATATTACAGCTTCAGATTTTAATTTTTTTATTAAAATGCAATTGACTTTTGGTTGAACTTTTATTTGAAAAAATTCTTTCATCTCAATATTTTAAAATCCATTGTATTTTTTTAAAATTTGACTAGGCTAGCCTTTTTGTAAACTGAAAGTAAGCCAGTATTGAAACTCAATATTTTCAGTAATTATGTCTTTCGGAGCCTTCTGGAACCTCCCTTTTTTTAACTGAGAGGTGGTTCAAATTTTGGTAACGAAGCATGTTAGAGGCCTCAGAACCTGAATACATTTACAGTATAGTGGAAGAGGATAGTGCCCTAAGAAATACAAATCTTAATACTTTTACTGAATAGACAGTGATTTAGGTGATTCTTAAAAAATTCTGACCAGAAGGTGATACCTGTAAATCCAACCATTTCTTGCTAGAGAAGGAATTTTTGCACACAAAAGTATGCTTGCTAAGACTTGAGCAAGGTTAAAAATGTTCCTGAAATCTCTAAGGGGATATTGATGGGAAATTGATATGTGTTTTCCAATGGAAGTTTAATTTTTCAAAGTCTGCATTAATTTGTTAATTTAACATTAGTTGACATGTACTTGCACCCCAGAGTTTGTCAAAATTAGGTATGTGAATTGCCCTTTGTGTGTCTGTGTAACATTACTAACAGCATTGCTTGGCCACAAAACCAATATATTTGAATTTGCCAATATATTGTTAACATCTTAACTGTGTTTTATCGTCCGGATTCTGAGGCAGGGAGGACGTAGTAATACCAGTGTAACGCAGCAGCATCGCTGCAGGCATGGAAGTGTGTGAGAAGTGCCCGGACACTGGAGGCCAGCAGATTGCGGCGTCAGTCCATTCCCGCTCAGCCACTTCACTGGCTGTGTACACTTGGCCAAATTTCTGAAATGACCCCAGCTGTGGTTTCCCCATCTATAAAATGTTATGAGGATTAATGAGAATTTACATGAAGCACCAAGTTCAGTGTTGGGCACATAAGTAAGCATTCAGTAAATGGTGATTATTGGCTTTTTGTTTTTAATGTTTAGATTTCTCAATCTGAAGAAAGACTGAAATATAGCAGATTGTACGTACTTCTATTTGCTAATGAAATGCTGTTAAAATAGATCTTTCAGAGCTCAGTTTCCAATGACTTCTGTTTCTCTTCCAAGAGAATGTGGTTTTATAGCTTTCTAGCCTCCCCATTTTCAGCCTCGATCAGGTAGCTCATACACTCATGTCAGGTTGCTTTGTGGCATACACGTGTGCAAGTGCAGTGACTATGTTATTCTTAGGTAGACTCAACATGCGTTAATTTGATAAAACCTATTTAGAGGGGAAAGTTATGCCACAGTGGAAAGTCCGAGTGATAATGGGCCTCGTTTAAAAGCCACAATGTAAATCTTTTTGCAATACTTGTGTATTTTCTGTCCTTAATCCCCTAATATTTGATGTACCTGAAATCATTTTTATCTTGGTTTGTGTGTTTACTTTTGAATGCTTTCTTCTTTGTCACACATGCATAGTAATTACTCTACAGCTGGCATATTTGGTGTGTATACTAAAACATGGGAAGTGGGCATCTTTATTTTCTCATTCAGACTTCTAAACATTGCTTTTTATTTTTTTGCTAATATACATATTTCCCATTGAAATAATTTTGCAGTAACCAGCATTTAAATGCAGTGCAAAATACTGATGAAGTAAAAAGCAAAAATCTTTCAATAATGGATAAACTGAAATCATTCTTTCTAAAAATGATTAGGACCTTCGGGAGAAAAACTGGGAAGCAATGGAAGCATTGGCATCAACTGAAAAAATGCTGCAGGACAAAGTGAACAAGACTTCCAAGGTTGTAATGCTAACTCCTAGAAACAATCCACCGAACAGAGAAAATCTGCAGCTTGTCTTAAAATCAGACTAAAGCATTTAATTTTACTGCAATTTAAATATAAAATCTCCTTATCCACATTATCATCTCTGTCATCTCTGCTTTTTTTCATCTATTCTTCAAAGCTTTAATTTTGGGCATGTGGTTTGTTGTGATTACCTGATTGTTTGAGCTTTGGTGATTACTGCTTTAAGCTGTAGAGTCTCAGGAGACCTATGCTACCCATGTAAGCCCTTGTCACTGTATGCCTCGGGGGATGGTTAAGAGCCTCGGGAAAAACCCTGACCCCCTCAAAATCTAACCGAATTAAACACATTTGAATACATAGGTGTACATGAAATCTGCTGGGTTCTTTGGGGCACACCAAGAGGACTCACACAGGGTAGAAAATGATCAAAGTGTTAAGTACAGGGAAGCGATCAATTCTGGCTGGGTTGTTCCTTAGAGGAGATGAAATTAAAATTAAACTTAAGGTTTTGAAGTGGCTGGACAGTAATGAGGCATGTGTTATGTATAGTGTGGAATATTAATAGAAGGGATTATTCTCCTGACTGGAGTATGTAAAGTACTCCTGAAACATACAGCTCCCTCTGTCTTCACAATGGTAAAGGATATTCTTCCTGAGTTTAAGTTGTTGGATGGTTTGGAAGATTCTAATGAAATGTAATGGAGAAGAGTTGTTTTTAATGATTGAGACAAATGTGCCAGTTTAGTCAGGCATTTTGAAAGTTCCTACCAAGAATAAATGTGGAACAGGAGTATTGAAATTTGTACATGGGCTAATAAAGTTAATTATGTGATTCAGCTCATCATTCTGGAAGTATTTTGTGGACTGAGGGAATCTTTTATTTTTCCTGTAGTGTAATAGATTTGTATTTCTATACCTACTCACCTGGGCTTAATTTTCACAAAACCTAAATTTGAGATAACTGGCAGACACTGGGACTAGAGAAATCTAGGCCAGGGAAAAGAATGATCTAGGCCAGGTAGGACTTTTTTTTTTTTTTTTTGAGCGTAGTTGCAGTCAGTTCCATTAGCAGTGGGGGCGGGGGGGGGGGAGGGGGGGTAGTTTCTCTTTACTTTCTTTTTCACTGTTAACACCTGCCTTTTAGCTTCTATTTTGTTAATGAGACTGGGTTTCTGGGAAGTGCTAATTACTTATTATGCCATTCCTCAAGAAATTATGGGCCACTGTCATAGGCATTCTTGTATATTGTTTACAAAAGAGAACTAGAATTTATCCATGTTTCATCCTGTGATTGGTGAGGAGTATAAAACTTTACCCTTGTTTCAAACTTATCACCAAGTGCATGATGTTTTCTTACATAGCCAGTGTTCCTACAGAGAATAGAAATTGCAGTCTTCCTCTATTTTAATGGAATTTAGACTGTTTTTCAGGTAGCCTAGGTGTAAAGTGATGTTGATTGACTCAGAACCACAAGTTAGGTTGGAGGAGAAAGAAGTATGTACAAGAATTCCTTTAGTGTTTTAGATGATACAAATAAGTAATAATCTTACCTAAAATGTAGGAGAGGATGGTATACTACTTTTTCAGGTTTATCTTTAAATTAGTAAGTATTCTTGAGGAGCTACTATCAATGATAAGTTCACATGAAAGATACTTCGTATATATTACATTTAGATAAAGATAGCAATTTTCAACATAAGATCTTTTCTAGGCATTAAAGTAGAATGGAGATTGCTATCCACAACCAAACTACTGTATCAAATGAAAACTTTTTAGCAAAATTAGTACAAATCAAAAGTAACTTCTCATTTTTTTTGCCTCTTGTTATAAGTTTGACACTTGTTTCTTTTACTTAGATTCTTTTTACCTTGGAAAGCTTTCTAAAAAGTGCCTCTTTTCCTATTTTTCTTCGGTGATCGTTCTACCACTTCTGTGGTCAGATGATAAAAATGACCTCTTAATTGTGAATTAATTCTGAATCAGCGGTTAATTTTCTTTGAATGAATGTATCTTATGCAGTTAGATGGGTGTATTTCTGAAAAATAGTGAACTTTATCGAATCATTGAAAATACTCCATTAAAGCATCTAGTAAAGCCCTGCCACTAATCTTGAGTAAAGTTTTTTTTATGTCTGCAGAGAATATGATTAATCTCTAGTTTTTATTGTGTAATTTTAGATTTTCATGTTAGATTTTCTAAATTGGTGCATATGCCTCTTAAATCAGTACTGGATTTCAAAGGTCGCATTTAGATGTTGGAAAGATAGGGTTGAGATGTTGTTAGCTTGCTTGCCTTCTTGTCACCTCAGCTTCATAAATGTTTTTTCTTGGCTTGGTTTAGGTGTGCATTTTTATAGATGTCATTTTTTTAAAAATCTGGTAGAGGTAGTTTGATTATTAGAGTTTTATTTTGCTTGTGATCAAGTTGTTACCCTAATTTTGACAAACCATGGTTTTGAGTTAATAATTGATACCCATTGTACTTGGTTTTAAAATCACCAAATTTAGACATGCATTTGTAATACCTTTAAATTTACAGCTGACAGAGTCCCTACAAGTGTCAGAATTAGTTTTCTTGATGCTTGGTATTAGTGAATTAATTGCCATGAGTTTTTCCTCTTTCCTCTTTTTCCCATATGTACCACCCATCAAATTTTGACAGCCTTTTTTTTCTTTGTTTAGCATAAGTAACTTCACTTGACCTTGAAGCTGGAAATGTGAGATTTGCCATTTTAATCCCATCATTATAGTCCATCAGTAGTGCATTTTTTTTTGTAGAGAGATTTGCTAGACCATAAGCCTCAGTGTTGCTCAGATGCATATTTTTTGCATATAGTTTAAATTTTAGCTATAGGAAGTGTTTTTTTTGTTGTTTTTTATAACATGTAGTTTAAAGTTTTAGCTATAGGAAGTGTATTTTTTGTTTTCTTATTTTTGTTCCTATTTTTTGAATTGAGGGGCAAATCACTTGATTTCTAATGGCAAGGGAATTATCAGATATTGCCTTGGCTTGATTAATATAAGACATGGTTATTTAGGATGCTTTAGAGATTTTGCAGATTTTTTCTTACAGAAGCATTTTAATATTTTCAGAAGAGAACTTTTAACTTATACCAGTATTAAGATGAATTTTTAAAATACTGTGACTTTTTTCTCCCTTAGAACTTAAAAGACTGTAACTTTTTTTTTTTTTTAATTCTATAATCTTGTAAGTTTGATTTGGTTCATCTTCTGCTTTAGGAAAGACAACAACATGTGGAAGCTGTTGAATTAGAAGCTAAAGAAGTTCTCAAAAAATTATTTCCAAAGGTGTCTGTTCCTCCTAATTTGGTAAGATTGATTTTTATTTCTTTGCACATGTCATCTTTATCATTATTCAAGGAAGTTGTAATGAGCATTCTGCACTTGGTTCACAAGTACATCTATTCCTTAATCTTTTCCATTTTTAACTTAGGGTGCTTTTGAGTAGGTAAGATAAATAACTTGGTTCAAAACTCATTTCTCTTTATACAACTGATACTTTTGTTGTATGCTACAAAATTTACGTAATATATTATTTAGAGGATCATAAGCATATTTGGGAAAGAAAAATTTCTTAATGTTTACTAAATCAGTAATGTTTTTAATTTTTTTTTTTTTTCAACGTTTATTTATTTTTGGGACAGAGAGAGACAGAGCATGAACGGGGGAGGGGCAGAGAGAGAGGGAGACACAGAATCGGAAACAGGCTCCAGGCTCTGAGCCATCAGCCCAGAGCCTGACGCGGGGCTCGAACTCACGGACCGCGAGATCGTGACCTGGCTGAGGTCGGATGCTTAACCGACTGCGCCACCCAGGCGCCCCATCAGTAATGTTTTTAATGGCTTTTTTCAAAATAGAGCTTAATTTTAAATGATTGCTTCTTAGTTTTAGGAGCACTTTATTTTCTAATTAAATGTGTTTAATACTTTGAGGCTTTTTTTTCTTTTCAAAAGTCAACATCTGTTAACTTCTTTAAGCAAAAGGCTTGAAGGTAGTACAGAACAGCTTGCTTTACTTGAGGTTAAATGAGAAAAGTTGCTTTGATTCACAGAATTATTACAGTGAATATTTGAGGCAGAGAAAGTGAGTGTGCACGTAGTTTTGTAAAATGGTGTTGTAGGTCTTTTTTTAAAAATTTTAATGGAAAATTGTATACACACTGAAAAGGAGAATAGCATAATGAGCCTGATGTACCCCCTTCCATACATCAATACACAGTCTTGTTTTACCTCCTTTCCTGTACTTTCTAGATTATTTTGAAAGAAATCAAACATCAGAGCATTTCATCAATAGCTATTTTAGTATGTATTTCTAAAAGATAAGGATTCCTTTAAAAAAATTACATGAAAAAAATCTTTAATTTCATACATTTTGTCAATACATTTCTCCATTTGTTATATAAATTTTTAATTTTAATGAAATAACCACTTACTTTAGTTTTTTTTTTTTTTTTTTAATGTTTATTTATTGTTGAGAGAGAGAGACAGACCAAGCATGAGCTGAGGAGGGACAGAGAGAGAGGGAGACACAGAACCGAAGCAGGCTTCAGACTCTGAGCTGTCAGCACAGAGCCCACCGCAGGGCTTAAACTCAGGAACCATGAGATCATGACCTGAGCTGAAGTCGGACACTAAACCAACTGAGCCACCCAGGCGCCCCACCACTTACTTTAGTTTGTTTTAATCAGGATCTTAAGTAAGGTCAATATGTAATTGGTTTAAGATGTCTCTTAGATTTTTTTTTTTTTTTAATTCCATGGATCCCCTCCTAAATGTCAGCAACACCCCTTCTCTCTGTCTTTTTTTAAACCTAATGGTTTCATATGAAGTTTCCTAGTCTGGATTTAGCTGACTCCACCCTTGTAGTGTCAGTGTGTTCTCTGTCCTTTGTATATCTCATAAATTGCTGGTCCATAGAGGCCTGATTAGATTCAGATTCAATACTTTGGACGTAGGATGGAGTAGGGCAATATTTCATGGGCAGTGTTGTGCACTTCTGTCATGAGGTCTATAAATGTCTGCTTGTCTTTCTTTGGCCCTTTGGAACTTATTTAGGCTGGCTATCCAATCCTTTTGACATAGCAGTGCTATGTCAACATTTTCTACCTCAAACTTGGAATCAACTGTTTCTCCAAGGAACTCTTGGCTCTTTCTGTGGGCACTAAGTGTGGTATAAATAAACTTAACGGCCTGTTCTATGTGTAGTTTGAGTTTAGCTCTTGTTCTCAGATTATATCTACATACAGTCTAAGTTGAACTTGTACGAGAAGCAACAATTCTTTTGTTTCCTTTGTAACTGTTGAGGATACATTCAGGTTTGGTCAGTTTAGTAGATCTCTACCACTGTGGGTTTAACTGATGAGATAACTTGCACTGGATAGGCAAATGGACACATTGTCAGTTCTAGTGCTGGTCTTAACTTTGAACCTAGAAGAAGGGGTTGTTATTCATCTATTTTATATTTTTTCTTTTGTGGCCATAATGTGTTTTTAATTCTTTATTCCCACTTTAATTTTATTACTTAATGGAAATAACATTTGGGGATTGATTTCTTTGACAGTATTTTTATGAGCCAAGAGAGTTAATGATTTATAATATCTATTTTTTTAATTTAAATTTTTTTAATGTTTATTTTTGAGAGGTAGAGAAAGAGACAGAGTGTGAGCAGGGAAGGGGCAGAGAGAGAGAGAGAGAGAGAGAGAGAGAGAGAGAGACATAGAATCTGAAGCAGGCTCCAGGCTTTGAGTTGTCAGCACAGAGCCCGACGCGGGGCATGATACCACAAACTGCGAGATGATGACCTAAGCCAAAGTCAGACACTTAACCGACTGAGCCACCCAGGCACCCCTTGTAATATCTATTCTTGAAAGGTTGTGTAAGGTCACCAGCATTAAAAATCCTTTTTTATGTAACAGATTTATTCTTACCAATGGTATTACCCACCCTCAATAGCCAAATGTTTTTGACACTATAAATGTTTATAAATCGCCGTTAGACTTGGATGATGATATTTGGCTTTTGTTCATCCACTTGTTAAAAGTTGAATATTTCTGCATGTAGTCTATATTTGAGGAATATATTAACTATACCTCTTAGAGTGTAGTGTTTTAGGTTTTTAAAGGTATGAAGGATAGGATAATTTATTTAACTTAAGATAATAAAGCAGCTTTAAATTTAATCTTAAGCCAATATAGTCAGGTATAAAAGGACTTGTATACCTGAAGTATAATCCTTTTACTGTTTTCTTTTGCTTTTGTGCTAAGCAAATCCTTATAGGAGAGATCTAAACTATATAACCTAGAGGAATGTTTACAAACATTAAGCAACTAAATTAGCTTTTCAGCTGACTTTTATTGAATCCTGGTATTTGAAGCTAAGTAAGATTTTAATAGTACATTTATTCTTGGATCAAATTTATAACATGAGAGTGTTTTTCTTTTTTTTTAATAGAGACTCTTGACTAATTTATACTGTGGGGTATTGTATTGTGGGGGTGATCTCAGCATCCGGTTCTATTGTTTTTTTTTAATTCTTACTTGATAGAGTATAGAGAATCCTGATTCAGCACATAAGTAATGCTTGATATTAGAGTAGTTAATAGAAATTTCATGTGTGTTCTTTTTTCTTGGAGTAAATTGAACCAAGGACTTTAAATCAAATTTCCTCTTCTTCTTCTTTTTAGGTATTTGTTAACAAATACTCTTTACCAGAGTTTAAAATTTGGATAAGAAGCATTAAAAATGTAACACAATTTGTTCTAAAATTTAGAATAATTACTAAAGCCAAAATATATGCCTGGGTTTGCATCCATTTAACCTATTAGCACAAATAGAGTTTTTGTTATTTTTAAACAAGTAAATGTGTATTCTTATCACTTCTCACTATGATTTTAAAAACACTTCATAATACATATTTGAGGTATGTTCAGAATCTCTGGAGCATCTTCATGGAGTTTGAAATCCTCTGAATTGAGTATTTTCCGTTGAACTTTCAGTATGAGAACTCGGAATACTTAGTTTTTGAGAACTGGTTTATCTGAAAAAAGTTTTGAAAATTCTTTCTCTGTTTTAAATATTGAATCTGTTTGTCCTGGCACTATTTAAGTGGTAGAGGCTGGAATTAAGTGAGCCTAGATCTCTATCTAAGTCCTGAATTCAGTTGCCGATAACCTTGGTCAAAGTAAATAAGATTTGATTTTGATGGTAGTACCTAGGTATATTTTTAGTGTTTATTTTCAAATCTGGATTAGGTACAATTTACACAGCAGTTTATTTTTCTTCGAAATTTCCAGAGAGGGGGTTTCTTTCATTGTCCTCTAGTTTGGTTATTTAAAATTTTGTCCCTATTTCGTTTAGGTATTTTTGGAAATTGCTTATTTTGACTTTTCTTTTTTACAGAATTATCGTGAATGGCTGCATGGATTTGAAAAGAAGGCAAAAGAATGTGTGGCTGAAACTTCAAGTTCAGAGGAGGTTAAGGTTAGTTCAAGAAATGAAGTATCTCTGTTTTAACCGACATGGAAAAATGAAGTAAATCCGAATTTACCTTTATGAGCGTGGAACAATAAAGTATATATTATGAGTAGAATAATGACCTTTTGAGAAAGTGTAAGAAAGTGATTTCATTTTGTATAAATTTTGGTAGAAATGCCACAAGTCTTCATTGCATTTGGTACATATACAAAGCTAATGTTTGCTGTTTTTTTAACTCTGTATTGTAATCACTTCTAAAACTGTATATTTAACTATCTCTTACTCTGTTTTTAGTCTGTTTAAAAAGTAAAGATCAGTTGAGGTAGGTAGGTAGAAACTGACTGGTTTGCTAAAGTATCCCCAAATACATCATTAAGAGTGTTCAGAATCTAGATGTGTCTTTATCTTTGCTAATGTTTGGAAGATATTTTGTATCTCAAGTGGCATGAATAAAATCCTCTTTTCCATGTGTGTGTAGCATAGGTATTGTGACTTGACTTCACTTGTGGGTCTGCTTTGATTTTACCATCCTGCTAAAGAGCGATAAGCCTATTTATTATAAAATTGTGTAATATATTTTATAATAATCAGACTCAGGGAGTTTTATTAGTGAAGACTGAGTGACCAAAAAGGTCATTGAACTTTATTTTTACTTAAGAAGGTTGAAATGTATTGTTTCACTACAAAGCAGTCAGAAATCATTTGTCAAAATATACCATTAAATACTGCAACAAATTTGAAGTACACAGTTTCCTGGTAAAACTAGAGAACTTTTCTTTATTTTATTCTCTGTAGGTTCTAGAGCACAAGTTGAAAGAAGCTGATGAAATGCATACATTGTTACAGCTCGAGTGTGAAAAATATAAATCCGTCCTTGCAGAAACAGTAGGAAATGATTTTTAGTCTACATTTTAGTTTTATTTTTAAATTATTAACTTATTCCTTAGAGTCTTAAATACTGATCTTGTCATTAGAACATGAATTTTTCAAAACAACCATTCTTTTGCCCATAGGAAGGAATTTTACAGAAGCTACAGAGAAGTGTGGAGCAAGAAGAAAACAAATGGAAAGTTAAGGTCGATGAATCACAGAAGACTATTAAACAGGTATTTACAAAAGAAAAGCATAGTGCAGTAGTTCTGAAGAATGTGGGCCCTGGATCAGTAGCATCAGTGTAATGTGGAAACTGGTTAGAAATGCTTTTTCTTGGCCCCACCTGAGGTTTTCTGAATATGAAACTGTGGGGACAGCAGTCTGTGTTTCAGACACCCCCACAATGGATTCTAATGCCCACCCAAGTTTGAGAATCACTTGTTTAGTGTACGACCAGACAGTAGTGATAGAGGATGTAAAGTGCTTTGAACATAAAGCAAAGAATTTGGGGTTCAAAATAAGCTTTACATTGGGGCTCCTGGGTGGCTCAGTTGGTTAAGCGGCTGACTTTGGCTCAGGTCATGATCTCGCGGTCCGTGAGTTCAAGGCCTGCATTGGGCTCTGTGCTGACAGCTCAGAGCCTGGAGCCTGTTTCAGATTCTGTGTCTCCCTCTCTCTGATCCTCCTCCATTCATGCTCACTCGCTCGCTCTCTCTCTCTCTGTCTCAAAAATAAACGTTTAAAAAAAAAATTAAAAAAAAAGATTTACAGCATTGATATGTGATCCATGATACAGTATTCAAGAAAAACTTCTTTTCATGTGATCTGAATGTTACTGTAATTTTTCTCCCATTTATTTGGCTGTGGTAAAGGGTGTCATCTCTGTGGTAGTCATCTTTGTATGGTGACAGATAGTAACTAGACTTTGGGGGCCATTTTGTGATGTATGAAAGTAATTGAATCACTATAATGTACATCTGAAACTAACAGGATATTGTATGTCAATTATACTTCAATAAAAATATGTAATAATCACTTGTTTTCCAGTGCCAACCTGTGCAAAATCTAGGGTTGCCAATGGTATTCTGTGTTAATGCATTTGGGGATTAAATACAGCCAGTTATTAGTTGATTGTTTTAAAAAAATTCAGCACTTTTAGCTAGGCCTTAATATAATATCATGCAAATGGGGTGGGTTTTGACTACTGGTTAAATCAAATGTCATACTCTCATATTTAAGGTCTTTTAAAATTCAGTATGGTTTTAAATGAGATACATTTCAGAACCTCTGAAGTGTCTGCTTAAACTTCTACAAGGTTTACGTGGTCACATGATTGTTTGCATTTCAGATGCAGTTGTCATTCACATCTTCAGAACAAGAGCTAGAGCGATTAAGAAGAGAAAGTAAAGATATTGAAAATGTATGTTATTTCATCACTTGTAACCTGTGGACTCATTTTTAGTATTAAGGGTTGTCTTAAGATCTATGTTTTAAGATTTCTGTTATCTAATGATGCAGTTGTTATGCTTTTAAGAATATCGTGGGTAGTGTTTGAGATGATAAAGTGTTATGTTTGTGTTATAACTTTTCATTATGGGGGAGCATCGTGAAAGGAGATCTTAAATATGTTAACTTTTCCTTCTTTGTTGCTTTGCCAGCTGAGAAGAGAGCGAGAGCATTTGGAAATGGAACTAGAGAAGGCAGAACTTGAGCGATCTACCTATGTTACGGAAGTCAGAGAGGTACTTACAATAGAACTTTTTCTACCTTGCTTCTCAATTTAAATGAAGTTTATAACAGTGATAGTATTTCCGTAGAAGTTGTTTGTGGCGGAGCTTCCGAGTAACATACAAAACATGGGATATCATAAGGAGATCAATCTTAAACTCTAAACTTCATTGCAGCTGAAAGATCTGTTGACTGAATTGCAGAAAAAACTTGATGATTCATATTCTGAAGCAGTAAGACAGAATGAAGAGCTAAATTTGGTAAGAAGCTTGTTCTCCACTGGGTATCAAGTAGGCTCTGAAAACACTTGTGTTGACATGTGGAGAAGCCATCCAGACTTCTTCTCCTTGCTAACCTCTTTAGCTTGGCATTTTTGTAAGTTTAAGATAATCTTCATATTCTGATGACTTCCTAAGATGATCTTTCTTTTCTTTACTCCTAAGATGACCCCTCCTTTCTTAGCTCCTAACAATAGCATGTTGGGCTTGCAACTCTTCTCCAGAAAAAATTTCTGTGTTTTATAAAACCTGTTTCTTGGACAGCATTATTTTCAGTGAATAAAGAAGTGAATCAGACAGCTAAATATTGGCTGAATTGTGAAGATTGTTTTCTCAGTTACCATGCTTAACTGGACCTCTTATTTTCTAACCTGGAAGGAGATTATTGAAGGTTAAAGATACGTCTTCTTCATTCAAGGACGATAATTCATTCCATATTTTAACTGGTCTTTCTATAGATTATAGATAACAAAAAGCTTGTGAAAAATCTTTATCATTATTATAACATTTAGAGCATAGTAATTCTAATCTATAGACTTAAAGATAACTAAGTTTAGCTAAATGCCTTATAAAACATAGAGTACCCTGTATTCCCACTCTTAAATTTTCTGGAAATTTACACTGATTATGACAAGCTTAGTTGTTAGATAAATAAGTTGTTGTATGTTTCAAACAATCATGTCTTTCTGTGACTTAAAAATTGTTATAGCACATGACTAGATTTAAAGTACTTGGATAAACTCTAGGAAGATTATAAGATTGTAAGTTCCTCTTAGCCCAAATTAATCCTGCACAGTTTGGAACTTTCTTATACTGCTGTGTATATCAAAGAAAACTTCTTAACTCACTCATTTGGCTGGTCTTCTGTGTTATGGCAGTGATTTATGGGAATGAGTTTTCAAAGTAGGCCTCTTTGAAATGTACACATTTGAGCCTTCCCCTACCCTCCCCTTTAGTTTTGAAATAAAATTTTGGTTTTTACTTATCTTCATTTTACTTTAATTAAGTCATTTCCACCGCAGTATGTGACTAGTTTTATACATATGCTATTATATTGCACATATGCTATTATATTGCACAGATTGGGACTGAGATTATGTCACAGCTACAAGCCATAAGCCCTACCCTACAATGTGTTGTTAAAAAATGTTTACTATTGTTAGAGATCTTACTTTTTAAAAATTTTATTTTTAAGTTTATTTTTGAGAGAGAGAGAGAGAGAGAGAGTGAGCAGGGGAGGGGCAGAGAAAGAGGAAGACAGAGGATCTGAAGCAGGCCTTGCCCTGACAGCAGAAAGCCCAATGTGGGACTTGAACTCACGAACTGTGAGATCATGACGGGAACTGAAGTTGGAAGCTCAACCAACTGAGCCACCCAGGCACCCCAAGATTTTACTTTTAACTTTGGTCCTTGGTAGCTGACTCCAACGGTAGTATCGAGCCCATAGGATTATAGTTTAGTCTTCATTTGGCCTGATGTTCTCTTTGTAGTTTTTCCCTACTTCCATTAAGAGACCATTTTAAATGGTATTTGTTTCTTATTTTTGCCTTGAATCTTCATTTGAGTCTTCTTTTTGTTTGCTCAGGATAACTGTTGCCACATTTTAAGATAAAATAATTTTGTTTTCCTGTACATACTTTGTGTGTTTGGAATAATCTCTCTGATGTACTAAATTAGAGTTAGGTAAAGGAGCAAAAACTGAAGCATTTGGGTATTTAAATAGAGTTCCCAAAATCAAATTTCCACATGAAAAGTCCCTCACTAATTTTCTCTCCAGTTTGAAGGTTAGGATCTTCTATTTCCCCTTTATGGGTCTTGAGGAACTGTTTGGAAATTTAGGCCAATGGGTGCGAGGCAAGGTCAGTTAACCTGCCTGATGACTTTAATAAGAAAGTCATTTTTTTGTCAGTATAATCCCTTTCCCTTATTCATATTTAATTGGAACATTTATCATGAGAAAAGGCATTATATACTGACACTAGAGTTTATGGAACTTTACAACTATTTTGACAAAGTGGTTGTTGAGACATATCTTAAGATATCTCTTGTATAATTAGGCCATTGTGGTCTTGCACTGATTTCTTCAGTGATGTTTTAAAGGATTATCAACTTCTAAATTTTTAAGTTTTCATTTTACTGTATTTGTAATCTTCTGTTCAATGTCCTTTAAAATATTACACAGTTGACTCTTAACTGGAGAGGTCAAGAAAGCCTTAAAAAACTAATGAGTAAAATTTCTGACTACTTGCCTTTTAATTGGGAATAATTTAAATATGAATGAAGTACTTAATGAATAGTGATTAGTAACACTTTTTAAAGGCCCTTTACTGGAATGTGATGGTTTTGTTTTTACATTTGCAGTTTTCTATTCTAAACTCTAGTTTGTTTCTATAGCTTTTCTTATATTTAGCTTTACAGATGGGAACCTCCACCGCTTAGCTTTTCTGTACATCTGGTGCAGCATATTGGCTAATCCACTGTGCATAATAACTGTTAGCGATCCCATTCTTTCTCATTCATTCTTCTAGAGGTCTCAGCACAATCAAAGAAGGATGCAGATTAAGTTAACTGTGGTGTTCCTTTATTTTTACAGTTAAAGACACAGTTAAATGAAACACTCACAAAGCTTAGAACTGAACAAAGTGAAAGACAGAAGGTAGCTGGCGACTTGCATAAGGTAAGATGTGGCTTGTCCTGAAGATGCCATATCATCATACTGTGTTGTGCTTTGAATCTTAAGCAAACACACTGCTAATTGTAGATTTTTTTTTTTTGCATATTAATGTGTTTATAAATTGAAGCTGTTTTACAGTCACATTTTTGGAACAAAAATTTTGGCTTGTTTTTCCATTCTTAATTTGCTTCATTATTTCAACACATATATATAAGTACTTGCTTTATAAAGTATAGATTAAGTTTTAAATTTGAGTGAAGGTACTCTTAAAAATTTGGTTACATCCATTTATTGTTTTGTTGAGATTTGCTTATGTAGTTGCTTACAAAGTATGTTTCTTTAGATTTTTATAGATCTAAAAGATGTTTCAGAAATTTGTGCCTTTTGTTTCTTTGTAGAAGTACACTTTGTCTCATATAAATGGGCAGTTTTTAAGATTACATTTCTTTTTACATTAGGTTAACAAGTTATTTGTAATTGTTATTAGATATTTTTAGTAATGCAGCTTACATATGCTTATATCAACTGCTTTAGGGTCTGTGTTTGTGGGAGTCATTAGCAAAACAAATATGTCACTTTTTTAAAAGTTGAGAGAAATATTTTTATTTGTTCAGTATGATATAGCTTATAATTGTTATCTAGAAGCCTAGGAATCTACAGAGTACGTTTAGCATGATGGAAAACACAATCTAGGAATTTAGAATAGCTTTAAGTTACTTTGGTGTTAGTGTTATCAGAACATAAAATGTGAACTCAGGATGTTTTGTATCAGAGCTCAAACTTAGATACGTGATACATTGTCAAGGATGAGCAATCTGATTTACTTTGATATGTGCTTTTAATTTTTGACCTTGATCAAAATATACAACGTGCGCTTTTAGCCTACCAGTTTGGTTTCTCAGATACTAAGGATATTAAACAGGTGCTCGAAGATAAGGATGTGCCGTGTTACTTACAACAGAAATACTGTGCAACATTTGATTGGAAATGCACATAAATATTTATTGATATAAAAAGTTAACAAAAATACTTTGTGAAACAAACAAGTATAAAACAGCATGTATGTTAAAATCCCATTCATATGAAAGTTTCTGCCCATATTTTCTACTGTCGCAAGATGTATACAAGAGGGATCTGGACAAGAGAGTCTGGGCAAACCCACTGACTTTTTTAGGATTTGTGGGGCATATATGGTTTCTCTCACATATTCATTTTTGCTGGTGTACTTAACACAATGCTTTAAAAATGTAAAAACCACTCTTAGTTTGCGAGCTATACAAAAACAGGCTGTGTCCAGAATTGGCCGATGCCTTATCTAGACTAATAATAACCTAAATATCAACTGTGGTTATTTCTTTTTTAAATTTCTTTATACATTTTCTGTATCGTTTGAACTTTTCAAACAATAAGCAGTGAGCATGTGTTTTTATAATCTGGTCAGGGAGGAAGCTGTTTTCATTTTAGAGAGAAAAACAATAGATTGGCTGTACCTGTATTGTGACATGAGCTTTATTTAATATTTACATATTCTTGTACAGAATATGTAAGAAAATCGCTCATTTTTTTTCTCACATGTTTATCAGTTGTAGTATTTCGAGGCTACCATATTGTTTTCCTTACAGGCTCAACAGTCACTCGATCTTATCCAGTCAAAAATAGTAAAAGCTGCTGGAGACACTACTGTTATTGAGAATAGTGATGTTTCCCCAGACACGGTATGCGTTTTCTTTAACTGCACATCTCTAGGCTAATTACCTTGTAAATCACGTGAAGAATAAAAAGTGTGCAAGAACCATCTCTGACTTAAAAAATGTCTTTGTAACGTATGTCCATCAGTTACGTTGAATTCTTACCGAAAGCCATCTTTTCTATGATATATTTTATCTCTGAAGTGCAGTGTTTTTATTAAGTATGTTTTCACTTTAGCTTAATAAGGTGTTGTATTCATTTTAATGTTTGTGTTGCAAGTATTATGGTATACTGCTTAAGAGTGTGGACTTTGGTAGACTGCCGCCTGGGCTTGAATCCTGACCCTGCTGCTTAGTAGCTTTGGACAACTTTCCTTAGCCTCTCTGTGCTTTAGTTGCCCCATCTGTGAAAGGCAGTGATAATAGTACCAATCTTGTAGGATTGTTGAAGGGAATAAATGAGTTCCTATATAAAACACTTAGAATAGTCTGTAACATTTACAGTAGTGCCTAGCTCAGTATATGTGAACTTAACTTTTACTGTTATGAATGTGCTTTCCTTTGGTGTCTGGCGAATTTTTTTCTGAAAAGAGAAATGGATTTATAACTGATATTCAGGGTCTAGATTGTTGCCTTTGTTGGCCTAGTAACATTTGTAACCTAGCTTTCTTTGGTGCAACCTTATTTGCACCCCTAGGTAGCAAACAATACTTCTTTTTTAATGTTTGTTTATTTATTTTTATTTTTTTTTTTTTTTTGGGACAGAGAGAGACAGAGCACGAACGGGGGAGGGGCAGAGAGAGAGGGAGACACAGAATCGGAAACAGGCTCCAGGCTCTGAGCCATCAGCCCAGAGCCCGACGCGGGGCTCGAACCCATGGACCGTGAGATCGTGACCTGGCTGAAGTCGGACGCTTAACCGACTGCGCCACCCAGGCGCCCCTATGTTTGTTTATTTTTAAGAGAGAGAGAGAGACAGAGCGTGAGTGGGGGAGGGACAGAACATAGAGAGAGAGGAAGACACAGATTCTGAAGCAGACTCCAGGCTCTGAGCTGTCAGCACAGAGCCCAGCGTAGGGCTCAATCTCATAAACCGTGAGATCATGACCTGAGCCCGTCGGATACTTAACTGACTGAGCCACCCAAGTCCATTGCACACACTATATTTCTTTATGTGGTTTTTGTTATTATTTATTCTCATGTGATTTTCAGTATTTTTCATGTTTGTATTTAAAACAACAATAAAATATTTTCTATTTTGGTTGCAAATGCCTTTTCCTTATTCTGGAGTTTCTCATCACTTTCCCCTTCTCTTTAGGAGTCTTCTGAGAAGGAGACGATGTCTGTAAGTCTAAATCAGACTGTAACACAGTTACAGCAGCTGCTTGAGGCAGTAAACCAACAGCTCACAAAGGAGAAAGAACACTACTAGGCATTAGGTAAGGATAACTGAAATGTCATTGTCTGTGGGTTATTGACACTGTGTATGTGAATGTGTCTGTAGCGTATGCTTGCCGTGAGCACAGAAGCTCTTGTTGCCCTAATGGAAATATTCCCCCTTTCTCACTCTCTGTACCTCCAGATGATAGCTTTAGGTTTCTTGGAGCTTTATTACCATCTCTTACATATTTTGGTCTTGTGGCTTGGAGGGGGAAAATCCTTTTATTTTTGCCACCTTTGACCTTCTTATAAAACAGACTCTCTTGTAACTTGTTTACCTAGGTTTTGTTCATTGCATAATGTGTGCACCTGTTTCTTTAGTTTATCCTCATCTTCGTTCTGGTACAGGATCTATGTGATTTTTTTTAATGACTTGGTAAAATAAAGTGACTAATGTTTTTACTGAGGTAAGATGCTGAATTGAAAATCAGATTATCACAATTCTTTAAACTGGAAACTGAGTTTTACTTATGTGTGCTTATAGGGTAAAGAAATTCCCCTTTTTTTAAATGTTTATTCATTTTTTGAGAATGAGTGAGTGAGTGAGTGGAGGAGGGGCAGAGAGAGGGAGACACAGAATCCAAAGCAGGCTCCAGGCTCTGAGCCATCCTCATAGAGCCTGATGCAGGGCTCAAACCCACGAACTGTGAGATCATGACCTGGGCTGATGTTGGAATTTTAACTGACTGAGCCACACAGGCGCCCCAAGAAATCCCAGTTTTTAACTCCTGAAGTGAGAGTCTGAATTGAAGATAGATAAACCTATCATTAACCTAACCATGTTATGAAATTTTATTGCCCTCAGGATAGGTTAGGTGTCCTGGAAAAGTTGAGCGGGTCACCATTTTGATTACAGGGGCAGCAGTCTATCTATCTCACTTTTATAGAACGATTGTCTTCTGACCTGTCTTGGCATAAAATCTCCTTTAAAATGCTATTTCAGGTCAGTTACCTCTAAAAGACTTTGTAGATAAACCCAGCTCATTATTTTAACCTGCCAGCAAAAATAATTACTCCTTAATCTTTTATCCTTGGTAAGCTGATCTCTCCATAGCATATAAACTTCTGCCACATTACCTCCCTTCTCCAAATTGGAAAATAACCTGCTTCCTGTTTCATTGGGAAACTCTTTCTCTCATGTTTTACTCTCTTTACTGCACATGTTCCTTCTGCAGTCTTAAAAACCTGTTCTGATGTCTTATTTTAACCTCGTACTTCCTTCAGGATACCACCTTAATTTTGTTTGTTTGTTTGTTTAACAGATATTCTTAAACTATTCTCACAGTATGCACTTCTCTACTTGCTGTTAACAGCTTCCTCTAGTCTAGAATACCATTCCAGTGAAAACTTTTTTGCTGGGGTCATTAGTGATTTCCTAATTGCTAGATCTGATACAGGACTTTCTTTTAATACTGAAATTATAAGAAAGTATAATAGTTTTCAGTATAAAGAACTGAAAATAGTTATGAAATATGCCAAATATGCTGGAGTCAGTCCATAGGCCTTTGTGTGATAGGGAAAGGGCTTCATTTTTGAAAGCCTAAAAAATTCCAAGAATACTTACTATCCTTGTCTTTCAACCTTGTCAGTGGCATCTCTCCGTCATCTCAGAAGTGTTCTTTAACATTTCTTTTTCTTCCCAAACACATGGTTTGCTCATATTAAGTCTTGTGAACCTGTTTCTACATTGGTCTTCATCATATTAAGTTTGAGACTAAATACTAATTAATGGTAGTATAACACTTTTATTTTTCAGATTTGTTTTCTCTGAGGTATGAAATTGTAGTAACTTTTAAAATATATATATCCTGGCAGTACAACTAAAACTGAGCTATTGTTTGGCAGGTAGCTCCCCTGAGTGCTAACTCTTATCAGCTAATGAACAGAAGTCCAGGTTTGACAAGTGAAAGGGTGGTTGAGCATCAGCAGTGCGTTGTGAAGGATAGGATGGATTGTATGAAGATCACCGTCCACCAGGCACTTGAGAACTCTGTCGTCTATAGGTTCTACCCGGCATTGACAGTGATAACACTTCCCTACACAACCGTTGGTTCCCACAGCTCTTCTTTGTGCCCTTTAAATGTTTATGTTACCAGGGGTGCCTGGGTCGCTCAGTCGGTTGAGCGTCCGACTTCAGGTTATGATCTCACGGTTCGTGAGTTCAAGCCCCTCCCTGTCAGGCTCTGTGCTGAGAGCTCAGAGCCTGGAGCCTGCTTCAGATTCTGTCTCCCTCTTTCTCTGATCCTCCCCCGCTCACATTCTGTCTCTCTCTCCCTCAAAATAAATGAACATTAAAAAAAATTTTTTTAAATGCTTATGTTACCCTCAGTGTTTTAACTTTAGCCATCATTTTTGCTGTGTTTTCTCCCTCTCGTTGAACTCTTTTTTTTTTTAATTTTAAAAAAAAAAAAAATTTTTTTTTTTCAACGTTTATTTATTTTTGGGACAGAGAGAGACAGAGCATGAACGGAGGAGGGGCAGAGAGAGAGGGAGACACAGAATCGGAAACAGGCTCCAGGCTCTGAGCCATCAGCCCAGAGCCTGACGCAGGGCTCGAACTCCCGGACCGCGAGATCGTGACCTGGCTGAAGTCGGACGCTTAACCGACTGCGCCACCCAGGCGCCCCATCGTTGAACTCTCTTAAAACTAGTACTTATGATGAGAAAAAAATCCAAACTACTACCTGATGATTAAATTGGAAGTTTAATTTGCTTAATCATCAAAATGTAGATAATAGATTAATATCTGATATCAGGAAAATTACTTCTTTTTTAGCTACCACAAGTACATATGAATTGTTCAGAATAGTGCTGTACAGTTTTGATAAGGCAAAGACAGTGTTTGAAAGACAAAAATGAGAGAGGTGATGATATGTAGTAATTTAGTTTTCTAAATCCTAATATATGTTACTTAGCATGTAGGGGTAGGTATATTGATCTTACAGACTTAATTTGTAAACCCTTAAGCCTTCTCTTCTCTTTTGGAAGTCTTCCTATCCATCTCCTATCCCTCCTCCCTCTCTCCCTCCCCAAAAGAGAAGATTATCATTCCTTCCCATTTTCATGAGTTGAGGTCATTTTTTTCAGCTTTGAACTGGCAACACTAGTACTTTATAGTATACCTTTTTTTTTTGTTACCTATCTTTCAGATATCTATTTTTCTTTATGTTTCATATTTGCCTAGCTTCTCAGTATTCAAAGTGTGTATCTGACCATATCAGAAGATTTTATTACTCCAGAGTCTTAGTCTGGGCTGCTATAACAAAAATCCCATAGACTGGGTGGCTTAAACAACATTTATATTTGATGGTTCTGGGGGCTGCAGAGTCCAAGATCAAGGCTGCAGTAGATTCTGTGCCTGGTGAGACCTTCCTGGTTTAAAGACAGTCATCTTCCCACAGTGTCCTTGCATGGCAGAAGGGGCAAGAGAGCTCTCTTCGATCTCTTTTAGAAGGACACTAATCCCATTCATGATGGTGGAGTCTTCCAGAGGCCTCACTTCCAAATGCCATTGCATTGGGAGTTAGACTCTCAACATATAAATTTTGGGAGACACAAACATTCAGACCATAACATTCAGGTCCTGTTACCTTGGAACCAGCGTATGGAATCCTGGGGAGGTAGGACGATAATTTTAAAAGCAGTCACTTTATGAGTGTGCTCCTAAGCATGAGCAGGCTTCTGACATGTGGTCATTCATTTAATCTTGACAACAACCTAGGACGGTAGATAGGTGGTATTATTATTATCATTATCATCATTGATTATTACCATTTTACAACGGACCCAAAGAGGTTCCTGTAATTTGCCCAAGGTCATGCAGCTGGTAACTGGGTGAGCTGGGATTTGAGTCGAGGTGATCTCTGCCCAGCATCTATGCTCTTAATCAGTACTTTTCTTCTCCTTTAATCCACGCATTCTGTGCTCTGACCCCTTTTGTTGCTGCTTTCTTTTCTCTTCATCTGGCTAATCCTTAGTTGCCAGCCTCTTCTTGCTCGTGTAGTCAATTCTGACTTTTTCCTAAAGTTGGTATTTGGTTTGTCAGTAGTGAATTGGAGAAGCTCTCGATGTTATCCAGAAAAAATTGAGGGGAAGTTTTGTGTATGTGTTTTGCATGTATGTTCATTTCCCTACTCTTGTGTGACAAATAGATTTTTTTGTATGATGTAGTTGTCTCTTGTTTCTGAAAGAAAGATGTTCTTTTATAGCCGTATTGAAGCATAAAGACTAGTGTTCCAGATAAAAGCTGGCATTTATTTCTACGTGTTACACTGGCTATCACAGTGCTCAGGTTTTCGTTTTCTGTGATTGCGTAGCACTTAATAGTATCCTGTACCAGTGGGCTAGGTAGACTTTCTGATCCCCTACTAATCTTGTTTTCAATTAGAGAACATGATAACCAGTGAGAACTTTGCTTTTTAACTTTCTAATTCTTTTCCCCTCAACTTTTTATTTTGAAAAAGTTCACACATAAAGAAAAGCTGAGGGGTGCTTGGGTGACTCAGTTAAGCGTCTGGCTCTTGATTTCGGCTCAGGTCATGATCTTACACTTCGTGAGTTTGAGCCCCACATTGGGGCTCTGTGCTGACAGTGTGGAGCCTGCTTGGTATTCTCTCTCTCTGCTTGTCCCCTGCTCACGCTCGCTGTCTCAATATAAATAAACTTAAAAAGAAAAGCTGAAAGAATGGTGCAACACTCATACATCCTTCACCTGCTTGATCTCTTTATGTGTATACACGTGTTTTGTTGATGTCAAACCATTTGAAAGTAACTTACAGATACCATGACATTTTATCCCAAAGCACTTCAATATGTATCTCTGAAGAACATAGTCATTCTCTTATAAATCCACAGTAGTATCATTATCACATCCAAAAAAACAAAAAAAAAAAAACCAAGAAACAAAAAAATCCCTCAAAAAAGCAGTTCTATAAAATCATCCAGTATTAAAACCATATATTCAAATTTTTTCAATTTTACCACAGATACCTTTTTAGCTGTTTTTCACAAACCAGTCACAATTGTATGTGTTGTGTTTGGATAAGTCTTTTTAGTCTCTATAATGGCTTTTAAAGTTTCACTTCTTATAGTCATTTTATCTGACTTGGAAAGCTTCACATGACCTCAGAAAATCTCAGCCTGAAACTTTGTTCATTCATGGGGAAGAGTTGTAAATTCCAGTGCGCCTCACCTTATTAGCTTTATATTTTCTTGAGTAAAACTAATAAAAATGGATTCCCGGTGTTGTTCTTTTAAAAGTTTCCTAATAGGGGTGCCTGGGTGGCACAGTCGGTTAAGCGTCCGACTTCAGCCAGGTCACGATCTCGCGGTCCGGGAGTTTGAGCCCCGCATCAGGCTCTGGGCTGATGGCTCGGAGCCTGGAGCCTGTTTCCGATTCTGTGTCTCCCTCTCTCTCTGCCCCTCCCCCGTTCATGCTCTGTCTCTCTCTGTCCCAAAAATAAATAAAAAACGTTGAAAAAAAATTTTTTTTTAAAATAAAAGTTTTCTTGGGGCGCCTGGGTGGCTCAGTCGGTGAAGCATCCGACTTCAGCTCAGGTCACGATCTCACGGTCCGTGAGTTCGAGCCCCGCGTCGGGCTCTGGGCTGATGGCTCAGAGCCTGGAGCCTGCTTCCGATTCTGTGTCTCCCTGTCTCTCTGCCCCTCCCCTGTTCATGCTCTGTCTCTCTCTGTCCCAAAAATAAATAAACGTTAAAAAATAAAAATAAAATAAATAAAAATAAAAGTTTTCCTAATAGTACTTTCTTTCTTTCTTTTTTTAAAATATACTTTATTGTCAAATTGGCTTCCATACACTACCCAATGCTCATCCCAACAGGTGCCCTCCTCAATGCCCATCACCCACTCCCCCCACCCCCCCCGCCCCGTCAACCTTCAGTTTGTTCTCTGTATTTAAGAGTCTCTTATGGTTTGCCTCCCTCCCTCTCTCCCTGTTTGTAACTTTGTTTTTGCCCTTCCCCTCCCCCATGGTCTTCTGTTAAGTTTCTCAAGATCCACTTATGAGTGAAAGCATACCGTATCTGTTCCTAATAGTACTTTCAAATCCCTACATTATTCTCAGTTTGGTCTGAGGTTTTCACTCATATATTTTTAAATCCACCTCATAAGCTTCTGAATCCTGAGATTTTTTTCTTGTTTTCGATTACCATTAGCATAGTTGCTTTGATCCTGGTCAAAAGAGCAGGCTAGATCAAATAGAGTATATATTTTTGATGTTTGACAAAATGCCTTCTGATTGCCTTTTGTTTCTTGTCTTAAAATGAATTTCTTCTTTCTGATCTTTTACAGAGTGAAGCAACTGGGAAGCTGTTCATTCAAGGATAACAGAAGGCATTGTATTATATTTTGCCAAATTAAAGCCTTATTTATGTTTTCACCCTTTCTACTTTGTCAGAAACACTGAACAGAGTTTTGTCTTTTCTAATCCTTGTTAGACTACTGATTTAAAGAGAGAAAAAAAAAAAAGCCAACTCTGTAGACACCTTCAGAGTTTAGTTTTATAATAAAAACTGTTTGAATAATTAGACCTTTACATTCCTGAAGATAAAATAAACATGTAATCTTTTATCTTATTTTGCTCAATAAAATTGTTCAGAAGATCAAAAGTGGTAAAGACAATATAAAATTTAACATTTTAATACTGATGTTGTACACTGTTTTACTTAACATTTGGGGAGTAACTGCCTCTGACTTCAAGAAAACACTTTTTTGTTGCTAATGTAATCCGTTTTTTGTAATGGCGTCAGCAAATAAAGGGATGCTTATTATTCAGACTTGCTCCAATTTTCATTGCGCTGTAACAGATCTCATTAGTCCTACAGATCGACATGATTTAGAATACAGTTATTAACTGCAGCTTTTGGACAGGAAAGATAGGTGTTACTGTTCATACACCTTCTCTGAGGGGAGTTCTGGGTCTTCTCTGTGGCTGTGTGCAATGTAAACTGTGTCCGGCAGTGCATGGGAAGGAGGAGGCACAAGAATACAGCTCTCAAACTCACCACTGCAGCTTCAGGCGGGAGAGCTCTCCTTTTACACTTCCTGTTACTTTCTTAACTAAGTTTTAGTTTCCGTCTTGTCAGGCACATGTTACATAGTTTGCATGTATTATTTTTTGTTGAAGAGAGTTTTAATTCATTAAATAATTTTATGAAAGCACTGGACCCTACAGATGCTAAATAACCACTGAAAGATCTCTTGTGCCATTGAGGGTTTTTTTGTTTTGGTTTTTTGATTTTGGGTTTTTTTTCTTTTTTTTCCTCCTTCCTTCCTTCCTTCCTTCCTTCCTTCCTTCCTTCCTTCCTTCCTCCCTCCCTCCCTCCCTCCCTCCCTCCCTCCCTCCCTCCCTCCCTCCCTCCCTGTTAGGGCCATACTATGGCCTCCTTGCTTTTTCAGTAATGCTTCTACCTAAAACTCTCTTCTCTTGGATATGTCTTGGCTTCTTCATCTTGAAATCTGAATGTCACCTTTTTCATCAGGTCTTTCTTGACCTTCCAGTATCCCCCTTGCCTCCCTATCCACCCACCTACTTTTGTCTATGATGTTTATAAACTCCAATATATATACTTGGTCACACCTCTTCCTTCTACTAGAAAGTAGCTCCATGAGGACAGGAATCTTCTCTTCTGTTCTTTGCTTTTTCCCCAGTCCTGGGAAAGTGCCTGGCACTTATTTGTGCTCAGGTAATGAAATGAATGAATGGATGAAATTCGTTTTTATAGCTTGAGGATTATCTAAAGTGGTGCCTTCTAACCTTTTCACATCACACCATGCACACCAAATAGTATTTCTAAATTATGTAGAAATAAACTGGAGAGGTTGCTCATGGCCAGTGATGACTGGCCTGAGGACTTGGACTACCCCACACCTTACCTAGCTGCTTTCGGCAAACGCCTGGAAAATTGATCTGAAGGCCAGATACCATATCATCATCATCACCATCATCTCTCTCTCTCAATCTTTTTCCTCTGCCGTTGTCTATAAGGATAGCTATGTCCCTGCCATCTGAAAAAAGCAAACAAATCCCGCCTTTCTTACAACCTCTTGCTCCTCTCCTTTCAGAGCTTAGTTCCTCCAAAGAAATTTGTAATTGTACTATTTTTCAACCTCCTCGTATATTTGAATGTTTGAAAAAATAATTGCAAGAGACTAAGGATTCAGTCCAATCTCATTAATTTGTGTCCCCTCCCTCAGGATCCTAAGCAAGTATGCATTCATCTTTTTGCATATGAAATGGCAGGAAGTTCACAACATTGCCTGTTTATGATTTGGGACAGTTTTGTAATTGTCTCTTCTGTCCTCCACTGTCCACCTTTCTCCAGTGTGTTATAAGCAGATTGCCCAGAGAAGAAAGGAGCATCGAGAGAGAGTCCTATGTCCTCCGTCTCTAGTGACTCCCTTCGCCACTGTTGCAGCCAACTGAGGCCGGAAGCCCTAAGAAATTTCCTCAGGTTGAAGAGAGCCTACAGGAAGGGGAGAATGACCACTGCACAATGTGAACAAAATCATGCATGGTAAAAGATCCATTTAAAGAGCGAGATAAACTCATGGATTTTAGTGTAACAGTACAAAAAGCCCACTCATTGGGTTTCAGACTCCACTTTGCAATTAATCTTTAAGAAGTTACAACATGTAGAGTTGTGCTATTGTGTCAGAGAATATCCACGCTGTCTGAATGACTGCTCCTCTGTTTTCCAGTGAGGCCAGATTTCCTTTGTATGCTCCAACCCAGACAGCATACCACAGCAGACTGCATGCAGAAGCAGGTGTCTTTTATTAAGCCAGATAGTAAGGAAATTTGCAAACATGTAATGCCAGTTTTCTCACCATTGTTTTGGTTGGTTGGTTTTGGAAAATGAAGTTACATTTCACAAAAGCATGTTCATTATGTTATTTTAAAATAGGAAATAAACATCTACATTTTTCTTGGTTTCAATTTCTAATACGTTGAATATTCTAGAAATACCAAAACCAAAAGGTTTTGAAAGTGTAAAGGAATTCTGAGACCAAACATCTTAGAGCTACTGGTCTTTAGCATGTTGTTTTGTCCAGCACTTTTTAATTGTACTGAGCAATTCTGTCAGCACTTTTCTGGTTGTAGTTTGTTTTATACTTAATCCATTTATTAATTTAAAATGATAAAAACGTTTTCAGTCTTTTTTTGGCTTATTTTCTGCTGTGCCAACTTCTTGTTTTTAAAATTTATTTTCAATTTTCTTGTCATTTTATTTTTTATTTTTTTTAAATGTTTATTTATTTTTGAGACAGAGAGAGACAGAGCATGAACGGGGGAGGAGCAGAGAGAGAGAAAGAGGGAGACACAGAATCTGAAGCAGGCTCCTGGCTCTGAACTGTCAGCACAGAGCCCAACGTGGGGCTCGAACTCACAGACCATGAGATCGTGACCTGGGCCGAAGTCGGACACTTAACTGACTGAGCCACCCAGGCGCCCCTCTTCTTGTCATTTTAGATTGTAAGTTCTCTGTTACTACTTTATACCCCACAGATTTTGATATGTAGGGATTTTTTTGTCTTTCAGTTCTTAATTTTATTTATTTTTTTACATTTTATTTATTTTTGAGAGAGACAGAGCACAAGTGGGGGAGGGGCAGACAGAGAGAGAGAGGAGAGGGAGAGGGAGACACAGAATCTGAAGCAGACTTCAGGCTCTGAGCTGTCAGCACAGAGCCTGACACGGGGCTCAAACTCACAAACTGTGAGATCATGACCTGAGCTGAAGTTGGACGCTTAACCGACTGAGCCACACAGGGGCCCCCAGTTCTTAATTTTTAAAAAATCGTAAATATTTCAGACATACAGAAAATCATGGAAAAAACCTGTGGAGAAAATCATGGAAAAAACAATGGAGAAAAACCTGTGTATCCCCTCAGTATAAAATATTAACATTCTCTTCTATTTGCATTAAAAAAAAAAATAAGGTACAGTTTAAATATCTTGTATACCCCTCCCTGGTCCCATTTCCCTCCCTCTCCAGAGGTAGCCAAAGGTGATGTTTATGATTTAATTGCACATTGTTATACAATTAACACCCATGTATCCAGAAACAATATGTTTTGCACATTTTTAAATTTTATATAAATTATTCTATTTGCTTTACTTGTTCAATATTAGCTTTAAAATTTATACATGGAGCTTTTCTTCATTTTTATAGATATCCCACAATTTGTGTATTCCTCTAAGGGACATCTAAAATATCACTATATTAAGAAAATTTTATCTAACTTCGATTTCCATTAGGCCAAGAGATTTTTTTTTTAGTGTTTTTCACATCCTAGATTTTTAAAGTATTGTTTCTTAGTATTATATTTGAGTCTGTGAACATAACCTGTATGACACCAATTTCCTGAATTTGTGAAGACTTTAGAAGAAAGAAAAACTGTAAGCCAAAAAATAAAATTATTTAGTTTTGGTTTAGAGTAAAAGAGGTTATCAGCAAGAATGTTAAGCTTTGGCAGGAAATGATTTCATTATGTGAAGTCATTTGAAATCTCAAATTACGAGGCTCATTCTTATCCTCTTCAGTTAGAAAATAAGAATTGGGTAGTAGTTATTTTCTGGTGATCCCAGGAACACAGGAAACAGTCAAAGAGGTGGGGGAAGGTCTTATTTACATTTACATTTATGCGTTCTCTTGTTATGAAGAATCCAGAAGTTATGACTTTTTTAGTTCAGAGCAGGTTCTTCCTGAACTATTCCAGAGTTCTTGGGATTTCATTCAATGCCAAAATACAAAGTTTCTGTTTTTCTACTCAATGTACTATTCATTTCAAAATCAATAAAATACGGTATTCTAATCCATAGACCATAGTTGTGGGAAATGGAAATTCACTTACGTTGATGAATTGTGTTGACTTGTGCAGGCTTTTCGGCCCTGGGCATCTAGTTTTTCTTGTTCACTGTGCGAGTAGTAAAAAGATGTGGCTATAGTAAATTCTAACCCAAATACAATAATGCGTTTTCTTCAGTTGCTTTGTTGCCAATGGCCAATATTTGTAAATATTCCAAGCAACTGAAAAGAATGGATATTTTCTTTAAGTTATTTTTATTATTATTATTTGTATTTTTAGAGAGAGAGTGCAGGGGAGAGGGGCAGAGGCAGAGGCAGAGAGAGAATCCCAAGTAGGCTCCACACTCAGTGCAGAGCCCGACACGGGCCTCCCTCCCATAACCCTGGTATCATGTGAGCCAAAATCAGTAGGATGCTCAACTGACAGAGCCACCCAGGTGCCCCAACAATGGATATTTTCTATTTGTTACATTCAAATTTGTTAAGGGATACATTCCTACCATGTTTCTGGTTTATTAGGTCTTAGGTGGGGTCAAGAATTTGCAATTTAGAGAGTTCCACGTGATGCTAATGTGGGTTTGGGAACAACACTTTGAAAATCATGCAGTATGGTTTTCAATTTCCTTCTTTTGCAGTTTCTTGGCAGTTTCTTGTGAAATGACAGTTCTCGTTTTCAAACATTGCTAAGGATTTGCTATTTATTTTTATATCATTTCTATAATTTCTACAAATTTGGGGAGGGGGAAAGAGATTGTAGCATGTCAATCTACTATTTGGAAAACGCTTCTCCCAAAGCCTAAAAAAGGTAAAGTGTTAATTGGTGGTTTTCTTGGTGTTCTTGGTGTTACTTGATATTTCCTGGTTATGCCACACAGGTATTTTTTTTAAAAAAACAAGTTTACCTTAAGCCTTTTTCCTTGTTGGTGAATTTCTTTATCCCCCTATTCCAAGCCTGAATATGCATGAATGTTATTCTCCCTCTGACTAATGTTAGAATTTTTATCTCCTTAGGAACTATCAGGTGGAATAATTTTTTTTTCCTCTTGATACCAAGGACATGATTTATGCAACAAACAATGTGAGGACGGTATAGAAACTCAGATATATAAGACTCTTAAAGAATCTTTGCCTTGATATCCTCTTGGGGACAGTCTGTACAGACTTGGTTTTCTGTCAGGTGAACATGTCCAATCAGATGGAACAGGTGTTTCTAACAAACTTTTTGACTGTAACTTGATGCCTATTTTGAATAAACTAATTTCATTTCCTACCATACTTGCATAGAAGGTACAAAACTTTCTCATATGTGCTCAACTGGTTTTCATGCTATGAGTGGCCCTGACAGACAGCTGGCCCTGAGCTCTCTTACAGCGGCGTTAGGAAATGACTGCAAGCACTCCTGGCCGCGATTTTCTGTCGTCTGCACCCGGTAGATGTCCCTGCTTATCCAGCGACTGTAGACCAGCTCTGGCCCAGGGCCACTCAGTGGACTTCTGTGCCCTCACTGGGCCGCAACAACACCTTCTGTGAGGCTTGAACTCCAACCCTTCCCTCCAAGCTGTCCTTCAATATGAACTCTCCCTCAGCCCCCAGGTGATGTTTAGAGTTACTTTTACTGTGTTACAGGTCATCCTCTGGCATAATGAATAATTCTTTATATTAAACTTGACCTGTTCAAATTATGTGGGGTTTTGTCTCCTAATTTGACCTTAACTGATACACCTGCCAAACCTCCTCTCCCAGATTCTCATCCTCACACTGCCATGTGTTTTCTTACCACTGACCCAGTCTCCTTGCTTTGTTCTCACCTCAGCCTTTGTACTTCTCCCTTAGAAAAGATGCCCTCATCCATTCTTTAAAAACAAAACAAAACAAAACAAAACAAAAAACCCCTCGCTTGAATCTCATGCTGTCTAGAAATACTGCCTCTCCTCTTTGCTGCCAACCATACACCTCCAAGTCCCTCATCCCCATTTGTTGAAAGTTGGCATCCACTTTATGGCCTTCTTTCTAGTACAAGCTCCACAACTATCATTAGTGATTTGGACTTGTACATGGGTCCCCTTGCTCAGCAGTCTAGGCTTCAGTTTCTCCGCTTTGACTTATAGAGTTTACTATGGCTGCTATAACAAATCACCGTGAACTTAGTGGCTTAAAACAATACGTACTTCCTCCCAGTTCAGAGGCTGGAAGCCCAAAATGAGTTTCACGGACTAAACGTGTCAGCAGGGTTCGTCCCTTCTGTAGGCTCTTGAGGAGAATCTGTTCCCTTGCCTTTTCTGGCTTTGGAAGGCCTCCCGCATTCCTTGGCTGGGGAGCAGCCCTTGCTTGTGTCATTCTGAACACTTGCTCCTGTTGTCACATCTAATTCGTGCTCTTCTTGCCTTCCTCTGATAGAGACCCTTGTGATTATATTGAAGACCCACCTGGATAATCCAGGATAATCTTCCCATCTCAAAATCCTTGATTATAGCTGAAAGCCCCCATTGCTATGTAACATAGAGGTTCTGGGGAATTCGGATGTGGCTGTCTTTGGGTAGGGGAGCGTTATTCAAACTACTGCAACTCCAAAGACCTTCATTTCTTTCCTTGAACCTTGTAATTATTCTCCAAAGACCTTCATTTCTTCAACACCTGTAACCACACCTTGAACCTTGTAATTATTCTCCAACACTGTATCGTCTGATACAATCTCACATCATTCTTAACGCCACCGTTCCTGTCATTTGCTCTCATGGAGGCTTTAGCCCCTCGACAACCTTTTCAAAAAAAGTCATAATGCCTGTTCATACTATCCCTTGCTCGATGGTCCATCATATCTACAGCTGTTTTGTGATATATTGAGTTCCATGACCCCCTCATCCCTCACACATCCTGGCAGAGAGCTCCAAATCTGTATATTACAGTGGAAGCTATGTGTGAAGTGGGGTGAGATACTGAAAATGGAATATGGGGGGAAAGGACGCTGATGCTCTTAATTCCCACATCCACTCTGATGGCATAAAAGGGTTCAAAGTTAGAACAAGTTGAGAGGGAATTTTTCAGAGATTGCTTTTATCGGGCCGTGAGTCCCATCTCCACCAAGGGGGAGAAATAGGTGGTGGGTGGCAGGGAGAATCATTCATCTCCAGTCAAGAGGGAAGACTTTCAATGGGACCATCTCGAGAACTTGTAATGAATGCATCTTCTGCATTTGGAAAACAGTGGACTGGCGAACGACTCATGGAAAATCCAAAGGCCAAAAGATGGTCACTTGGATAGCAGGTTAGGGGAGAGTTGGCTATGCTGGATGGCCTGCATTACCCAAATTTTTCAGAATGAAAGATATGTGGATACCCACCATGGACCGGACAGGAGGCACAGGAGGGAGAAAGCCAATGGGACTGTATTGGATTCTGTCCAGAAGGACCATCTGGAGGAGGAAAAGACCCCAGCAGACAAAAGCCAAAGGTACCAGCAGATGCCTAGTAGTTGAAGAAGTAAGCAGCAAGTCGGAATAGAGATGCTCTTGCCCTCAGGGAAGTGGAGGTGAGAGGTCTCTGTGGCTAAGAATGCAGGATCAGGGTTGATGGAGCCACACCAAAGAGCTCAGATCCCAGAGTCAGTGCTTGGAGGACAGCTATGCAGAAGCATACTGTGGCGGAGAGAAATAATCTAACTTTAGCCGCTGGGGCTTATCTGTTGTCACAGCATGTTACAGCCTTTTAGTGTGGTCCCACATACAGCACAGCCATTTACCTCAGAGTCATGGTGAGGAAAGTGAGATGCCACGTGTACAGCGCCTGGCACATGTTGAGCCCTGGGTAATGTTATTCTTCCTCCCTCCATGGTGAACTAGATGAGCCTCATACAGTAAACACTTGCAAGAGACTGGCACATGTACTGAAGTATGTCTATGGCAGGAGCATTGGGCCCTTACTGCCAGGAAGCCAATTTAGATCCTTTGAGCACCATCTCTCAGCCTAATTTATCAGTTTGTCTTTCTAATTTTGGTTCCAGTATTAGGATTATCTACAGATCTCAACAGAAAGTGGCTTCTTGGTATTGGGCCATATCAAGGTTAAGCACATTCCTTTTTGGCTTCACTTCTAGGGTGTTTTTTCTTCGCTTGTTTTTTTTTTGTTTGTTTGTTTTTTTTTTTTTTTGGCTAGGAATAAAGGCACTTCCCTATAAATATGGGTATACTACAATGTTTTTATGGCGGATGTGTGACTTTTATTCATTCAGTAAGTTTTTATTGTAAGTCTTCTAGAAGTCAGGCGAAGGTCTGGGGCTGGGACATAGCAGAGAACAAGAGACATGGTGGTGTCTTCACAGAATTCAGGGGGCCCCAGGGAGTTACAAATCATGGAAACTCCAGTGGGAAGGCCATGAGCCAGATCAGGGCTGGTTCCTGGGAGACACAACTATCTAAACTTTGGCCTAAAGTGGGAGGCACAAAGAAGGGAATGTAGGGTGGAGAGTGATGGAGTGGGAGGAGATGGTGGAGCAGGAGGTACAGGAGATAGGAAAGGATAATGTTAGGTGTGTTTCCACCTTCATCTAAATAATTCTCTCCCATGCTTGAGCAGGTACATGACAGTGATGACAATTCTGTGCCTAATGTTTTACTCTCAAAGCATTTCTGAATGAGAACCAGCACATCAATCATGGCACTCATTTATGGATTGTGAATTAGGAATCAAGACTCATCTTAAGCATACCTTAGTTTGTTTGGGCTCCTATAACAAAATGCCATGCTTATAAAACAAATTTATTTCTCACAGTTCTGGAGGTTGGAAGTCTGAGATCAGGGTGCCAGCGTGGTGGAGTGAGTGCTGGCTTCCAAGTCATAGATTTCTCATTCTGTCCCCACATGGTGGGAGGGGCAAGGGAGCTCTCTAGGGCCTCTTTCATAAAGGCACTAATCCTATTCACGAGTGCTCCTTCCTCATAACCTAGTCACCTCCCAAAGGTCCCACCTCCTAATACCATCCCCTGGGGATGAGATTTCGACATATGAATTTTGGAAGGTTACATTCACACCATAGCAAGCATGATACCTGCTTTGAAACTTTCCTGACCTGTCCCCCCAATAGCCACACCGCACCTCCCTCTCCTTTGCTGCCTCCCACTTTTCAGGGGCTGAAAAGCCAAATACTTTTCCAGGTTCCTTTTCAGGTAAGGGTGGTGATGTAACCCAGATCTGGGATGGGAACCTTAAGTAGAAGTCTACAGGAGGGGCTTCTGGAAATGCAAAATCTCTCTTGGTTGAAAAAGAAGAAGAAAGGAAAAGAATACGTGAGCTGATCTAGCCCCTTTGCCTTTTCCCTTTTTCCTGCCTTGAACACAGACACAATGGCCGGAGATACAACAGCCATCTTGTGGCATGAAGGACAAACCAAAGAAGTTGCAGAAGAAAAAACCCCCAAATCTTTGAAACTCTGACACACCCTTGTGATTTCTCACCTCCAGACTTCTGAGCATGTTTAAAAAAAAAACAAAATCCTAAAAACTGTGTTTAAACCACTACAGTGCTTTGCAGTGCAAACCAATCCTAATGGTTATACATTGCTGGGCAGAATCTGGCGGTCCTTTGATTTTCTGCCTTACATGTTGCACAGTCTTCCATTCCATTATCACTAAGTATTATTTTTGGTTTGTCTGTCTGACTTTCCCAATGCTGAGAGTTCTTTGGGGTTAGGGACTATTACCATTTTGGTGACCCCAAAGCTACTCAGTGTCTGGCGCATAATAGCAGCTTAGTAATATTTTGTTAAATGAGCGAAGGACTGAATGAATAATGTGGTCATGTGGAGGATGGTGTGGGGAAGGGGACATTAGTGGCAGTGAGGTCAGTGAAGAGGTTGCAGCAGTAAGAATCCAGGCAAGAGGCAGTGAGACCATGAGCTAAAGCAGGACCATGCAGATGAGAAAAAGGATGGATTCAGGGGTTATTTAGGAAGCACAAGGGACAGGACCTGGTAAGGGCTTGGGGAAGCGAAGGGGGAAGAGGAAGAGCTCTAAGATGGCCGAGAGCCCTTTAATGCATGGCAGGTTTGGGTGTCCTCCCAGTTCTGTGGTCTTGGGTTGCTCAGACATATAGGTACCTTAGTCACCTCCTCTGAAAACTAGGGATAACAGTAACGCACACTTAAGTTTGTTGGAGGAGGCAAATGACTTAGTTAGCACCTGTAAACTGCTTATAACAGTGCCTGACACATTGTGTTTGATGCATGTTATCAGTTGTCACCACCATCATCATCGATATTGGGGTAGGAGAACGGGAAACCAGGCAGGTTGTTGAAAGAGAGGAGGGTGAAGGGGAGTTCAGGAGGAATGGAAAGGAGGACCCAAGCAGCTAGCAGAGTGACTTTAGAAGGCTCAACAGCTTCTCGAGTCTCATCCCCTGGAAAGAAAGACTTTATTTAAAGTGGGACTGAAAGTCATTTAATGAGCTCAAGAGAAATGGGATTAGGTGCAGCCTGCTTTTATTCAAGACTTGTGTCAACTGGTTATGCTGCTTTGATTATTGTTTTAAACATGTCCCAGGAGGGGGGTTGGGGTAAGAAACGAAGAGTTGAGGATGCTCACTTTTAATGGTGAAGCATTGTAAGCTATTCTTGGCCACAGTAGGAATCTCAGGAGGGTTGTGCCTAACAGATTTCTGAAACGATTAATGAAACCTAAGAGCAAGAATAACCTAAGAGGCACCATGTGAGGGCCATTAGCCTCGAGGCAGTGGAGGACCCTGCATGATCAGGCAGGGTGAAATGGCAGGGCAATAACCACGCTCTCTCATTCCTGCAACCAGAGGCCTTTGACTAGGTTACATGGGAACAATGACAAATTTCCACTTACTGAATGCCTAAGAGGGTCCGGTATTTTACACATAACTTTAATCTTCTTGACTTCTCTGCGAGAGTTGTTATTACGATGCCGATTTTAAGAATGAGAAAACTGAGGACTGAAGAGGTTAAATACCATTTCCAAAATCCACCAACCAGGAAGAGGTAGAGCCAGGATTCAAAACAGGTCTGGCCAAGATTTGGCTGTTTCCTTTTCACTGTGTTGTAGCTCATGACACCGCTGCTCGGGAATTTTATAGGCAGAGTTCTTGCCAGGGGGTGCTTTTCAGCTCATACTCTATCTGGAAGTTTACTTCCAGGAAGAACAGAGTATAAATGCTCTATCATGTCTGAATCATGGGCAACAATGTGAATAGAATACTTCAACCTAACAGACATCTGTTGTGTGCGAATAGATGGTTTCTGATTCCCAAGTGGCCCTGGCCTCTGGGGAGTGGGTCTGCAGAGTGGGTGTTCAGCTTATTAAAGTTCCATTGGCCCTTGGTTGGGTTTGCAGGGCCGACCTGAAGCTCTGAAGGAGTTGAGACCATGATGGAATTTCCTGCTTGCCCCTTTAGGGACTGGAGTATGAGATCGCTAGCCTTGCTGCAGAGATGCATGTATGGGCTTGATTGTGTGTGGCTGATGTCTTGCATCCCAGAGTGTGAGTTTCGTAGGGTATCTTCCTACTGTGCTGTAAAAGAATTCTGGTCCTCCACACCATGGAGGTGGCAAGGGTGGTGTTTTCTTTAGAAGGAGGTATCAGGATAAAAACATTTCTGTAGTCCCTGATTTCGCTTTTTTCTTTCTCCCCAGCTTGTTATCTCATAAGACCTCAAAGGGACCTGGTGGAGTCTTGACCCCACCATGGAGCAGAGACAGAGGGTAATACTCATTAGGAGGGCTGCCTGGGTGACATCTGTGGTGTCAAAGGTGTTTGCTCAGGAACAAAGTGCTCTTCATCCTGAACATCTGCTCAGTCTAGGTGCTGGACCTATTTTTGGTAGCCAAGTACAGGAATTACTTTGCACCATCCCCAATAGATCTCATGAGCCTGTAATTGCTCTAAACCTTTATGGACATGTGTGTGTGTGTGTGTGTGTGTGTGTGTGTGTGTGTGTGTGCATGCGTGAGCACGCACGCACTTTATAAGCTTGCTTAGATAATAAGTCTGATGTAGAGTCTTAAAGAGCTCCCTACAGATTTTTCTGCCCCTCCTCATGACTACTTGTTCCTCTTTTTCCACCAGGGTATAAAGTCTTTGAGGGAGAGAATCCATTCTGAACAAAGCTTGGTCTGAACATGGTTGTGCTCAGAAACTTGGGTGCCTGGGGGGTGGACAGAGAAACTCTCATAGTAACGGAAGGAATAGCAAGAAAGGGTGTCCTGTGGGTTTGCATGTGGCTCTAGGCTTGAGACCAAAGGTGAAGGAGGGCAGAAGAGGACTCTTGTAATACCAAGGTTCTTTAGAAGTGAAGTGTATGACAGATCATAAGCCAGGCCAAAATAGAAGAAATAGCTGGAAGATAAGGATAATTGAACAAAGGAAAAGTATATTTAAATACTTACTAGCAACATGTTTTTCAGTTTCAGGGAAGAAATGCCTCTGAGCAGGTCCAGAAACCATAAATGGATATCTAAGCAAGTGGAAACCCCTCCTCAAAGGTGCCCTTAACAACAGCAGCAGCAACAGAGTCATGAAATTTTTACAGGCCTTAGCTCACACCAGGCACAATGCACAACTAGTATAAAAATATGACTCATTGAGTCCTTATTGCATCTCTGTGATACATGCGGTCTCAATCCCATTTCACACACAGAAATGGAGGCACAGGGTATAAGCCACCGGCTGGAAACCGCAAAGGGATGCACGGTGGCACCAGGCTTCAAATGCAGGTTCGACTCTAAACTCCTAGCTTGTTCTCTTTTCCCTGTTTTGACGAATAGGCTCCAAAGCAATGTCAATGTGAAGCAATTGGTGGTAGAATACACCCCGCCCATTTCACAGGGCTGTCATCAGGATACAGAGATTTCGTGTGTGAAAGCAATTTGGGGAACGTGCACTTCTATACAAGTTAAAAAAAAGCATTAATATCGTCATTGGGTCATGTAATTTTCCGACTCTGTTGATGGATTCTTAGTGTACATCCCATTTGCAATCACTAGGGGGAGGCAACAGACAATGCATATAAGCAAACTTTGTCTTGGAAGGGAAGTGTATTTTTCTTGTAAATGATGCTCATGGATTTAAAATAGAAAAGCAAAGGTTTGTATTAGGGACTGGTAGCCATTCTCATCAAAGTTTGATCTTGTGCTTTTATTGAAGTGTTTTCACAAAGGCATCTTAGACTCTCACGAATCCTTTTGAGTAGTGGGTGTTGCCCAAAAAATGAATGGATGATATTAAAGGCTAAGCATTGACTCTCCTTGTTCTCTGGCTTGTTTTCTTGCCTTTTGTCTCCTTTGTGATCATTTCTGTTTTTTGTTTTTGTTTTTAGGTTCAGTTTTCTCCTTCTTTCTCTCCACTTCATTTCACTGCAGTAAGGTACGTTCTTGACCCCTCTCATCCCTTTAATGGTGCTCTCCTGAGCTGGCCTTTTTGACTGTTGTATATAGACCATTTGATGGCTATTTCTAGGTCATTGTCATCTGCATTTTTCTCTGATTTGTTCTTTTCTCCTTATGTTCTTCTAGAATTCTTCAGCTCCCTTCTACTAGGTGGAAGGCATATTGGATTAGGAATTCAAGCCCTGTTAGGAATTCAAGTCCTGTTGCATACCCCTTCCTTACTAGTTAGTTGACCTTAGGCCATAGTAGAATCCCACTGAGCCTTTGTTTCAGGGGTAATTATAATTTCCATATTTACCATCAGGCAAAACACTATTTTTTAACCTAGATTAATCAGGCTCTTGTCTCTACTGTTTAAGCAGAATTATCTAAGTAGTCCATGTACGTTTCTACTTTGAAGTATTTCTGGGAGTCAGTCTCCAGGTACTCACAAAGAAGTCTCTACCTGTAGTGTCTGTTCTGTTTTGCCAGGTACAGATAATCCCCCAGCCATAGTAGATTCTTCTGTGGCTTCTCTGGAACCAAAGCTATATGGGGCTCTGTTGCTAAAGGAAAGAGTGGCTCTCTTACTTTTGTGTTACCACCTGTTAGAAGGGTCTCAAAGCAGCATTGTTAGAACTTCCATGTAGAGTTGCCTCTCTCACATCGAGGACTGGCTGGAGGTGGATTCACATAATAGCCCCGCACTCTTATCTTGAGAACATCTATCTCCTTTAACAACCAAGGCCCAATCAGTTGTGTTGAATACCCCTACCCCTTAGGACGATTCCTACCTTGCTATATCCCTCTGAAAACAGGTTGTTTGTGAGGCAAAACAAAATTTCTGAATCCATCAGAGGACAAATCTTGAGTTCTTCCTATGAGACTTCCCATGCACATAGACTGTTGTTAGGCCTGTTCCTATGGCTCCTGAACATGTCTGAACTCCAGTGGTGGACAATGGGAAGTTCTGGCTGAATATGAGATCTCTGTTTTAGTTGAAACCATAACTATCCTCTTGTCCAGTCCTTCATGGTTCCTCTTCCTTCTTCCGCATTTCCCTCAATCTGTTTCTTTCATTTTAAATATCACTCTATGTGTTTAAAGAACAGCTGAAGGGGACATGTCAAAAGGACACATGATTTGTTTAAAGGGGTTCCCCTAACCAAATTTGGGACAATTGGAATATCAAAATGAATAATGACAGTAATGGATAGTAACACATTGCATTAAAAAAAGAATCTCCAGTCTACATTTATACTGAATAAAAGAGGGAGGGGTGAAGGAAAGCCTTTCTTTGCAGGAGAGTGCCAATTAATAACTCTAGAGAAATGACCGAATTACAAAACCACCATTTTCCAACCACCATCATAATAATTAACTCGTGCAGGAATTCCTAATGGATGCTAGAACCATTGGGTGAAGGGTAGCCACGCGGTTTCAAAGCATCATCTCCCAGATCACTTACTAATTACAAAGAGAAAAAAGCCCTATTATGATGAAGAAATCTGGCAGACACCAGCTTAACTAAGTGATCAAACAACATCACCAAGAAAGGACAAATCGACCTCATGGCTTCTGGTATGACACATGAGGATACAATGCCACCCCCATGGGATTCTTGCCAAAAATGTTGAGCCTGAATCTAATCAAGAAGAAACAATGAAACATCCAAATCTGGGGACATTCTGCAAAACAACTGGCCTAGATTCTTCAAAAATACAATGTCATAAAAGACAAAATGTCAAGGAACTATTCCAGAGCAAAGAGATTATCAAGACATTTCAAATAAGTGCAATGTGTGATCCTTGATTGGATCCTGGATACTGAAGAAAAAGACTGTAAAGGACAGCATTAGGACACCTGAGGAAATCTGAATATGGCCAGTAATAGTATTATATCAATGTTAGAAATTATAATTTATATAATAAAGGGAAAATTAAAATTAAGTTAGAAATAAAGTGAAATAAAGTATCAAGCATTATTTATGCATTTGTGTCTCAGAAAACTAATCTCAATGTTTTTCTAAAAGTCTCCAAATTTTATAGGCTGGTAAATATTCCTGTGATCCTAACTTGCTCCTTTTCTAATCTCTCTCAATTTTCTTTCCTTTATTTTTCAGTGACAGAGATCTCACAAAGAAGAGGGAAAATAATCAAGAAATGGCAATTTTAAGGGTAACTGGTATTATTAGCTGGTGTTTCCCTTTGAGACAATTGTGGGAGAGTCATAGCCTTTAATGGCAGAGGCCATTTCTGTTTTTGCTGGACAAGTGCTTGTATAGCACTGGATTTGTGTAAGACATTTTTACTTCCTTTGGGGCTTAAAAGGCTGCTTATTTGAAAAAACAGCATTTCCTTTCTTTGCTCTTTCAGGCTGAATACCAGGGCAGATGCTAGAACAAGGGAGGCTCTATAAACGGTTCCTATGGATCGCATAGTTCCTTGGGCTACATACCAGGCTGTGAAACCTGCAGTTCCTTGCCAAGAGGAGAAACGTTGCTATTTAAAAATCATCATCATTATTGCTATTGTTGTTTGAGTTCCAGAAGTCAAAAAAACCTGAAGGAGCATAAGACTGACTTCAATAACAATAGGATTGGAAAGACTGAATAACTAAGTAAGGGCAGTCTTTCTTGCCAAGTGCAAAATTTATTGGCTTTGGAGAAGCTTCATTGGTTTTGTTTTTTGAGGTAGTAATAAATTGAATTTGATGTTAGGAGTATTTCAGAGAAAGGTACACACCATTAGAGCCCAGCGCCAGAGGAGAGATGTCGATAGAAACTCCAGATAAGTCCAGGTGAGCCCAGAGCATGGGTGACCTGTGTTCCCTGATCTTGAAGACCTCAGAGGTGGAGAAGACACAGGTGATAGGGGGACAGCCAGGAGACCCCAAGGAAGCCTGGTGGAGTCCTGGCATCCCATCTTAGTGCAATGAGAATACCTAAAGGTCCCATGCCCCCTCGAAAGGGCAAGGAAGGGCTGAGAGAGGCCCAGACTGATGAAGACACAGTATGCATTGACAATGATTTAAATTTGACAAGATTAAGTTCGCTGCCTTCAGCAAAATGGGGGCTCAGATACAGAAATTGATTTATATAAAATTAATGTTATACCTTGACAGTCTGAGTCAAAGGCTGTGAAATTTGGATGGCTATATCTATTTTGTTGGGCTTCGCTGGGGCCTGAACAAATGAGCAGGCATTGTTCTGGTGTTACCAAGAGTGGACTGCATCTGACTTTCCCTTGCCTGTTTTGCTCTGGATTAAAAGGCCTCCCAGGGCCGTGAGGCCAGATCCTCTATTTTAGCCCAGTTCTCCTCGCCCATCTGGAGATCCTGACCCAGAAAAGCTCTGAGCGGTTTGCAGTGGATCTTCCTCCACGTTTCCAGGGCTCACTCCCTATTCTCAGTCTGCATCCTGTGACCCAAGATAATGGATATGACTGTAAAGGTCCTGGGGACACAGGGACCCAAGGGTGCCCACGGTAGAAGACCATCCACAGTCCCTATGAAGCAGGAGGTTCTCTTCCATCCTGGGCAGCAGGAGCAGTTGCTGCAATTTCTTTCAGCCATGCACATAACTTTCCTGGCTGGTAGGGGTGGTCAGATGTGAGCATTAGGCAGAGGAGTTGCTGTGAGCACAAGCACAGTGCATCCTAGGGTAATCTCTCTACAGTATAAAAATCTGTGAGGGGAGGCTGCAGCTCGGAAAAACCAGTAGCTCGGAGCTGTGGGGGCCTTTTGGTAATTATGAAGGAATCACGCATGTGAGTGTGACTTTTGCGGACCCAAGAAAGTTACGTGGAAATCGGCAGCTTAAGTTGCCTTGTGGAAACTGCAATTCTGTTTGTATTCGGAGGCTTGGGGATTTTACATCTGGAATTACGAACTAGCCATTCCCCAAGAGACTCACTGTTGTAGGAAACAGAATGCATCATTTGGGGAGGAGAAAATGGGATACCTCCTACATCCTCAGAAGAGTGTTGGCCAGTACCAAATGGCTCAAGGATGGTCATGGAGCCGGGGGCTGGCTTTTGGGGGTTGCAGCTATCTAAGGAGGTATTTGTCTATTTAAAAAAAAATTAATGTTTATTCATTTTTGAGAGAGAGAGAGAGAGGGCAAGGGCAGAGAGGGAGAGAGAGGGAGACACAGAATCTGAATCAGGCTCCAGGCTCTGAGCTGTCAGCACAGAGCCTGATGCAGGGCTCAAACTCATGAACCATGAGATCATGACCTGAGCCAAAGTTGGACGCTTAACCAACTGAGCCACCCAGGCACCCTGGGATTTGTCTACCTTTAAGGACTTACTCCAGCTCCTCTTCCTCAGCACTCTGCTGCCCTCAGCACTCCAGATGGTGACAGCTGGATCATGCCTCCCTGCACTCACCTTTTAATGGAGGGAGCAGCCATTTCCAGACGTGAAACATTGAAGGGTCAGCGCTCAGCCAGCCACCTATCCTAGAAAGGGTGCTAGGTGCAGGACACAAGCCAGCTGCCAGTTTCTTTACCTGGAAAAATGGGAGTGGGATGAAGGTGGATAAAGGAGGATGGCACTTGGGAAAGGAGGTAAAAGATGCAGCTTATCATAAAGTACATTGACATGACAGCACAATGACAGTAAAGCAGGAGGAATAAATAAGTTTGTAAACAATAAGGTCAAATGCAGTCACAATTTACCTCCCAACTTTTTGGCAGCAAGGACAAAAAAATGAAGGCTAATGATGGGCAAGAGAATTTCTATTTATTAATAACAATAGCTGGTATTTCTTGACTTCTAGGTGCTACTAAGGCACTTGCCAGAGAGAGAATGTCTCATTTCATCCTCACCACACCTCTATGAAGAGGTTCTGATTTTATGCCCATTTTTACACAAGAGAGCTCAGAGAGAGAAAGACATTACATAAGTGAGAAGTGGTGGCCTCAGTTACATTAGGCTGTCAGACTCCGGGGTCCAACCTAAAACCCTTGGCCTAATGCTGTGCTGCCTGCCTCAATATATGGAAAAGGGCATGCATACTTCTTTTTGGCTTCTTAATATGCATCATCAAACCAAGAACTAGAGAGGAGTCCCACAATTGCCCACTGGGCCCAAACTGATTTCATTTGGTCAATATTATGTTTGTGGATGGAAAGTGGAAAGCCTGTCTCAGAGAGCAGGTGCAACAAGGCACTAGGCATCTTCCATTGCTGAAGGTCACTTAGAGAGGCAGAGGGGCAGGGAGCTCTTTGCTTCACGTTAGGCTGTAGAGAAGTCTCACTGTGAGAAACCTTGTGGTCACTGGAGGCACATATTTCAGATCTCTATCACACAACCTCCAGATTTTGCCGATTCCAGTGATGGGTTCAGAGTCCATGACAAGCTATGTTGAAAATCAGGAGCAAGGAATAATGATTTACTTTAACTAAATGTCATGTAGTTTTATCTGACACCTCTCAGGTGACCTCTTCTTCTCTTGGCCTTGCCTGCTAGACGCAGCTGCTTACTCCATCTCAGCTGTTGCGGTGGGGATCGACTCTGGCAAGGCTCTAGTGGGGTTCTCATACCCAGAGTCTCTGTCTCCTCCCAGCACTTCTGGGCATGAATAAGCATCATGCCACAGGTGTGTGTGGTGGGTGTCCTAGCTTTCTCAGGGCAGGGGCCATTCATTGCAACTCAGAAATTCAGGGAAGTTCAATGGGCCACATTTTGGCCAGTAAGACTAGAGATGAGTAAATTCTCTCTCCATTCTTCTCTTCGATGGACAGCCCTGTGGTACATTGTTTTCCTCCTTGTAGCCTGACTGGAGATGTCATATGTGGCCAAGCAGGTACACCCATAAGACAATGGCTGTCTCTCTTTGAGACTTGTTGGGAAGCACTGGACAGCATAGTAAGACATGAGCTTGCATTTACTTCCCACCCTTCCCTGACTCACCCTCCTTTCCTTCCACTTTATTGCCCTGGCATTGAACTTCCCAGCTAAAGCATTAGCCTTTAATCCTTGCCTAAGGAATCCAGGCTAAGAGTAATCTAACATGGGCTTTAGAGTTCAAAGGGAAGTTCCTTCTGAATTTTTCATCTAGGTCACTGTCCTATGCCATTCAGTTTTCAGGGAAGGGACTGTGTCCATGGTCCAGAAAGTCCAGGAAGCAGAACCCAATGGCTATGTGGAGATGCGGGCTTTGATCAGGCAGACTGATCTCCACTGACTGCCTGACAAGTTTGGGATGGGGAATTCAGAATCAGAGGACTATGACATTTCCCACTATCTTTCATTTCCTTGCTGTTTACCTGGACCTGCCTTGATGCCTGCATCTTCTCCCTTTTGTCTATGCACTGGCAGCTATGCTTTCTGCCTTTAAATCTGTTGTACTGAGATGATCCACATTGCTGTGACTGAGCCTTACATCATTCCTTCCTAATAAACTAAATGATGGCTCAGCCCCCAAAGACTGCATATCTCTGTTGTGAATTAATGATAGTAGCAAGTTACCATTATAACTTTCCATTCGAATCACTCGGAATGAATTCCTCTGCTCTGATGTGACTGCCAAATTCTTGTGGGACTCTTTCACAGATGAATCCTAGACAACTGAGCATCTTGTTGGCAAACAGAGAAATAGGAACTGGAACTTTTTCCCCTATGGGGACTAGGAAAATGCTGACAGAAGTCCTGGTGTCCACTGATAATGCTACCTTTCTTTAATCACTTGGTCCTCTGTTGGCCCCTAGCTGTAGACAAGTCTCACTGTGAGAAACCATGTGGTCACTAGAGACATATATTTCAGATCTCTTTCTATTGGCTCTCACACAACAATGACATGACCTAAGATTTCATGAGCTAATGAATTTCTAAAAATCCTACTTAAGTCTTTAGGGTTTAGAAAATGTCCCCAAATTCTGTAGATATCATAATGAAAATACCAGAGCAAAGCCGCCCCATAGCAAAGTTGCTGAACCTCCATTCCAAGCTAATGATGAGGGGCTGTGTTGGTAATGTCAGTATGAAAGAAGCTGCCTTATTTGGGAAGAGAAAGGATTAGCTCATAACTTCAGAGTCCCTTAGGCTGGGTCAGATTGCAGATAAGATGGGGGAAGTTCTTTGAGGGTCAGGGAAAGGAACCCAACAGCGTATGATCCATGGTTTTGTCTTTTTCCACTTCAATCCTGAGGCAGAGAGGTACATTGTGAGGTCTATGCCCCTCAGACTGAGACGGGAGCTTCTCCTGGAGTCAGTGCTTGGAGGACAAGTCATTTAAAGTGATCCTCCCTGGGATTTTCAAAGAAGTTCCTTTTGGGCATATGGTGTCTGGGGGCTCTGGCCTCAGAAGCAGCATATGGTGTCACCTGGGCCTGCCCTGGAAGGAGCTCAACAGTGGAAAGAGTTAGGGATGATGAAAGGCAAGGAACTGTGGTAAAAGTAAGGCACAGAGATGTCCCATGATGTCCAAAGATGAAGCATCAGTTTCTACAGAGAAGAGCTGCCCTGGTCCAGGAGTCAGAAGCAAGCTGAGTTCTGAGACCCCATTGCCCAAACCTTGGGTCTCTTTTCTCCATCTGTCATCAGTGCTGTCTCCCATTCTCCTTCCTGGCCAGTGAAACTCCCTACCCTTGTCTAGTCCCTAGGAGACAGAATAGGTTAGGGGGCCTCACAGAAGGGTCCCCAGACAGGAGCTTCTAGGATCAACATGACCCCTTTAGATGCTGGAGTCTGGGTTCTTCTGGTGCCACTTATTGCTTAATGGATGAAATCAGAACAGCACAAGCCCGTTTCATTTCAGGCTGTGTATGTTGCAGGGACAACCAGGATGAAAACAGTTGGATGCATTTGGAGTCAAAGACTTTTTGCTATAGGATTCGTTTGGGATCATAGACCTGTACACAGAGATCATTTCCCATGACCAAGATATTGGTCATATCTTTGGTGCCAGAGTGTCTGACTACTGTTTTGTCTGGAGATACATCCATAATTGACTACAGACAATTAAGCCTGGGGTCTAGTTTCCCTCTCTCTGTGGACTCAGCAGGACTGTCAGCTGATAGGCCATCACAGACCTGGACACAGATACAACCTCTACTCAAGCTTCTTTGATCTCTCAACTTCCTTCAGCCTGTGTGAATCTTTCAATAGCTGGGTTTAACCACTCCTTTAAAAAAATTTTTTTAATGTTTATTTTTGAGATAGAGATAGAGATAGAGAGAGAGAGAGCATGAGTAGGGGAGGGACACACAGAGAGAGAGACACAAAATTTGAAGCAGGCTCCAGGCTCCGAGCTGTCAGCACACAGCCCGACATGGGGCTTGAAGTCACAGACCAGAGATCGTGACCTGACCTGAAGTCAGATGCTCAACCAACTGAGCCACCCAGGCGCCCCTGGGTTGAACCATTTCTATAAAGACAGCTGGGTAAGTTCCTATGAAATAAGGTGACAAGATAGCATTTCCATGGTGGCATCATTCTGTTTTTCTACCTGTTTTGTTAATTTCTCTTCTTCTTCCACGTGGCTTTCTTTTTTTAATGTTAATCAAGTAAGGGCCCCAGTAGGCTGTTGAGGCACTCAGGTTCACTGGTTCTTCCTGGAGTGATGAGGGGTAACTAATGTTCACTGTCAAGAAAGGAAAATACCTTCCTCTGGAAACCCAGAACACTGCTATACACATAGCTGCTTCTCTTTTGTGGGGAGCAGGGTTCTGGCATTCTCTTTAGTTCTCATCACACTGTGGGGCTTTCAGTGACAGAGAAGGCACTTAAATGGCAAGTCACCTGATTCAGGCCAAACGTGTCCTCCTTCCCATCCCCAGTTCTGGGGAAGAGGGGCAATGATGTCTCTACTTGACATCCTCCTTGGCACTGGTACGTGGGTCCCCTTAACCATTAGGCTCTGGGGAAACCCAAGGTCTTGACTTCCAGACTCAGCATAGTGGGGAGGGATTCCAGATAAAGAAGTCAGAGCTGTAAGGATGACCTGGCAGTTTCCCCCAAGCAGCAGGGGGCAAGGCAGGGGGCTACAGGGGGTGGGTTGGCATGGGGAAGGGAGACAGCTTAGTTAGGCTTCCTAGAGATCCTCAAACCTCAAGAAAAGGGTCCCACCTCCTACAGCTCCCCTAAGGGCAGTGGTTAAATAGGGGATGGGTGGGAGAGCCACCAAGTACGTGTAGAGACACCCCCTATCCCATGCAGCTGCTGGGCCTAGTACAGTGCTGGGCACAGAGACGATGCTCAATAAATGTGTTCTGAGTTAGTGAATAATCGTAACAAAGAGAGTGTGAGGGACAAAGGACATGACCTGGGGCACCTTGGCCTAGGCTGTTCATTCAGAAAATAGCAGTTTAAAAAAATGTAAAAATCCTTTCCCTCCATCCCTCCAGTTTATGGGCCCAGGAAAGAGGTGAAAGAAGTGTGTCCCTCCCAACCCTTCCTTTTTCCCTTCCCCTAAAAATCTATGTATACATATACATATGTATATGGCACCACAAAGCAGTCCTCCCTATGCCCCTAGACCAGGAGCTGGGGGAGCCAAGGCCCAAGGCCTTGGGGGTAGTCAAGGTAAATGTGAGGGGTCAGGGCTTGGGTGATGTGGGGAGCAGCCTTAAGCTGCTAAGCCTAGAGAAGCTGGGCTCTTTGGTCCTGAAGGACAGACCCTTCTGCCTTCACAAGTGGTAACAGATCTTCTCCCCTCTCTATCCTCCTAGGCAGAGATTGGTGAGGCCTGTATCAGTTCCAAGGGAGGAGGTGGAGACTGGTTCCTCCCCTACCAGCCTAGACTGCAGCAACCTGGAAACTGTTCAAGGCAAGGGCTGAGGGTTCATGGGTCCTGGGAAAATCAGGTGGGGAAGAGAGCTCTATTATGCAAGACACCTGGTGTCGACTGTTCCAGGGCTGGGGGCCCAAGACATGGGGCGGTGGGTACCCTGTCCCCTCCCCCAAATAGAACCGGAAAGGGCCAACGTGCCCAATTTGGCAGCAGTAAAGATACAGAAAAGGGAGAGCAGCACCCAGGACCCCACTGGATCAAGAAGAAGTAAGTTCTAAGGCACTGACAAGAGGACCCAGGGGCCCAATGCCCTCCGTGCAACCTGCTGTCCCCTTCACAGCCTGGCCAGGCTGGTGGAGAGAGCCCACTTCCCCAAGATGCTGAAGCAGCGGTGGCCACTGGGTTATCTTAAGGATGAGTCTGCATTTGGGGCGCCTGGGTGGCTCACTCGTTGAGCGTGGGACTTCGGCTCAGGTCACTATCTCACAATTGGTGGGTTCCAGCCCCCCTCCTCCCTCTGTGCTGACAGTGTGGAGCCTGGAGGCTGCTTCAGATTCTGTGTCTCCCTCTCTGCTCCTCCCCCACTCACGCTCTCTTTCTCTCTCAAAAATAAAATACACATTAAAAAAAAAAAAAAAAAAAAGGATGAGTTTGCGTTGTGAGGGGTGTGGGCCCTGGTCTGGGGCAGGTCTTGGCTGCCCGGCCGGGACTGCCCAAGCACTGAGTACGCGGCATCCTCGCGGCTGGGCTGCTCGGAGAGGGCAGGAGGTCGTGAAGCGCCGCGTCACTCCTGTTGCCAAACCAGTGGTCCCGCGCTGTCTGCACGGAAGACGTAGGGGGCGGGCGAGCTGTCCGGGATAAGCACGCGCCGCAGGTCTCGGGCCAGCCTGCTCCGGTCCTGGGGGCAGACACACCACCCGTGAAACAGCTGCGCCCGGAAGGCCGGAAGGCCGCATGCGCCTGCAGCGGTCCGCTACGGAGTCTGCGCACTTGGCCAGGCTGGCAGTGAACGGCGTGCTCTCACAGACCTCGCGCATTGGCTGCAGGAACTCATGTGCTTGGGGCCACTTCAGCGAGTAGACCGGGTGCCAGCCCTGCAGTCGCCACAGGGATGCTGAAGTTGGCCTTGTTCACTGGCTTGAAGGGGCTGTGCGCCTGGGGCTCATCCAGGGCGACGACTTCGCAGATCTTCCGTGTCCTGGGCCTTGGCCTCAGGGAGCAGGTAGTAGACTGGGGTCTTGGGGACAGTGCCGTTTTCCTCCACCAGCAAGAGCCCTGCATCGTGGCCAGAGGAGCAGAAAGCGAGGGGGAGGATGTCCTGGTTCCGGGGCTTCTGAGAAGCGGCTGACTTCCGGTCACTTTTGCCCTATAGCGGCCTGCACCTCTTCCTGCGATCTGAGTAATGGTGGCGGAGCTGTGTGCGAGGCCAGGGTCTGGCCCCGGCTCCTGGCCTCCTGTCACTCTGGGCTCCGGCCAGAATTGGGGCCCGGAGGAGACGGACGTTTTCTGATACTTATGGTGGCAGGGAAGCCGGGTTTTCAGGAGGAGGGGAGGGAGGGGGCGTGGAGGAAACACCATTACAACAGGGACTTGATTTCCTGTGAGGCAAATGCAAACATGGAACCTCTATAGCTGCCTCTTTGATGGGGCACATTAGATACTGACTTTTCTTATAATCTGGGCATTTCCTAGAACAGGGGTGCTTTTGAACCAACTGAGCCACCCAGGCACCTCTAGAGGGGCACTTTTTAAAGAATCAGACCCTTGCTGGGGCACCTGGGTGGCTCAGTCCCTTAAGCGTGGGGCTCTTGATTTCCGCTCAGGTAATGATCTTGGTTGCTGAGTTCTAGCCCCACCTGGGGCTGTGTGCTGACAGCGCGAAGCCTGCTTGGGATTCTCTGCCTCCTTCCGTCTCTGCCCCTCCATGCTTGGGCTTTCTCTCTTAAAAATAAATAAACATTTAAAAAAAAAAAGGCAAAGGAGCAGACTCTTCCTCAAGGGAAAAACCATAGCCCCAATGTATTAAACAGATGAAGTAGACGCCTTGGTTGAGGTGGGATAGAGGCCCACCCTCTTGACCTTCTCTTTCCCCTGTCTTGGCAGCAGTCTGTGAGCCCTTCTGGAAAACCTGGCACTTAATGGAACAGTGAAAAGGTACTATGCCAGCAGGAAGTGTGAGCTGATATACTTGGTATTTATTGGTAAGATCATGATACACTTAAAGAATATATGTATCATCAGTTTGAGAAAAACAGTTTTAGATACTGATGGTACAGGGGCTATGGCCCCTATACAAGGCCATTTGAGAGTTAGAGTTAGTTCCTGCCTAGAGGGAAGTGACAACTTAAGTCTGAAAACAGACACATAGTTATGTATATGGTGGTGGTGCTGAGTTCCCATTTCCAGCTGGGCCACCATGACCTAGCCCAGAAACACAAAGGTGTGAAGAATACCACTTGTCGTCTTGAGAGCCACCAGTTCTGTCCACCATTTTAGCAGGAGAGTTTTCTTCTATCATTTCTGAATCAAGCCTCCTGGACAGGCAGAAAGTCAAAGGGCTTCATTTTGGGTTACCTCGACCCTCTGTTGTTGTAGCGACACGGGTCTGTTCCTTTTGACTTGAAAGTTGTTGATAACAAATTGATACCTTTGGTGACTGTTACATAATTGTTTTAGGGTATTTGAATTTGGACTGATTCTACCTCACTCTTAGTTTTTGCATCCCATATGTTTCTGATTCCCATTGCTAGAGCATGCTATGGACCATTCACTAACTTGCTGGGGCCGAGCCTTTCTCATCATGCACAGTTGAGGTGTGGACAACACTTAGAAGTGTGTGATCTGAGAGTTGTTGACTGACAAGGCCTTATATGTGACACTAACATACCGTAGCCAACTGGTGTTACCCCTGCAGCTTCTACTTAGCTATAGTGATGATACACTTACTTACAGCCCCCTTTGTCATGTGAAAGAAAAAAGGGACAAGGGCTTGAAGGTAGCTTATGGGCTTAGTCTGATAAATCATATCCCATTAATTTCCAAATATTACTGAGAAATCAGGAAGGGGAACCTGTAAGAACCTAGTAAGAGAACCTAGTAAGTTCTATTAATTCATGGCCAAGTGATTACTAATTGGTTATGTATTTTGAAACACAGAGAATTACATTTAATGTTTTCTTCATCTGGAGAGAGATTTGTTTTGTTTGACAGATCACGACATCTGGAGGACCATTTGTTCCTTCCTGAAAATTCATAGATACGGAGTTTTAAAATTTCTTTTAGGTGAGCATTAAGATAATAGGTACTAAATTATACTTCCAATTTTTTTGTCTTATAGCATGGAAATAGTACCTTTCGGGCCTGATGGAGCTTGCCTGCTTTGTCCATTGGGTCTCCCCCTTCTCCCTGAAGGTAAGCATGGATTCCCTCTTCTGCCTATATCCTATGACACCTCCCTAAAACACTTTGTTCAATAAAATGTCTTCCTTGGCTTATAAAAAGGCAGTGGTGCAATGAGGTTCAGTATTCAGAATCTGGCACACATATTTTGTGTTAAGGGGGTGACAGAGTTGAAATGATGAATTTCATTTATGATGGGGATGTTGTTGACTAGCACAGGAAGAGCATCAATTTGAGTTTTCTTCAGTTGCTGATGATGAATTGCTATTCACTCATTTAGTAAATATCAGTTGGCCCCCTCTGTGCTCCGATCTGCCCCTTTTCTTCTGCTCTTTATATGTTCAAGAACTTATCTGTTGATTAATTGTCTGGTGCTAGGGAGATGCTGAGTATAATCATGGAGAAGAATAAAACAGTATGCCAAAATGAACCTACAGTTCTTAGCATGGCCTTTGAACTTATGGGGCAATTTCATCAGCCACCGTTCCTTTTTCCTGATAAGCGGGATTTCAAAAATAATGACTATTGATTAGAGCCATGGTGAAGAAGTTAAGAACGTGGGTTTCAGAAAAAGATGGTCTGCACTTGACTCCACACTCTGCCACTTACTATTTAGGGCCCTTTAGGCAAGGTACTTCACCTTATGGTGCCTCAGTTCCCTGAAAAATGGGGTGATATTACCTACCTACCTCATAGTGTTAGTGTGAAGATTAAATGAGATAATCCTCTAAAAGTTAATAGAATAAGACCTGGCATAGGGTAAATTCTTAGTAAATGGTAGCCGTTATTATGGCTCTTATATTTGTAATCATTTTTTTGATTTCTTTAATTTTCTTTCATTGTTATGCAAAATATAGTTCTGAAGCACAGTCATGATATAGGAATAGTGAAAACAGTCTTTGGCTTACCTGACCCTTGTCTAAAAGCTTGCTGCCAAAGACGCTATCCTGGGGTGCAGTATATTGTTCTCCCTTCTGGCCTCCACGCATAAAAGGTAGGGGATAGCAGTGAGACATAAGATTATGTTGGAAGTCAGGAGAGACCAAGTTGGATGTTAACACCTTCTTGACTGTAGAACAACTTTGGCTCAATTCTTCAATCACCTTCAGGTCACTTTTCCCCATGTACAAAACTGAACTGTTAGGAACCACAGTAGGTGTCAGTGAGAGCCTTGAGACATGTATATATTGTGGTTTAATTTATATTTTAAAGAATTTTGTAAATAATATGCAAATGAGCAAAAGCACGCATCTCTGTGAACCCACTGGTCTCATTGGAAGTCTTTTTTTTTTTTTATTTTTTTTAACTGGAAGTCTTTTAATGTAGTAAGAAACAAAAGCTTATCATTTACTGAGTTCCAAGTATGTGCTAGTTCTATTACCTCATTTATTCTTCACAGCAACTTCATGAGTAAGTTATATTATTCCCATTTTTCAGATAAGGAATCTGAGTCTCCTAGAGTTTAAGTGATGTGTTTAAGTTCACATGGTTAATGAGAAGCGGAGAGGGATTCAAAGCTGGACTTTCTTAAGCATTGCCTCTGTGGTAGTCATCAGTGCTCTTTACTTCCAGGCCAGAAGGTTTAATTGCTGATGCAAGATTCTCCTTCTGAAAGGGTGATTGGCTGCTCTTTCAGCCTGTGTCCTCAGGTTACTCTGATGAGCAGAATGCTCTGGCAGCCTGAGATGGACATGTGGTTTGAGCATGAAATAAACCTTTGTGGTTTTTGGTCATTAAGGTGTTGGGGTTCTTTGTTACTGCAGCACAACCTGCCATATCTTGGCTAATACATGCTCCAATAAGATGATTAACACTGATAACTAAATTATCTCTATAATTTTCTTGTTTGTCAGGTAGAGGCAGCAGGCTGAATGGTCTTTGGGAGAAATAATGGTTAAATGTTTCTCATTGCTAATGAGATAGGCCATGGGTTGAAAGGAACTCTTATAATTTTTTCAGTGTTTCTTTCCCTTCTTCTGCCATTTTTTCCTCTGCTTTCTACTGCTTTCATTCCTTGCCCTGGGCCTCCTTCTAGTCTCTATACAGCTTGAATGCCTACTGCTTAGTACCACTCAAATATTTTTTGGAATAGGAAGGAAAATTCAGAATCCAGAAAAGCACCGTGTTCAATTCCAAATTCTCTTCCTTTTGTTGACAATTTGGTTAAAAAGATGATGTTTATGGAGTTTACCTTACTTTTCACTAAACAAAGCAATCGTAGAACTCAATTTCTTAGTTTTCACATACCTTCAAAGTTCTTTTCACCCATTTCTCTGGGTACCACATCTATGTGGCTTGAGGAGGAATCTTGGCTAGGATGCTTGTGCAGGAAGATTAAATTTCTAGCTGAGCCCATCTCTGTCTGTCATCCAATTATCATCAATAAATATTTATCGGCTAGCAACCTCCAGTGGAGCTCTGGATATTAGGCTTCTGTGAGTCCCAGCTGATCATTATTAATTCAATGAATGTAGTTGTAAATTGGCTAAGAACACACAACGGAAGCCATTACATGTGCTCTTGTCAATGTAGGCTCACTCCATTGAACGATGTTTTAGATCTGCTTTTGCCTCATTTTAAGAAAATATGAAATGCTGTTTGCTTCAAACTAAATGCTCCTTTAGTTTCTTGCCCAAATATTAAGCAAGAATAAGGCAGGTTGGAAGGGCCATCTCTGGAATGTATTGTTCTAAATGACTTGGGAGTTTACAGGGTCACTTTTTGAACTAATGTGAATTGGCAGGCAAAATGCTTTCCACTGAGATGAATTATGTGCTTAGGGTCACCTGGTTTTTTATTTGAGTTAGACAGAGAAGTCAGAAGTAGATAGAAATGAAATGACCCATTATCAAATAATCAATGAAAAAGCTACACTCCTGCAATGTTTCTGGATCAATATACAAGTTACCTTTCAGAGAGATGAATTATTCTTGAGTAGTTCAGAGCAAAACAAAGCTCACTTCCAGCCATACTCCCCAAACGCATTACGTGTGAAATCAGAGAAAGAGGGCATTAACCTACCAGAGACAAGAAAGAGGGGTGCTCTCCATGCAGTAGCCTTTCCAAAACAGTGCCTGGTGAGGGTATTCTTGGGAATGTGGTTTGGCAAACATTGATGCCGAGACACAAGCTGCTGCAGGTTGAGGGGATACTATAGATGAAGGTCTGGGGAAAGGGCGTGTTCCTACCTGGAGGGCAGGAGTATAAGCTGGCAAAGACTTTCTGAAAGGCAATTTTGCGCTATTATCAGAATTTAAATTTCTCTACTCTTTGACCTAGCAATCCAATTCTTAGAATTTATTCTACAAATAAAGTTCCATATGTATAAGGATGTTTCTCTTTTGTGATGGTAAACACATAACACAGCTTGAAAATGTCCATCAAAAAGGGAATGGTTAAGTCAACTGTAATTAATCAATACTGTTGAATATTATCAGCCACTAAAAAATGAGGTAAATATATATGTTCTGACATATGACCTTGGGGAAGTTATGAAGTTCCTCTTACTGTTTGAAGTATCTCATTTGTAAAATGAGTATAGTATTTAATAAGTATTAGTTGAATGACAGACTAAATGACTGTATTTGTGTGTGTGTGTGTGTGTGTGTGTGTGTGTATGTTGTACATGTACAATTTCTTTTTTATTTTTGGAAGGACTAAAATTTATAAAAGTAACTGAGGAACCCAGGTTTAGCATCCCTAGATCCTTATCTGGGAGTCAAGTGTGTTAGATGGAGAGACAGAGGAGGAAGGAAAGTAGTCTTTATTGAAAACACACAGTATGCTAGGCTATCTGCTATATACTTTATATAATCATTTAGTTTTCACAATCATCTGAAGTAGGAACTGTTATCTTCATTTTACAGATGAGAGTAGTAAGGCTCAGAGAAAACTTACCTGAGGTCATACAGTTGCGAGTAGCAGAAGAAGGCTTCCAGTTTAGGTCTAATGTCAAAGCCATGCTTCCCACCATCTCCTTTTAGGCCGAGATCGTATCTTAGTCATTTCTGAATATTTGATGTTTAGCGTAGGACCTGACTCCATGATGCTTGTTACATTTAAAAAAATATTTGCTAAAAACATTGAGGATGCTAACATAGATCACCCTTGCTTTATATTCTTTAATATGTGGGAATATTATTATGATACTTTCTTTAGTGTATTTTTCTGTAATTATCTTATCTTACCTTTATCAGTCACCATAGGCTAATTTCTGCTGCGGTAATAAACAATTCCAAAACTCTCAGAGGACTACTGTTTTGTTACGTGTACTTCCTGGATAGACTGCCACTCTGCTCCACGTTGCCTTCATTTCAGCATGTAGGCTGAAGAAGCAGCCCTTTCCTGGGACATTGTGAGTCTCATGGGAGAGGAGATGAGGGATGGAGGAATTGTGCAATAGCCCGCAAAGCTTCTGCACAGAAGCAGCACATGTCACTTTCATGCACATTTCACTGGTCAAAGTGAGTCAGATGGCCAGACATGAACACAGTAGGGTGGGAAGAGTATAATCTTCCCATAGGGAGAGTCTGTGTTAGGAGACCCCTTGAGGAGCAGCGGGTAAGTGGGGTAGGTAGCAGATATTTTGAAGAGGAATGCACTATACCTCATTACCCTAGGCAAGATAAAATTTAAGTATGTATTTGCTAATAGGATTAAAATAGACACTGTCTTAAAATAGACACTGTTTTCTACTTCTGTTTTTATATATATATATATATATATATATATATATATATATATATATATATAACTTATACTTTATTGATTCTTGTGCTTTTTTTCACCATTTCACTTTTATGGGAGTCAGTCTGATCCCAAATCAGCAGTTCTCAAAATGTGTCGAGGGAACTCTGAGACACTGTCAGGGGTCTGTGAGGACAAAACTCTCTTAATAAGAATACCAAGTTGTTATCTCCATTTTCACTCTCATTCTCTCATGTGTGTGTACTGGGGATTTCCAGATGTTACATGACAAGTAATATGGGAGCACTCTGAATATAGGAGCAGATATGAGAATCCAGTTATCTATGATGAAGCCAGGCATTAAAGAGATGAGCAAAAAATGTTTTTTGTTTTGGAAAATGTAGTGCTTTATAAAAATTTTAACATATAATAGGATTTTTCTTAATACAATTAGCAAATACATACTTAAAATTTTCAGCTTTAATTTCTAATATAGCAAATGTCAATACTCATAGCACATCTAAACAGTAGCTCTTTGGGATACTTAATAACTTTGATCAGAATGTAAAGGAGTTCTGAGAACAAAACATTTGAGAACTTCCATCCTAAAATGATGTGACAGTCCCTGCCTGTCTCAATAAGAGTATTAGTGGAAAGATCATTAAATACAGTTAAAGTTTCCTTAGCTGTACTGAAGATAGCATGGAGCCCAGTGGATTCCAATAAATACTGTTATTTTTCATAATCATCACCAGTGTTCCATATCTTGTACCTCCTGAAGGAGAGAGATGATTAGTTTGTTAAAGAAGATTGGTTGCATGAATTATTTCCAGCCTTGCAGAAGTTCACAGCTTGATGTTACACAGTAATGAATAAGAAAAATGGCGGTACATAACCCTGAAAAGAAAAATGCCGCTTTCTAATAAGAGGTGCTAGTAATTTAACGTTGTCTTGGAACTTCATCATCATGTCTTACTAGCTTCAGCACAGAAGAACTGAAAGCAAACCACACACTTACACTGATGAATAGTAATAATGAAGACTACTTTGTGGAGAGCCTTTATTCAGGCTCTATAGTGTTTTTCATGTATGAGCTAATTAAGCTTACTTTCACATTTATGACCAAACTCAGTGAGTTTTTCTTTTTTTTAAATCTTCCCCCTGCTTTTTTGAGTTTGCACTTTGCCAGTACCCTTCTCCCCAAAGAGGTATCTCCTAATAAAAGGACTTAAGTTTATGGTCAGAATCTTTTATCTCTGTTGCAGAATCCTTAATCAAATAACCTTGTTCTGAAAGTTAGTTCTGAAAGGATAGCTCTGAAGGGGCATCTGGATATGTACACGTGTGTGTGTGTGTGTTGGTATTTAATACCATAAAGAACTTTGTTTCTTCTGAGAAGCAGAAGAAACCAAGCAGCGACAGGTATGTAACATGCTACATTGCATTTTCTGCCTTGGCTTCCTGGAAGCTCAGTCCTTACCTGGTATTTACCTTTGGTGATTTTTTACTCTTTTTTATTGCAAGTTACTTCCATTTGGGGAAGCAGGCACAAGATATAATATTATTAAAGGAACAACGACAGTAAAACTAGTCAGGTGAAGGATGGCCTTTAAACATAGGTAGAATCAGTAGCTATAACATTTGAAAGGCTTAGCTAGGACAGGAATTCCTTCTTGAGTACCATGTGTCCACCACTATTACCTGAAATTCCTTCCATCACGGTCCCTCCTGTCAAGTAAGGTATTTAGTCTTTAGAAGGCTGCTACGTTACAAAGAAAACATGCTACTGGGAGGAATCCTACCTAAACCCATTGGTCCTTATTGAGGCCATGGCAAGGGTGTGTTCATCTGCCTGGTCAGGCTTGAGAACATAGTTCTGAGAAGATGGGACGGGAGCATGAAATTACTGCAAACGACAGGCGGGTCATGTGGGGCTATCAGGCATCCCAAGAAAACATGAAGAACTGGCATTGTGGCATATGGACTGGGGAAAGGTTGGGCTAACAACGTGGAAAGGGAATGAGTATCCCAGTTCATCATTTCACCGTCTTACTGATTAAGAGACTATGGCAGGTATGGACAGAGGGGGAGAGTCTGGAAGGAGCTTTGGTCATTTAAGAGTTTGGTTGGTGTTCTGCTGGTTCTATAGAGGGGTCTGCTACAGCAATGGCTGACACTTGCAAAACTCACATTTGTCCTCTTGTCTAATTGCACTAACCACTAGAATGTTACTAGACAATAGTAGAGACATGGACAACTTTCGTTCTTCTGGATTTTAACAAGTATTTCTATAGTTATGCACCATTAAGTAGTAAGCTGCTTCTTTTGAGATCTACATATATATTTATCCTTCCTTAAATATACATGTTATTTATTATGTTACCACATATAATATAACCACATGTTCCTAGATACATATTATCCTACCTTACTATGAGTTTTTATGAGGAATGAGTATTAAATTTTACTAAATTCTTTTTTAGGATTGTATTTATATGATCACATAGTTTTTCCCCTTGGATCTATTAATGTAGGGATTTATATGAATAGATTACAAAATTTTTAAGAATTAAGTTTATTTATTTTGAGAGAGACAGAGACAGCGGGAGTGGGGGAGGGACAGAGAGAGGGAGAGGGAGAATCCCAAGCAGGTTCTGCACTGTTCAGCACAGAGCCCAGTGTGGGGCTTGAACTCACAAAACTGTGAGATCATGACCTGAGCCGAAACCAAGAGTCAGACACTTAACTGACTGAGCCACCCAGGCGCCCCTGAGTGGATTTCTTAATATTGAATTATTTTTGTATTTTTGGAATAGAAATTCCCTGATACATTGCTCTTTCAATGTTTTGCTGCATTTTCCTTGTTAAGGTTTGCCAAGTTTTGAAGTCAGTAGTATTTGAACTTTTTGAAAAGAATTGAAAATCTGTACTTCTTTCTCTATGCCTTGGAACAGGTTTGGGTAACCATGGGAATTATCAGTTTCTTGAAAATTTAAGAGAATTCATCCCTGGAGCCATCAAGGACAGCTTTTTTTGTCAGGGGCAGTTATTTGAAATTTTTATAATTGCTGTCAAACTTATTGACCTTTTTCTTATATCACTTTGGTGAATTTTGGTATACTTTTTCCTAGACAATCTTTCATTTTATCCAGGTTTTCAAATTTGTTGACACAGAGCTGTATATCATTCTTATTTTATTTTTTTTTTAAGTTTATTTATTTTGAGAGAGACAGAGACAACATGAGTAGAGGAGGGGCAGAGAGAGAGGAAGAGAAAGAGAGAATCCCAGGGAGGCTCCACACTGCCAGTGCAGAGCCCAATGTGGGGCTCCAACCCATGAAACCGCACGATCATGACCTGAGCTGAAACCGAGAGTCAGACACTTAACCGACTGAGCCACCTAGGTGCCCTGAGCTGTACATCATTCTTTTATTATTGCTTTATATAACATTATTTTTAAAGTGTACATAATATTCCATCATGTGGATGTGCCATAATTTATGTAACCAATTCTTATTATTGGACATTGAAGTTGTTTCTGAGTATCTTCTATTTTAGATAATGGTCTGAGAAACAAACTTGTAGGCTAATCTTTGTACCCATTTTACTAGTAGTTTTAAGGTAATTGACTGATAAGTGAAGCCAGTTTTTTCTTCTTGAGTCCTACTGTCCACTCTGCCCTCCTCCCACCTCTTGATGAGAGAAGTTGTTATAACAAAGCGACCTGGCCTTTGAATTCAAATCTTGCCTCTGAAGTTTAATAGATCGGAACTTTAGGGAATGAATTTCTCTACACTTTAGTTTTCTCTTCTGGAGAGTGCAGATAATGATAGTAATTTCAGTACTCAGTACAAGGAATGGGAACCCTTCCAAATATTTTAAGCAGAAAGGGATTTAATACAGGGAATTTATGTACTTATGCAGGCAAGGCTGGAGGAGCAGTCACTCGTCTGGATCTCCTGGAATGATTCCCCATAACAGAACTGACCCACCACGGGAGCCCGTACCTCTGAAGCCACCACAGGAACTGTTGAGTTCAGGAACATACAACTTGTTCAGGAACAAGGGTGTCATGTTGTCATTGCTTCTGCCTCAGGTGCCCAGGAAGCTGGAGAAGGACTACAATGCTGCAGAAAACATCTCACATTTCCACACTTTCTGCCAGAATGAAACTTCCAAAGGGTGCACGCACAAAGCAGCCTGAGCCTCATTTCTGCCATTCCAAACTCAAGCAAATACTTAGGATCAATGAAGCCTAATTTTCATGCAAAACTGAGAGAGCTTCACAGGAATCTGAGAAACAGTTCTCAGCTTTGCAGCCTAGGGGTTGAGTAAGCCAGTCCACAACCAAATACCTTTCATGAGATTGTTGTGAAAATTAAATAAAATAATGTACGCAGGTTCCTGGTACAGTGTGTGATGCAAACAGTATTGTTATTTATTATTGTTTATTAATAGCAAATCATGCAGAGATTGCATTCATTTATTGGGGATGGAAAAACTAATAATGTTTCTTTGCTGTCCTCAGAATATTCCCAGTATAAATAAGAAGTAGGGACTAAAGAAATAATTATATCACAACAAAAAAACTGCTACAAGAAGATAAGGGACAGGGTAATTCTTTTGGCAGTATGTGTTACTTCATGTATTCATTCATTAAAAAATAGATTTATCAACATAATTCATTATATGGACCAGGCCTAGTGCTAGGTGCTGGCATGCAGAAGTGAGCCAGACAGGATGTTGTCCCTCCTCGGTGTGGGGTGTGGGGTGTGGTGTGTGTGTGTGTGTAGAGGGTGGTGGGGATTGATAGAAAAGTCAGAGGGGAAGGCTTTATAGAGGACAGGACATCTGGGCTGGATCTGTAAGGATGAAGGAGATTTTCTGCAGAGAAGGGAAAGAAAGCAAGAACAGAATCAGATGCCAGATTTATAAAGGACTTTAGGCATCAGCCTGGGGCAGTGTTTTCTAAAGTGTAATCCACAGAATACCAGTCCCCAGAGTGGTTTCTTGAAGGGATAGATCCAGGGTAAGGCATCATTTAGAGATCATGAGGATTATGAACACATTAAAATATTGAGAAGGCTGATAGCAAAATATCATTAAGTCAGTTTAAAATATCATTAACTCAATATTTAAGTTTTTGACCATGGACACCTTCTTTGATGCAATATCTGTTAGCAAAGGACCCACTTTTGGAAACATAGACTCAAGACAAGCAACCACTTTATTCCATGGATGGCAAGATGAGGTACAGAGAGGTTAAAGGTCATGTAACTACCTTATAAGCTCCAAAAAGTCAGGGTCCATGTTATTCTCCAGCACTTTTATTTCCCCAGAAATTAATCCAGTACCTGGCACAGAGTAGATGTGCAAAAAATTTTTGTGATGAGACATCAACGAAAAAATGATAGCATGAACTAGAAGAGAACTCAGATACCTCAACTTTCAGATTTATGATTTTACTATTATATACCTTTCAGCTAATGGGAAATATTTCCAAAAAGACACAGAAATTCTCCCCACAAGAGTTTTATGTAGAGACTTTTCCCTTTCAGGTAGGGTTGCCAGATAAAATGCAGGATGCATGCAATATTTGGGACATGCTTATGCCAAAAAATTATTCATCATCTATCTGAAATTCAAATTTAACTGGGTGTCCTACATTTTTATTTGCTAAATCTGGCAACCCTACTCTTAGGGGAACAATATGGAAGCCTTTCTTCTTCCAAAATGTTGCTTGCTAATCACCTTGAAGGGCAATTCACATACAGAGGTGTATTTTACTTTCCAATATATCAAAGGTTCAGTCCTTTTAAGTGGGTCTAGGAAGATAAACCGATTATGTACAACTCCCGTTTCTTTCAAGTTCCTGCTGAGAGGGAAAGCTTTTGTGTAAACAGGGAAGTGGCAGAATGTTTATCTCATCAGCCTGGGCCCCAGCACATGGGAGGGAGCCCCCAGAGAATTCTTCCAGCCACCTGTTGTGATTCAACCAATAGGAGAAGTTTGGGGCCAGAGATGACAAGATGCATGTGAAGGAACAGGGAAGACAAACTTCTAAGTCACGAGGCTGTTCGGATTCTGCAGAGGAAGAACACTGGCTATTACACACCCCAAGCCAGGTTTAGGTTTCCAAAAGGTGATACTTTTAGCCATAAAACTTCTGGAGCCTGGACCAGGTGATTCTTTCATTTTGTGCAGTGCAGTCCTGGATGTAGATCAGAAATTATAATGCTTTTAAAAGCACTCTTGTTTTTCTTTCATCTTTGTCCTGCCCCACAAAGATGCACTGAGACCTCTCACCAACCATCCGTTATTACTTTGCCAGGAGAATCCTGTCCTTAAGACAGTTAAACAACTAAAAAGAGCACTAAACAAACAAACAAACAAACAAACAAACAAACACAAAACCCTCCCTAAAACCTTCTCTGCTCTTTCTACTGTGAGTGGCTTAGGCAGTTCACTTTGCTTTCATTCTCAGCTTAGTATAAATTATATGTGCTTTTGTAACCCCCAACCTAAACCCGTATGTGTTTAGATAGCTTTGTGCACTTCACTCCTTTATGTGGGTTATTTCTCATGATGCACTGCAGTGATTCTACTTCTGCAGAGAAGGGCAAGGACTTGCTTAAAGTGTTGATTAATTGCGCTTTTGTTCATTGGTTTGCTCATTTTACAAACATTTTAAAAAATGCATACTGTCCAGGAACTGTGTGCATGGCACCGGAGAAACAGATAAAGCACAGTCCATGTCCTCCAGGAGCTGACAGGTTAAGCAAATATTTGCAATTCAGTGTGAGAAGTCAATAGAGATGCTGCAAAGAGGGGCTGGCTGAATGATCAACTTCGCCTGTGGGAGGTGGAAGGGGAAGGGAGAGCTGCACAGAGGAGATTTATGAGCTGAATCCTGAAGAATAAATAGGTGTTTTCTAAGTGTAGAGAAGGCAGAATGGGAACAGCATGTGCAAAGGCAAGGAAATATGAAGTGTTAGAGCTTGTTCAGTGAGGGGCACCTGAGTGGCTCAGTCTGGTGAGCATCCGACTTCAACTCAGGTCATGATCTCACTGTTCGTGAGTTTGAGCCCTACATCGGGCTCCCTGCTGTCAGCCTGTCAGCACAGAGCCCGGTCTTCAGATCCTCTGTCCCCCTCTCTCTGCCCTTCACCTGCTTGTGCTCTCCCAAAAAAAGAAAAAAGAACTTGTTTGGTGAGAGACCTCTACAGCTAAAGCTGATCCATTGGGATCCAGGGAGAAAATAGCATAACTTATTACCTTTATTTTTATGTAAAAGTAAACTTCACTGACATTCAGTGTGTGACTTACAGTTGAGCATATGTAATTTATCAGTAAATATACATTTGGCTGGTTGCATGCCCAAAAACACTTCACCAAAAGGGGGCGCTTGTGATCAAACTAATTTGGCTACCACTACTGGAGTGGTAGAGCTAGGGACTCCGTTCCTGGCCCTCAGCTCCTGCTGCAACAGTGCTAACAAGAGTCTAGTAATTATGTTTCCTTTAGTTCAGGGTACCTCAAAGTATGGTCAACAAAGACAGAATGCCTAGAGTGCTTGCTAAAAAAAGCAAATTCTCAGGCCTATCCTAGGTTGATAGAATCAGCATCAATCAGCAGTAGGACCCAGGAACTTACAGTTCTTTTTTTTTTTTTTTTTTTTTTTAATGTTTATTCGTTGAGAGAGAGAGAGAGAGCATGAGCAGGGGAGGGGCAGAGAGAGGGAGACACAGAATCTGAAGCAGGCTCCAGGCTCTGAGCTATCAGCACAGAGCCCTATATGGGGCTCAAACTCATGAACCGTGAGATCATGACCTGAGCCAAAGTTGGACCCTTAAACCTACTGAGCCACCCAGGTGCCCCAGGAACTTATAGTTGTAACAGCTCCCCAGGTGATGCTTATTGTCTTAGTTGGCTCAAGCTGCTAGAACAAAATACCACAGACTGGATGGCTTCAGCAACAGAAATTTATTTTCTCAGTTTTGGAGTCTGGAAATACCATGGTTAAAGTTCCATTTGATTCAGTCTCTGCTGAGGGTTCTCTTCCTGGCTTGAAGATGGCTACCTTGTCCTTGTGTCCTCACGTGGTGGGGAGAAAGCTCTGGTGTTTCCTCCTCTTCTTATAAGAGCACCTGTTCTACTGGATCAGGGATCCACCCTTATGATCTCATTTAACCTTAATTATCTTTTTAAAGGTCTTATCTGCAGTACAGTCACATGGGTGACTAAGACTTCAACATATGAATTTTGGAGGAATACAGTTCAGTCCATAGCCCTCATGTTAAATAAAGTTTGAGGACCACCGCTCTAGTCTAACCAAGAAAAAAGCAGTACAGTGACAGCTCCTAATATAGGACATTTTGTTCCTGAATCTGAACCCAGAGAAAGGGCCATAGAAATTTGGAATTTTCAGCACTTGTATTGCCTTCCAGACTAGTGCTATTCAGTAAAAATATATTGGGAGTGACAAATGCAAATTACATATGTAATTAATAATTTTTAGTAGCCACATTGAAACAAAAATCAAACAGAAAGGTGAAATTAATTTTAATACTTTAGTTCAGTACATCCAAAATATTATCATTCCCACATAAAATCAATATGTAAGGTTATTAATAAGACACAAGTTTTTATACTAAATCTTTGAAATTCCTGTGTGCATTATTTTACATGTAGAGCATATCTGAATTCAAATTAGCCAGATTTCAGATGTTCAGTGACCATACGTGGCTAGTGGCTACTGTATTGAGTAGTCGGTGCTACATTATTACAACCTTCAATTCAGTGCTTGAGGCAAAGCAGACAAGGTGTGTTGTAAACATGCTGTGCAAGTAGCATCGTTTCTACGAGAGACTGTATGATTAGGATTAGTCCTGGAACGTTTTTGTTGACAAGACTCTCCTCTCACCAGCAGCTTAAGATGTCAAGTTTCAGCAGAGAACAGAAACTGATGGCTCATCCCAGCAGTTGAAGAAATTGTCACCATTCAATGTTTTGTTTACCATTTACATAAGAAATAGCAAGCTGCCAGAGCTGGCTGATGACTGAGACGGGCTAACTGGATGATAGTTTGCCCTGAAATGAAAACTGAGCTGCATTTGATTTATTACCCTCAGTTGTCACTTCTCACCGCCACTGAACCTTTCCCAAGACCACAGTTGATGTCACTTCAAAGGATCAGAACTGGATTTCATCTGTGAAGAATGTATTAATCCTACAACCGTCCCTTTCAAACCAAGCAGCATCTGCAGTCAGCACTGGAGGTGGGGAAGGCATATGGAGAAAGTTCTTTGAATTGTATACAATGAAGAGAGCATTAGGCTAATTGTGAGGTTAACTTTATCTGTGTCCCATAAGACCAAGTGGCTCCGGTGCTAAAAGCACGTTATTGGTGCTAAGATGTGTTTTGGGACCCACTAAAGGCCAGATGCTTTCAGTTACTTTAAAGACAACAAATTCTTGTCTTGTTGGAGGAAATTGAGGGTGTTTGGCTAGAAAAGAGAAAGTTTGGTGGGGAGGACATGAGAGCTCACCCTCACATATATATTTGACAGCTTTTGGAAGATGAATTAGACTTACTCTGTATAGTTAAAAAGGGCAGCTAGAACACATTTTTAGCTCAAACTAAAGATAGAGATTGTGACATCATTTATAAGACACAGACACCAGACTGTGTTTTCCTAAGGAAACATTTATTGAGTACCTATTTTGGGTCAAGCACTGTCACTTACATTATTTCATTTAAATTTCACAACATTCCTGCAAGGTGGTAAGTATTACCTCGTTCCAAATGTAGTGTCTCCCTGCAACAAGGCCTGATCACAGCAACCAGGGGAGAGGAAGCCATCCGCCCTGTTGCTGAGTACCTGCTGAGTACTAAGCTCTCCTAGCAGGCTTTATGCCCCAGACAGGAAATCAAATGTAAATGCCATTTGCTTTCTGTGCTGGATTGGAAAAGAGAAAACTTGCGTGTTGTGTACAATGGAACTTGAATCTAATATGAAAGAAACAGTAAAACAACCAGTACAAAGTTGCAAAGGTTTTTCTTTAAAACAGTACTTCCCATTCTCATTAATACTGTGTGTCATGTCAGAGTCTTAATTCTCTTCTCTATGTGCATTTTCAAGTTTTTTCTAGCCTGTACAATTCGTGTGTCTATCATCAGTCTTTTTTTTTGTTGAGATACATCTTGTAGTGTCCGTGAAAGGATATGTTCAGAAATGGATGTTGGTTTTTCTTTTGTCCTACCAGCAGAATGGGTTGTGGCTAGAGCTGCCTCCTGTCTCTTGTGGCAGGAAGTAGACATAAATATCTGTATGTGATACAAGCATATAAAATATTAACTGACTAATATTAGCAAGTACTTACTATGCGACAGGAATTGTTCTAAGGGCTTTATGGGTCTCAACTCATTGTTCTTGACATAGTTCCCATAATGTAGATACTGTTAGTACCCTCACTTTATAGAAGAGGAAACTGAGGCACAGAGAGGTTACATAATTTGTCCAGGGTCATCCAAGTAGTAAGTGGTAGTCCTGACTAGCAGGTATTCAGACCAGATATTCTATCCCAAGAGACCATAGACACAATAGCTATATTGTCTCTGGGTATGGCATAGCATGATTTTTCTCCTACTCTAGCAGAGAATGAGCATACCTGTAAGTACCTAGTGGAGACTAGACTTGCACTGTCCAATGTGGTTGTGAAACATTGGCTATTGAACACTTGAAATGAAGCTGGTACAAACTGTGATGTTCTATAAAAATAAAGTGCATATTGGGTTTTGAGGACCTCTTCTGAGAAAAAGAATGCAAAACATCTCTTTTGTAATTATTTCATATTGATTAAATGTTGAAATGATAACTTAGGTATAATGAGTTAAATAAAATCTACGGTTAGAATTAATTTCACCCTTTTGTGTTTACTTTTTAAAATATGGCTTCTAGAAAATTTAAAATAACACATATGGCTTGCCTTTGTCACTGGCATTTCTGTTGGGCAGCGCTGGCCTTGACCTTTTGCTTCTTCATTTGTTCACTCATCGTTCATATGTCTTGGCACCTGTGAGGCACAAAGGGTGGGATGTTGCAGTCAACAAGACAGATTTGGCATCTGCTGTCATGTAGCTCAATATTCTGGAAAGGCTGGTGGGTTGGGGGTGAGAACAGACCCTAAGAAATAATTACCTAAGTAGTTAATTATCATCATTACTATTTAAATAGGAGAAGGGATTTGCTATGAAAGAATACACTATGGGCACCTAACCCTTGGGGGCCATGCAATAAATATTATTCACTCAGCAAATATTTGTTGAGTGAAAGAAATGAATCTGGGGGGATTAAGGAGGCTTCACTGAGGAAATAACTTCCAGACAGTTCCCAGGAATGAGGAGAGAAGTGAAATATTGGGAGCTTCAGCTATATGATTCACAGGCTTTGGCGGGTTCTCCCCTCACATCAGGAATAGTCAGCTTTGGTCCAGTTTCATGGCAAGCCATGCCCAAGCATTTTGTGGGGTGCGCAGATATGTGGGGACCTGCTCCTTGGCATGGAGAGGAGCAGGACAGGCACTGGAGGTATGTCAGGGAGCCGGGCGGGAGGGGGGCCCCTTTGCCTCCCTACTCTAGCAGCAGGCAGTGCCCAACGCCGCTAGGACCTCAGTTTCTTCCACGTGGTGATGGCTTCTGTTGCTTCCTCTCTTGTTCCTCTTCGCCTCCATGGCGAGATTTGCCTCCGCAGCATTTCCCTTTATTGCACAATCCATTCGACAGGTTTTTATTTTGTTGTTGTTGCTGCCCAGTATAAATGAGACCTCCAGTAGGGAGAATGACTTTTAAATCTTTTGTGACCCTGGAGTACAAAATGTTCCCAATTTCTTCCCCTGAGCAGTCTCCATTTCCGTGGCAAGCTACAAAAGAGCGCTTATTTTTGTTGATAACAGCATAGCTTCGAGGGGAGGGGGAAGGAACCTGCGCTTGGAGGCTGGGTGGCGGAAGTCTGCTGCCTGTAACTTGCCCAGAGGAGGAGAGAGCTGGGAGCAGGGCTGGGGGCAGCGTGGAAGGAATGCTGGGCACTTGCCCTTGGGCTTCAGGTTGTGTGGAACCTCACCCCTGAGCAGCCCCTAGGGAGTTGATTCTTGGAGGCGTCTGCTTCAGTTCTCTGCACACCTAGTCCCTGGTTGCCAAGTTACCCAGTGAGCCGGAAAACAATAAAACCACCATAAACCCAGCTGGGGGTGATTTTGTTGGGTTCTGAGCTTGTGTACCTTGCCTGGATCTTATATTGGGCTTGAGCACAAAGAGGGCTAGCCCAGGGTGGGTAACAGTTCCAACAGAGAAATTACGCACTGTGCCCTCAACATGCTGGGCACCCAACAAATATTTGTTAAACCAACAAATAAAAATTTGCAGTAAGGCATATCATTTTAGTTAATTTGCTACACATGTACTACCTGGGTGGGAAGTCAAGCCAGCAAAGCATTATGATGTGGTTTGGTAAACATTGTGTATTGTAGCTTTATTCTGATTGTCATAAAAACCCATCTGGGTCTCAACTGGGCCAGTTGTTTCTGCAGGCTCTTCCTATTCAGAGTCTGTGATTCTTTGAAAGATGCTTGGCCAGGGCCAGGCTTCTGATCTGAAGGGGAGGGTTATATTCAGGCTGTGTGTCTACCTATGGTGACCACTCCTTCTTTGCGGCAGGATGTCTTAACTTCTGCACTGTTGTCGTTGGGGCTGGATACTTCTTTGTAGTGGGGCCATCCTGTGCAGCGTAGGATGTTTCACAGAGTCACTGGCCTCCTAAATGCCAGTAGCAGCTCCCCATCTGACCCACGTGATGAAAAGCAAGATGCTTCCTGACATTGTCCGGTGCCGTCGGGGAGGCAAAATTGCTCTTGCCTGCGAACCACTGTTGTATGGGAGTAAAGGGGCACAGCACTGCAGACTGAATGAAGAAGCCCATTATGCAGAAAGCAGTCTCTGCTGGAATATATCCTACAGTATTCAGGTTTTGTGGATTTATTTTCCCAAAGCATTTTATTTGGCACACGTGAAAGTCGCCTGACCTCTCTTAGTCCTCACTGACTACGGTGGAGGGGATGGGGGTGGGGGTGGAGGGCCCCTGAAGCACAGTGAGTTCTAGGGGTGGTTAACACAGGTGATGTCTGCCTGCTGTGTCATTCTTCTATACACACCCCCTCCTCTATTCCTTGTGTATGGTAGTGTATACTAATGTACAGTAAAACCGGCTGGGAAGCTTTCCCAAAAGTAACGTGCCTGGCTCCACGGCCAGGATTCTGACTGGGTGTCCACGTCAGGTGATTCAGCTGTGCAGCCAGGGCTGGGAGCCTTTGGCATGGCAGAGAGCATGGGCTTTGGGACATGCCTGGCTTTAGTCTTAGTGGACCAAACTTCTTTGAGTTTACTGTTGATGAAACTGGGGATAATTAATAGCTTCCTTGTTTGGTGCCAAGTAAAGGAGGTAACATTGTAAGGAAAGTCTCATTGTGAGGTGCATAGTAAGTGCTCATTAAATGCCCTTTCCTTTCTGGCCTACTTTCCGTGATCTACTTTTTTTCTCCCAGTCTTTTTCCCACTGGGTCCCAGACAGATCTCAGGCCAGTCTGGTATCTATCTATCTCCTTGTGGCTGATGTGAGGTCACCACGCAACTCACTATGGAGCCACTTTAGCTCCCTGCACCTGGAAGGAAGCAGTTTCTGCACATTTTGGAGGCACTAGGCCATGGCAGGGCTCCCACGGCTTTGCCAGTATATTCCTAGAGAAGGTGGTCAGAGAAGTCAGCAGTGAGCTACCAGGTGGTACCTGGTCACATTCCTGACCAGGACTGTGTCTTAATGACAACCTGCTATATTTTTGTTTGTTTTTGAATGGGGAGGTGGGGGCTGTGGCAGAGCCTATGCGCTTAGTAAGTCTGAGTCACGGGTCAGCGCAAGGCCATGTGGAAAGGAGAGATTCCATTTATTCTTTCATTCATTTACCCGCTTAAATTACTGCCTTTTTAAAGGACCCCTTGTAGGTGCAGGCCCCCAGAATTGGAACAATTCCTTGGTTATGTTGAACTAGAAAGTGATAAATACCCTTGGAAAGAATGCTCTTGGGTATGTTTGTTGGCCCTCCTGGAAGCTACTGACCAGCCACAATGTTTCATCAAGAGCCAGGGGTCCCTGTGAACCTATCTGTGCCTGAGCTTTTAGAAAACTCCACCATTTTATCAGGAAGAAATTAGTTGCCACAGATGTAATAGCAGGGATTGGAGTAGCCTCGTAAATGAGTACGAAAGTTATACCCTCACCACATTATTTACCCTATTAATTCTCTCCCCTTGGAATGTATTGCTTATAAAAACATGAGATGAATGTTTTTCAGTGGTTTGCCAGAAAAAGGTAACCCTGGGCAGATGATTTGTAACCAGAAACTCTGGATAGATTCTTTGACTCTGCCTAAGAAACCCACTGAGGACATTTTACTAGACCAGTGGTTCTCAATCAGGAGTGATTTTGCCCCTCACGGAACATTTGGAAATGGTTGTCACATTAGGGGAGGAGGCTGCTGGCATCTAGTGAGTAGAGGCCATGAATGCTGTTAACTACCCTACGAGGCACGGGATAGGCCTCTCCCACAAAGAATTATCCAGTTCAAAATGTCAGTAGCATCAGGATGGAGAAACCCTGTGTTAGAAAAACCAGTGTCCAGTGCTGGCTCTGTGCTGGTACTGGGATGTGAGGCCCAGCTCTCACCTACTGAAATAGCTTGCTTAGCTTGGTGATGGTGATGGTTAGGTCTGGGCACACTGTGGCCAAGCAGTGATGGTGACAACAGTATTCACGACTATTTTATTAATACCTACTCTATGCCAGGCCAGAGCTGGGCCCCTTACAGACATTATCTCACTGAATTCTCATCGTAGTCCTGGATCATGTCGATGAGGGCGTAGATTCTCAGGTAAGTGAAATTGCCTGGCCAAGTCTACACAACTACTAAGTAAAGGAATCAGGGTTTGTACCCAAGTCTTTTGACTCCAGAACCAAGGTTGCTTGTTCCAGAGAAAACCAAGGGGAATGGCCGTGGTTATGCATCTGGATTCTTTCATTCAGCTTTGGGATAATAGATTTTGCCCGTGATTTGGTTTTTCCTTCCTTTGGGTAACATGCAGTTGGATTAAGTCTTCACCTTTGTAACTTTTTAACTCTACCTTGATAACTTTTTTATGAGTAGTGCTTTTGTTCAGTACCTTTTCGTAAGTAAGCCATCTCGTCACACAGTAGACAGAGTGACTTGTTTGCATTTCTCAATACATGGCCCTATAGCCCCTGAATCCCACTAACAGTTTGGGGGGGTAAACCTCACCTGGTGGGAGTTCCTCAGTGGTAGATTGTCCAGTGAGCAAGGCCTGTCAGATTCCCTCTCTGGGAAAAATATGAATTAGGAGTCACAGGGAACAGGGAACACTCAGATCAAAGATCCTGTCAGCCCAGGGACTGAGATGAGCATAAAGGTAACACTGTATTTTCCAGGTGAAGGAATTGAAAGATGAAAGTTGCTCAGTGAGGGTTAAGATTCACATTCATGGTAGAACCTGGGAAGTCTGGATGTGCCATTTCCTGCCTTGATTATCTGTGGTGTTGGCTGCTTTGGGGTTGACAAAAGGGGGCCCCTGCCCTGGCAATTTGCACTAAGAGGCACAGCTATTAGAAAAGGCTCCAACAGGACTTGTTTTCTGACATGCTCTTTGCTTGAAAGTCTCCTACTACAAGTGGGAATTTGGACTTCACAAAGAACAGTGCAAGTGTAAAAATCCACTCTTTAAAGCCCAGCTTGAAGCAGGCCTTGGGCAAGGTTGTAATGTCTGTGAAGTGGCTTTCTAGTTCCACGAAGGCCTTTTTTTCTCTGTTCTTCCTTCTATTCCCCTAGCTCCACAGCTACTTTTCCCCTTTACAAAATTTCCCTATGTGGGAAAGTGAAAAGCGACTGTTAACATATTACTAAGTGAAAGAAGCCAGTCAGAGAAGGCTACATGCTATATGATCCCACTCTGTGACATTCTGGGAAAGGCAAAACTGTGGAGACAGAAAAAGATCAGAGGTTGCAAGGGGGTTGGGGCGTAGAGGGAAGAGACGAGTAACCAGAACACAGGATTTTTAGAGCAGTGAAGATACTCTGTGTGATACTGTAATGATGGATACATGTCATTATATGTTTGTCCAAGCTCATAGACGGTATAACACCAAGAGTGAATCCTAATGTGAACTAGGGACTTTGGGTGACAATGATGTGTCCCTGTAGGCTTATCAGTTGTAACAAATGTTTCACTCTGTGAGGGATGTTGATAATACGGGAGGCTATGGCTGTGTGGGGATAGAGGCCATAAGGGAAGTCTCTGTACCTTGCTCTCAATTTTGCTGTGAACTGAAAATTGCTTTTAGAAAGCCTTAAAAAATAACCCAAACCAAACAGAAACAAACAAAATGACTGTTAAGACAGAGTGTTATGCATATGCCTAAATAATTTTCCCTTTTGGGCACATATACCCTTTAAACCAAAGAAGAGTTGCAATTGTATATCAGAAAGAACTGTGCATCACAATAAAAACAGTCAGTATTCAGCACCTTCTATGTACCTGGCAACTATGGTCGACATTGTGGTTTCCTGATTCATCAATCATTCCACACTATCCTCTCCTTGCTAGCAGAGCCTTGATATCCAGTTACCCCCAACCCTGGTGTGTTCCAGGAAGGCAACTACCTCAGTATCAGGATGTGCATGTTCCTTAGGTCTAAGCAGATCATGCTACTTGGATTCTTGTTGCCAGGGATTCATTTAGACATGGGAACACAGCGCACACCTGGTCAATGAGACATAGTGGGCTTCTAGGAAAGGGTTTCTTCCTTGATATAAAGAGTTTTTTAGGGGAGAATCTGCCTTCCCACTCTTCTGCTGGTTTTTGTTGCATGAGGTAGTGTTGCTTGGAGTTGTCTTCCGCCATGTTGCATTCATCAGGGAGACACATTGCAGACGGCACAGCAGAATGATGGAGAACATGAACCCTTGATGACATAAAAAACTGCTCAACCAGCTTTAGAACAGCCCCATTTCTGAACTTACTATAATTCCTTGTTGTTTTATTATGATACTTTTATTTTGGTCTTAGTTATTTAAAGCTGAAAGCATCCTAATGGATGCTGTGCTAACTGCTTTAGGCAGATCATCTCAATTGATTCTCACTTTATATTGATGAGAAAATTAGGGAACTTAGATAGCTTTCTCCAAATTGTCCAAGCATCAACTGGGACCTCAGATATAGATGCCTACTTTCAAAGAGCCCGACTCTCACCCACTGTGGTCAAAAATCTTGTTTCTTGCTTCTACCTTCCTCTGGGACCTTAAGTTAAGTACCTTAACCTTGCTGAGCTTCAGTTTTCTCATCTGTGAAGAAAGACAGTACCTCAAATGCCCCCTCCTCCCAATTCTAAAATTCTAGGAATACAATTCCAACTCTAAAATTCTTGCTCCCAGTCCAGGCACCACAGGGCAAGAATGGAGGCCTATATTTTGCTGGCTTCTTGAATGCAGACAGGAAAATACAGCTCTGGATAACATAAACAAAAATGAGGTTTGTTGTAACATATCGGGTGGATCACAGTCAAGTTAATGCCCTTGGAATACCCTGATGAGGAAGTCACTGCCACCCCCAAGGCTGCCCAGTGGTTCTGTAGCCAGCACCCGTGCTACGACCTTGTTGGACACAGGAGGTCCTTGCCTGTGGTCTCAGAATGAATCCTAGACTGTTCTCAGTTCTTCACTTGCTCCAGGGTAAAATTGCAGATGGAAGCATTTAGGTCAGACAGACTTAAATTGTGTGTCCTGGTAGCCAGGGGCAAGGATCCAAGCCCAGGTGGGGTTCCCCCAGAAGCAACCCCCTAAAAAGGGTTTAAGTGCAAGTGGTTTGTTTGGGGGTGGTCCAAGGAAAGATTGGCAGGTGAGTGGGAAAGTCAGGCAGGGAAGAAAATGCATCAATAAAGGATGTGTTACCAAGCAACTTACCCCTGTGGGCAGCTTAGGCTAACTAACCCTGTTAGAGAGTTCTGGGAGACAGTGTAGACCGTGCACCTCAAAATCATCCCACTGATGGACAAAGGAGCCAGGGTATTTACCATCAGCTCTCAACAGTCATTGGTTGAGGGTTGTGGCAAGGTGGGAGGTGCACTGGACATTCCCTGGCACTGCCTGCTTGTCCTGCATCCTGTGTGAGCAAAGTGGGAGTCAGGGAAAGCCCCCAGGCAATGAGCCTGAGGAGCTGGCAGTTGGAGTCCCATGATGCCCAAGCACCTGGCACTTGCTACCTCTCACCAGCATTTCCACAAACACAGGAAGAAAGTTCAGAAGGTAGGCAGCCAACACGACATCTGTCATGGGATCCTCGTGAAATCATGTCAGATAGGCAGCCACACTGTGCCCTGTGGGGGCCCTACCTCCCGCACAGACCCACGTCCTCTGGGTGCCCCCAGCCCCCTTGTTAGAAACATAGTCAGTGCAGGCTCTGGTGTCTCATGGCTTCCCACTTGTCATTCTGTCTCTTATGCAACCTTAAGCTTTTTGAGGGCAGATACCGTCTTTGACGTGTTTTTACTCCCTTTTCTCTTACCAGTTGCATTCTTTACAATGCCAGGTATTAGCAGCCACTAATATGTTTAAAAATTAAATTCAATGCTTTTACAAATACTATTGTTAGTAGTCTGTATAGCTTGTTGGAAAACTAGAATCATAACTATGTGGCAGGATCCTGTAAGTTACATAGAACACACCTTTTCTACACCAGAACCCCTTCTATAGCATCCCACAGCTAGTAGGCACAGCTCTTATCCTGACTTTCTGGGGCCAGTTTGGTGGCATGGTGGAATGGGGTTCTACAGTCAGCCTGCCCGCTTTTGAATCCTGACTGGGCCTTTTTGCTCTATATGTGGCCTTGGCCAAGTTAGGTAATAGTCTGGAGCCTTAGTTTTCTTATCTACACAATGGGAATAATGATAGTGTCTCCTTACATAGGGTTGTACAGATTAAATGGAAAAATGGATGTAAATATAAGTACATACACACATAACATATATACATATATTATGTATCTATATCTGTACCTATATAAATAATGATATTTAGCACAGAGTCTGCAAATAGCAAACACTGTATTGGGGTGTCTATTATTGTTATTCCAGAAACAGATGATTCAGTCTCCCTGAAGATGGACTTACTCATTTGGGAGCAGCTGCTGTTGTCAGCAAGTACTTCAATATGTCAAATCTGGATCTTTTGTCCTCTAACTTCCATGCAAAGGTGCAGTATTGAAACTATTTTATAAATTCCATTCTCCTAAAGAAGTGATTTTTAAACGTGCCTTGATCTTGTTTTGCCTTCTCAAACTAGAGAGGAAAATTCTTTTTCATTTTCATGATTTGCTGTCAAATAAGAGAGGCACATTGCCACTCCTAGGTCAGTATTTCCTAACATGTCTTCTGAAAACTCAACTCTCCAGAGGAAAAAGCCTCTCCTTCAAGTCCCAATGCCCATTTGTACATTAAAGCCTCTGAGGAGTCCTGTAATAAATCGTTCCCCAAATTCAGTTGTCATGGAATCTTTCTGTCATGTGATATTTATTAGTATCCCTGAAATTTCCTGGCACACATTTTGATTTGTCTGACCTCTTTGCTACAAGGCTTTTGGTATTGGGCAACAATACTACAGATACTGAAAATAAGTCCTTTATTTTCACAAAAAATAATTTAATAAAATTTTGCAGTTAAAAACTTCTTTTCCTACCTCTTCCTTTTGCTCTTTTCAGAAGGACATCTTACATTGTCTGCAAAACTGGAAAGACATGGACGGGAAGGCAAAAGAGCCTCCTCTCTCTGAGCCTGCTCTTTCTGGACCTGCTCTCTCTGAGCCTGCTCTTTCTGGACCTGCTCTGCCCCTTCCTCTCACCTGCAAAGCTACTCCTCCTTCTTGAAGATCAGTTGCTCCTACCACAGCAGCAGATCAAGAAGGAGTTCTACAGGGAGAAAAACTTGTTGCCCCCCACCCTTTTTTTGCACTGTCCTGGGAGGCAGGTTTCCCACTAGTGAGCATGAAAAATTAAACCTGAAAAGGAGGGCATATTTTCACCAGCACCTTTCCTTCAAACTCTTCCTAATGCTTCTAAAAACTGACTCTGAAGAAGAATCCTGCTCCACTCAGGAAATGAGTAACTGGGCTCCTCACCCAACGCTGAAGTTGAGGAAAAGGTCATTCCATGATTTGAATGACAATGGTTCTTTCTTATTGTTTGTTCCCTCATAGGGGTAGGCCACACTCCTTTTGCAGGCAAGCTGGGTAATTAGGTTTGAGGGACAGTGCCTGAGAGAAGCACTGAGCCATAGGACCTCAGCACTGGATCAGCATCAAGCCCAGATTTTCCATCTTACAAATGAAGCAGTTATGGTCCAGAGAGGTTAAGTGTTTTGACCCAAGTCACACAGCAGAGATAGCTTCTTCCTCCTGCTTTAATGATACCTTTTTTTTTTGCTTTCCTTTCTGGTCTTTTGTGTGTGTGGAGTGTGGGGAGAAGAGAGGGCATATGGGTTCACAAATCTGATTTTTACCTTTCCCATTTGCAGCCAAGAAAGATATTGCTGGGCTTAAGGTCTTTCTCATTCATTCAATAAATATTTATTTAAGTGCTTACTGGGTGTTAGGCATTGTGCCAGGACATTCTTCCACTGTGTCTGTTAAACAAACATGATTTATTTCCCTCTGAAGCTGGTAGAATGAGGCCCTAGGCCAGTTGTTGTATGCACACAAAAAATTTTGTAATTTCTGGTTCCTTGCACCAGATACTTTGGTCCCCATCATTGAAGAACCCCACTGTTGTTTCTAGCCCCTTGGTGTCTCTTGAATGAAGTTGGCTCATGTCTGAGCTCCTCAGGCATAGAGCTTCACAGGCCTGCAGAGTCTTTCCTTGCAGGGGACAAGGGGTGGTCCTCTTCCTTAAAGATTGGGGGAGTATGGGCTGGTCTGAGGGTGGTGCTCTTGTGCCAGCCCTGCCATCGCCACAGTGTGAAGGACCTGGCTAAGTTGAATTGGGGTGTCCCCCAAATCTTTCCAGACTCCCAGAGGTGAGCAGAATGATGCCAGGAGGAGGGCAAGGGAAGGAAGGTGCATACTCCGGCTTGTGGGTGGGCTCAGGTCCTGCCCGGGGGTGTTAAGACTTAAATTCAACAGTTATTTCCTGAGTGCCTTTTCTTTGCCTGTCACAAGTCTAGGTGCTTGCATAAAGCCATGCATAAAATAGGCAAAGATCTCTGCCCTTGTGGAATTCTCATATGAACATGGAATGTACATATGAGTGCGGAATGTTCACATGAGTGTGGAATGTATATGAACATGTATGTACATACGTACGTGGAGTGTTCATACAAGTGTGGAATGTACATATGGCAGCTTGCTATGGCTTTAACTAATAACTCAGTCCAGAGGAAAAATGAGGCACAGGACAGGCCCTGGAGCCTGCTTACCAGGGTGGAGTAAGGTAGAGCCAATGAGGGTTTCCAAGGAATACTGTATTCACCTCCCCACTGACTTTTGCTATGTTCTCAACATAAGCATGACTTGCCAGTGTCTTGCCTTTTAATTGAGAACTCTTGTCTCCTGATAGCAGCAGGAGGGAGGGCCAGCCCACTCACAGCACCTTACCTTCATCATCCCACTTATAGATGGGGCTCTTTGGTGATTGCGATCAATGTGTCAAATTTGTTTGTGCCATCAATATGATGAAAAGAGTTTAGAAGGATGCTCCTTTAACATTCTAGAACTCAGAAGTATTAAAGACCAACATTTCTCTGCCTGATCAAGTCAGAAGACAGAAGAAGAAGCTTTCCATTAGAATGGAAGCTTGGTTCCATTAGAGCCAAGATTTTTAAAGTATGGTCTTTGGACCAGAAGCCTCAGCATCAACTAGTGTATTAGCTGTATATTGTTGCTTAACAAATTACCCCCAAACTTAGTGGCTGAAAACAGCAAGCATGTATTATCCTACTTTCTGTGGGTCTGGCATCTGGATGTGGCTCAGCTGGGAGCCCCAAGCTCAGGATCTCTGATGAGGTTGCAGCAAAGCTGTCAGCACAGGCTGTGGTCTCATCTGAAGGCTTGACTCAGTTTGGGGGCAAATCCATTTTCACAGCTCACTCATGTGGTTGTTGTTGGGCCTCAGTCTTTCTCCACATGAGCCTCCTCATAGGCATTTTCATAACATGACAGCTGGCTTCTCCCAGGGTAAGCAGTCCAACAGAGAGAGATCACTCAAGATGGACGTCTTTATATAACCTGAACTTGGAATTGGCATCCCATCACTTTTGCCATATTCTGTGCTTTAGAAGTGAATAGATAAGTTCAGCTTACACTCAGTGGAGATGGATTGCATGCCATCTGAGAGGCTGTCTGCCACCCCTGGGAACTTGTAGGAAAACAAATTGTCAGACTCCATTCCAGACCTACTGAATCAGAAACTCTGTAGGTCCCAAGAGTATGTGTTTCTTTTAAAAGGTTATTTATTTATTTTGAGAGAGAGAGAGAGAGACAGAGTGAGCAAACATGAGTGAGTGGGGGAGGGGCAGAGAGGGAGGCTCAAGCAGGCTGCACACTGTCAACACAGAGCCTGATGCAGGGCTCAAACCCATAAGCTGCAAGATCATGACTTGAGTCAGACGCTTGACTAACTGAGCTACCCAGGCTTCCTAAGAGTATGTGTTTTAATGAGACTTCCAGGTGATTCTGATACATGCTAAGGTGGTAACCATTGTCTTAGAGTAGAGGTTGGCAAACTTCATTATATATAGGCTTTGTGGTTGCTACTGTCTCTGTCCCAATGACTCAGATTGGCCACATAGTGGGAAGGTAGTCATAGGAAATATGTAAATAAATGGATGTGGTTGTGTCCCAGTAAAACTTTTTTACAAAAACAAACTGCCTTTGTTCAGGCTGTTATAACAAAATACCATAGACTAGGTGACTTAAACAAAAATTTATTTCTCACAGTTCTGCAGTCTGAGAAGTCCAATATCAAGGTATTGGTTGATTCAGGTCCTGGTGAGGGTCCTCTTCCTGACTGCAGACACCCACCCTCTCACGTTCTCACTGGTGAAGGGAGAGAGATCTGGTGTCTTCCCTTTTATATAAGATTCCCATCATTGTGACCTAATTTAACCCTAGTTACCTCCCAAAGGCCCATCACATTGGGGATTAGGGTTTCAGCATATGAATTTGGGGAGGGCACAGACATTTAGTCCACAGCACAGGCAGCGGGTGGGATTTGGCTTCCCAGGCTGTAATTTGTCCACCCATGCCTGAGAGTAGCAGAGACATTTTGTGTGATCAGAATCGGAGGGACTTATTTTCATGTTTCTGTTTTTATCAGACAAAACTGTTTCCTCTCCTTCTTTCCAGGCTAGTCTGAAATAATACTGACTCTCCAGTTCCTGAGTCATTACCAAGACTCACAATAAACCATGTGCATATGCTTGAGTCTTCTGATCCTATTTTTTTATGGCTCCTCAGTGAGTCACAAGCTCTTTGGGATAATATAAGATAGAGGTTAGGAGGTTAGGAACATGGGCTTTGGACAGACAGATGTGCATTTGAAATCTGATTCTACTTGCCCTATGAATATGGTAAGTTACTTTGCCTCTCTGTGCCTCGGTTTTCCCATCTGTGAAATAGGACAGTAATAGCACACACCCCATACTATTTTTGAAAGGAGTTGCTTTGATTACCTACTATAAACTCCCCCCAAATTTAGTAGCTTAAAACAACAGCTAGGCAGGTCTTTTGCTTCATTGGTGTCATTTGGGGCTGCAGTCATCTGTATGCTGGACTGGGTTACATCCAAGACAGTTTCCTCTGTCACTCACATGGCTGCCAGTTGGTGCTGGCTGTTGGATGGAAGCTCCTCTGGGGCTGTCACTGAAGTACCTTGGTTGTCTTCCATATTGCCTCTTGGTGTGGTTTGGTGTTCTCGCAGCATAGCATGGTGGCTGGGTTCCAAAGGAGAACATTCCAAGTGCACACAGATCCCAGAAGCTACACAGCATCACTTCTGAAACCAATCATAAGACCGTCTCTGTTTCAAGAGTAAGAGGGCAAAAAATTTGCAGCCATTTTTAAGCCACTGTAGGAGTAAATGAAATTAATCACAAGAAGTGCTTGTCATGGAGTCTGGGCTACAGCAGACAGTAAATATTGAGTACTTATATTAGAAAGCAGAAACTCTTCTTGCCTGGCTCTTTGTGTCCTGTCTGTGATGGCTTACTGCTTGTCACGTACCTTTAATTGCTTAACCAGTGGTTTTTGAGGGCTTGCTGGTTGTTTCTGGGAGGTCACAAGTAGGATTCCTCTCCTCTGTATGCTCTTAAATGATTTGGTTTGTTTTCTACTCAGTTCTCACAACTCTTTAGTTTCCAGAGGTCTGTATGCCTAGAACTCTCCGGTCATGAGCCATGTGACCTTCAACCAGCTAGGAAGAATAGAGGTGGGAAGGTCTAAGAGGATGCTCTCAGGTGATTTGATTGGCTCAAGGGTCTTGTCCCTTCTTAGCTGCTGAGACAGAGATTCTTAGCCACAGAAAAGGATGTAGCCTGTGGGTTGACAGAGGGTTAAAGAGAACTTCAGAGAGGGGCACCTGGTGGCTCAGTCGGTTAAGCATTTGGCTTAGGTCACAATTTCAGGGTCATGAGATCAAGCCCCATGTCAGGCTTTGCACTGACAGCCCAGGGCCTGCTTGGGATTCTCTCTCTCTGCCCCTCCCCTATTGGCACGTTCTTGCTCTCTCTCTCTCTCTCTCAAAATAAATAAATAAATTTTAAAAAATTAAAAAAAAAGAACTTTAGAGAGAAGTGCCCCTCATACTAATCTTCCTTATTGGAGCCCCTTGTGGAATCTGTCCCTTTGTTAGGAGCCAGTGAGGAGGGGGCACAGGGCAATGCTGATTATTCAGTTCACACTAGGGCGTGTCCTTTGGAGAATGAGCGGCCCCCAAATTTCACAACCAAAGAAAAAGAGGGTTGTATTTGGAAAGTAATAGCTGTAAAAAAGGGTCTGGGCAAAGTAACATGAGTTAAGGGGCAGGATGAATGTAGTAGGGACTGGTGAGGACTAGGGCAAAATGGAAAGTGAAGGCTCCATTACAGGGGGTAGCCACTCTGCGTCCTCAGTTGTGGTCAAATTGGTAATTGTTGCTACATCTTCACAGTTTTGAAGAAGATACTGAAATCTAGACTTCTAATTGAAATTTCCCATTTATAAAATGTTGGCAACTAATTTAAAAATTTTAAAGGCACTTTGATGGCCCATTGAAACACACACACTCATGGGCAAAGTGCCTCTGGCAGAGGATCTGTAGGAGATACACTGAGCGACATTTCTCCTTATTGGTTTAGCTTGAGGGCCATATCACAGAAGAATTAGAAGAAGGGCAAGGAGACATTGGCTGTTTATGGAATGTTATGGGGCAAAATAGTTCTGAAAAAAATACTACACACTTTTATCCTTACTTATTTAGTCACAAGTATTAATAATGTCACCTTGTGTGAGAACTGACCTCTCAGGAAATGATGAAACTAAGTTTCGATGAGCTTTATATAGCAAAGAAATGGCCATGTCTTCTCAACTGGCTGTTCTAGGGTAAAGGTGTTATTCCTATTTTAAAGAGGAGGAAATAATCATTCACTGAGGTTCCTTTGCAAACCGAAATCCCAAAGAAATACAGTTCTTGAACTGAGACAGTACTAAAAATATCTGTGCTCACATCCAGGTTAATCTACATGAGTAAAAGAGAAATAATTATCTTAACTGGTAAACATGGGAAAGCAAGGTATTTAGGTTAGACACAAGGAAGTACTTAAAGAGTAAAAAGACTTAAAGGCACTGGAACAACAGAGAGAAGCTCAAAGTTTGTTTGTTTGCTAATCTAGAGTTCCTAAAAGGAGGAGTTAATCTCTTTCTGCCTGATATGCTCCGGCAATCAATCCTGCTCAGAAAGGGGTTGGGTGAAAGAGGCACCGTTTGAATCCTTTTTTATCCTGTGATTTTTTTGGACCCAGCAAACAAAAGACCCCCAATTTACTAACTCACCCAAATGATTTACCAGCTGTGTCTTCCCCTAGGAGGTAAACAGGCAATAAAATAAATGAAATTCCTATTCTTTATTACTTGACCCCCATAAATCATCGTCCACTCTGGGTGAGCGCTTATCTCTAAGGCATCGCACAGTATTTAAAATGCTATCTCCTTTATTATGAATGAAATAGAAGGAATGAGCAAAAATCCCAGTGATGATATATCTTCATGCAAGGACAATTCTGCAAGCAATAACTGTTAAATTTCAGAAAATTGGGAGATCTTCTGTGTGTGTGTGTGTGTGTATTGTGTGTGTGTGTCTGTGTAGTGGGGATTCTTAGGGGCTTCTCAGTTTCCTCCATTCTGTTCCAAACCCCAAACCTTTCCTAGGATGAGATTCACTTTTGGAACTTTGGGTCCTCACAGAGCAATGCATAGATAAAATCATACGGGATATTACTTTCCATATTTGGTTACTTATGAAGTCTATCTTGAACTAAAAGCTTATCATGCCAAAATAGGGGGCTTTTGTGTGGTGCTGGTGAGCAGGCGGGTGCTATCCTGTCACCATGACAACAAGCATTTGCATTACAGCAGGCTCCTCAGACCACATTACAGTCACGTGTCCCTGAGGGACCCCTTTGAAGCCCTTGTAATCTTTTCCCTAAGCGTGATTGTTAACATCTTCTGAACATAATCATTAACCATGTTCCGTAACAGATAATTACCTACTGTAGTTAGCATTTTCCATCCCTGAGTGCTCTGTGGGATTCACAGAATGCAAGACCCACTGTACTGTTATTTTACCTAGCCAAGTAAAATAGAGCCATTTGGCTTCTTGAAATCTGGGAAAGTTTGCATTTCACACAAAAATATTGTGCTGACCTGGACATTGTGTGTATCTGTCACATGCCCCAGGGTGTTCTTCATCCTTGTCTTTGAATCCCCCTTGCAGGCAGCTTTCAAAATGCCACAGGCCCCCTTCTGTCTGTGTCTGCTCTTTTCCCCTTAATGTCTGTTCACTTATGGAACTTCTAGTGCCAGTTTGTTTTTATTTCAGATTTATTGCACTCACTTGCCAGGATATATGGGGATTTTTTCCTGTTTATAGAAGTTTTCCCTATAGATTTCTCTTTATACCCAACATTATTCCTTAAGACTCCCAAGGCTTGTGTCATGACCACAGGGAGTCCTATTTCTGTCCTGACTCTCATTTGCCCAGAAAAGTCTCTCTTGCACAGGAGAAAGCCTCCTCTTCCAGGTTTCCTAACCCTGTTTTATCTTTGGGGGAACACTGAAAATTTCAGGGGAGCTAGATGAAATGGATGTTAGAAAGAGAGCATGTGAGAGGAAAAAAAGAAGAAAAGAAAATTCCAACCCCAAGCCATGAGATTGATCTTTACTAACGTGTTTTCAAGACTTTGATGAAAGCATTGCACAGTTTTACTCTATTGCTATACAACTAGGATGCAGAATCATGATGATGATAAAGAATGCTCAGGTGTTTTAAATGGTACCTTGCTGGCCACCTGGATTCTAAAGGTGAAGCATTAACCTTTAATAACCTGGACCATCTCTTGTGGTATAGGTTGGGACATGAAGAAGAATGTGAATCATACATGTTTACTTCCTGCTGATGATCTGTCTTTGCTGATAAAATGGACTAAAATGAGCCTTTAGAGTTACGTAGGTGTCGTATCTTCTGAACTCCAAATCAGGACCCATGGCAAAGGCATCATACTGTGTGGGTGGTGGAATCAATATCACCAAAGTCATGTGACTGAAGGGGGTAGTCAAAATTTTACTCTGAAAGGCAAAAAGACCCAGAAGAGGCTGCAAAAGTTCAATCTGCTGGATGAGGAGATGTGGGGTGTCCTGGGGAGGGGCCTTCTCATGCTGAATACATATATGTATTATGTATACATATGCATAATGTATCTGTGTGTGTGTGTGTGTGTGTGTGTGCGCGCATGTGTTTATACTACGTATATAAAGGATTTTTTTTTAATGAGCCACTCAGGTCTTTAAAACAGCAGCTGGCTAGGCCACCTCTGTCTCTTCCATTTGCTTTTGACTCCAGGTGCCTTGATTCCTACAGCATTACAGCTCCCCTTTCTCTACCCTTCTCAAAAACCTAGAAAATGGGGCCAATCCCCTATTTGTAATGCACTCCAGGCGAAGCTTCTATCATAATGAGCTCCCTTGTGATGCAGAAACCAATAAACCTCTGCCATGAATGCCCAATAGTGAACCAAATTACATATTTCTCTCAGTTGAGTATTGTTTTATTTAATATGCTCGTACCTTTCTAATGGTAGGCATAAAATTATCATGTATGTGTGAAAAACATATTTGGCTCTGATTGTGTGTGTGTGTGTGTGTGTGTGTGTGTGTGTAAGCTTCTCGAACACGACCACAAGTAAAGGTCCTTCTGGGATGAGGCAATGAGATTGGGGGCACTGAGACCCCATCCAGTCATGTTTCTGAAGGTCTAAGGTAGAGGAAATTCTTAATATACAGAATATAATTAGCCAAAATGGAAGGTGGCCAAGGTGCTGGAGTTAAGATTTCTTGTTCCTACACACAGTGGGATATTTCAGGAACCTTCTTGTCATAACCAATTGGACACAATTTCCAGAGATGAATGTGCTAGGGCAGGAAGATGGCAGCTGGTTGTTTGGCCAATTCATTGTTTTGCATTAATTTGATTTTTTTTTTTTTTTTTGTCAGAACCCAGGTGGTGATGAACTCATTTAGATTCTCTCTGCCTGCCACATGTCAGTTCAGAAATATCCCAATGCAATGTGGCATTAGTTATGTGCTGTGGGATCCGGGCCAACCAATTGGACCCAATGAGTGTGGATAAGCTTTATTCATTGGCAAAATTAATAAACAGTCACTGTGACTGGAGCCAGTCAGAAGGCAGGTTATTCACAACAGTTCAGTGCCTCTGGGATGAACTGGTCCAGTCGTTGATTGGTTTCAGCCACACAATAGCTCTGTTATGTGTACCAATCAGTGTGTTGGGGTCTGCAGGGGCACTGTCACAGCTCTGCACTGATATCCATCAGATAAACTGATTAAATCTGCACTAATCACAGGGCCCAGTGCAAGTGCAGTCAGTGCCCTTGAATATTGCCAGGAGGATCAAGTGCTTTGATTTGGAAAAATAAATGCATTTCTATTGTTGCTGAAAGTGATTACTTGGTGACAGTGTTCTAGTACATTGCTATTATCTTTTAATTAATGAGCACTGAGGGATAAATTCTGACCATAAGCTCATATACATGCTTTTCAGATATGGGAGCAAGTAGAAGGAAGAACAGAGTAATACACAAAGGTTTTTCAGTGGCCTGTAAGACTTGACATTATTGACGTCTGTCTGTCTGATAATTCGTTAACCGTCCCTTTTATGTGCTACACTCCCCTGATGCACATTGCTTCCGGCCTGAGGATTTTGCACTTTCTATCCTTTGCCTGGAATGCTTTGCCCTCCAGATACCTGCATGTCTGGTTCTGTTGTCATTCACATCTTCTCCACAGGGAGATCTCTGATCACCACATAGTGAGGCCCCACTCCTTCACTCCATATTACACACTCCTGTTTTATTTCCTTCATAGCACTTATTGCCATCTGAAATGCTTGTTAAATAGGTTGTTTTGGAAGGTGACTCTGCTGAGTTCACTACTATATCCCAAGGTGCTAGCACTGAGTCTGGCATATATTGGGCACTTAAACGTTGTTAAGTGAATGAATTTCTCTGTGTCTTGTATTGGGTTTGAGTAAGTCAGTGGACATATGGCTCAGAGGAAAGAACACTTTGCCAGGGAGCTTTAATGCTTTTACTCTAGACTCAGCCCCTAAACTATGGCATGGCTTTGGGCAAGTCAGTCAACCTTTGGGGACTACTTGACTATGTTGGGACTCTTTAGCCCTAAGACAGTGTTTCCAAATGCTAGTTTTTGGTTGAGAGGGGGACAAGTTGGGTAATGAGTATTTTCTGTTTCAGTCATTAGGGTTTTAACCTCAAAGGGGGTGGAGTAGGCCATGTCCTGGAAGATTATCTTAGAATGAGATGGTAATGGGTACCTATTACAGTACCAGTATGTAACTCATTTTATAGCTTCCACACTATTTAACAGATCCCCAGTCAAGATGCCCGTATGGGAGATTGGTTTTCTCTCTTTGGTGACCTATGGCCTAATGAGTATTTATAGGCCAGTAAAATTAGACTATCAGTGAATGTAAAAACTAACACACACCATAGAGGAGTTTCTGCTAGATCCCCCAGTGTCTACTTTCTCTCCTAGAGCTTGTAAAGGGAGCTTAGGAAAGTTCCAGGGAGAAGCTGAGCTGTGAGAAGGAGGCAGAAGGGGCCTAGTGATCTTTTCCCTACGGGGATGGGCAGAAGCCTGCTCTTTTATCCTGTGCTGGTGACAGCCTTCACCCTTTATTCTTACCAGACATCTTCACGTGCAGGACGCTGAGAAAGCAGATTCATGAGGTTGGATGGTGACATCGTTCCCAGCTTTAAAAAGAACCGCACCTTAATAAGTAGTAAAAGGACCCAGGCAATTTGAAAAGCAGCAAAATACAAGGGGCAGAGTACTGGTGTGACAATGGAGATAATAGTCCCAAGGTTGGAGACCGAATGCAGTTTTTTTTAAAGAAACAAAAAAAATGAGGCTGTTAAACCAAAAATAGGAACAGGAAAACCAGCCCCACATAAATTCTTCAGAGAAAATAAGATGTGAAATGCAGTAGAAGTTTTGGAGCAGTAGTTTTGTTTCAGTAGATACGACTTGTTCTGATGGAATTTTCTGATAACTTGTTTCTCGTATGGCAACTCCCCAACCTGCCCCACCATGCACACTAACGGAGTATGTTTTGTTTTTCTCCCGAAAAAGAAAACATGAAAAAAGATAACTTCTTAGAGATGCTTCCTATTCCAAGAAAACTCTTTGCTGCTAGTGAAGAATATTCCTGCGTCCTACATAAAAAATACAGTTATTTTATTCCAATCAGCTAATGCTCCTCAAGAAATTATTTTATTGGAGGGAAAACACAATACTTTAAAAAACGTTTTGGTTTTGGGGCACCTGGGTGGCTCAGTTGGTTAAGTGATAGACTATTGATTTTGGCTCAGGTCTTGATCTCATGGTTTGTGAGATCGATCCCTGTGTTGGACTCTATGCTGACAGCGCGGAGCCTGGTTGGGATTCTCTCTGTCTCCCTCTCTCTGCTCCCCTCCTGCTTATGATTTCTCTCTCAAAATAGATAAGTAAACATTTAAGAAAAAAAAATTTTTTTAATGTTTATTTATTTTTGAGACAGAGAGAGACAGAGCATGAACGGGGGAGGGTCAGAGAGAGGGAGACACAGAATCCGAAACAGGCTCCAGGCTCTGAGCCGGCAGCACAGAGCCCGACGCAGGGCTCGAACTCACAGACCGTGAAATCATGACCTGAGCTGAAGTCATCCACTTAACCGACTGAGCCACCCAGGCGCCCAAGAAAAAAATTTTAAAAAGTTTTGGTTTTTAAAAATTGATCCCTTCAACACCTCAGCTATTATTGGGAAAAGTTAGAATTTGACATTGATCCCTGTCCAAATAGAACTTACATTCTAATGGCAGGAGGTAGAGAGCAACCAAACAAATGATGAGTACTCTGAAGGAAAATGAAGAAAGTGAGAAGGTATAAAGGAAAGAAATTACCTTTTTTTTTTTTTTTTTAAAAAAAAGCATTTATTTTTGGGAGAGCACAAGTGGGGGAGGGGCAGAGAGAGGGGGACAGAGGATCCGAAGTGGGCTCTGTGCTGACAAATGTGGGGCTCGAACTCATGAACCGTGAGATCATGACCTGAGCCATAGTTGGACCCTCAACTGACTGAGCCACCCAGGTGCCTCAGAAATGACTTTTTTAGATGAACTGACTGGGGGTCTCCTCTCAGAGGGGGTGGTGTTTGAGCAGATCTAAATGAGTGAGGGAGCACATAAATATTTGGGAGAACATTCTAGGCTTCAGGCAACAAGACCAGCATGACTGCAACAGAAAGAGTGGAGGGGAAAATGAGGCGGGGACAAATAGTCTTATGAAGCCGTTATGAGGACGTTACACTTTACTTCCATGTTGACTACTTTGGGACTTTGAGCAGAAAGTAACAGGGTCTGACCTAAGTTTTAAAATAATTACTCTTGAGCACTATGTGGAAAATTAAGTGTACTAAGAGTGGAATCAAGGACACTATTTAAGAAGGTATTGTATTGGGGCACCTGGGTGGCTCAGTTCATTAAGCGTTGGACTTCGGCTCAGGTTGTGATCTTGTAGTTCAAGAGTTCAAACCCACATTTGTGAGTTTGAGTCCCATGTTGGGCTCCTGCTGTTGGTGGAAGTGGAGCCTGTTTCAGATCCTCTGTCTCCCTTTCTCTCTGCCCCTCCCCTGCTCACACTCCCTCTCTCTGTGTCTCTCTCTCTCTCTCTCTCTCTCTCTCTCTCTCTCTCTCTCTCTCTCAAAAATAACATTAAAAAAGGAAGGTATTGTATTAGTTCAGGCAAGATAGTGGCTTGGTAGGATGTTAGAGGTGAGTTAATGAGAAATGATTATATTTGGGACATATATTTAGAATATAGGTAATAGGATTTTTTTGATGCTTATTTATTTATTTTGAGGGGGAGGGTGCATCGAGAGAGGGAGACAGAGAATCCCAAGCAGGCTTCACATTGTCAGCGCAGAGCCCAACATGGGGCTCAAACTCACGAACTGTGAGATCGTGACCTGAGCCGAGATCAATAGTTAGGATGCTTAACCCCCTTAGCCACCCATGCACCCTGGTAACAGAATTTATTGATGGATTATTTGTGTGGGATGAGGGAAAGACAGGAGCTGATAAGGAGTCCAGAATCATTAGGAACTGAAGGAATGGAGGAAAAGTTTTGCATTTCCAGTGCATAAGAAAAATGAAGGCAATGGGTGTATAGGGCTGGGCACCTAGCATAGGTGTGTTGTAGAGATGGAGTGTGGCCAGGAAAGATTTACTGCTTTCCTTTTACATGCTAATTCATTGCCTTGTTGGCTTTGTCTGATCCTGTCTTTCTGACTTTGTGAGTTTTGTTTTGCTTTTTTGGGCAGGGGTGGAGTGGGGTAGAATTTAGCATTTTTTTTTTAATTGAAATATAACTGATAAAACATTGTGTAATTTTAAGGCATATGAGGTGTTGATTTGATACACTTATATATCGCAGTATGATTACCACCATAGAGTTAGCTAACACCTCTTTCACGTCACACAATTATCAATTTTTTTTTTTTGTGGTGAGAGCATTTAAGATCTAGTCTCTTAGCAGTTTTGAAGTTTATAATACAATATGGTTGACTATAATCACTATACTGTGCATTAAATCTCCAGAACTTATTTAACTATTAGTTGCAAGTTTGTACTCTTAAAAAATATCTCCCCAGTTTCCCTGATCCCCAGCCCCTGATAATCACTATTTGGCCCTCTGTTTATACAAGTTCAGTTTTGTTTTGTTTTGTTTTGTTTTTTAGATTCCACATACAGATGATATGATACAGTATTGGCCTTTCTCTGTCTGACCTATTTCACTTAGCATAATGCCCTAAAGTTCCATACATGATGTTGCAAATGTCAGGATGTTCTTTTTTTCCTGACTAAATAATATTCCATTTTGTATGTATATATACCACATCTTTAACCATTCATCCACTGCTGCGTACTTGTTGTTTCCATATCTTGCTTTTGTGAATAATGCTGCAATGAAAATTGGAATGCAGGTGTCTTTTTTATATTCTATTTTCATTTCCTTTGGATATGTAACCAGATCATATAGTAGTTCTATGTTTCATTTTTTGAGGAACCTCCATACTCTTCCCATAGTGGCTACACCAATTTATATTCCCACCAGCAGTGCATGAGTGTTCCCATTTCTTTACATTTTTACCAATGCTTGTTATCTCTTGTCTTCTTGATGAGAATCATCATAACAGTGTGAGGTGATATCTCATTGTGGTTTTGATTTGCATTTTCCTGATGATGAGTGATGTTGAACATTGTTTCGTGTACCCATTGGTCATTTGGATGTTGTCGTCATCATCATTGTCACCGTCATCTTCTTCTTTGGTGGTTGTCTTCTTTTGAAAAATGTCTATTTAGTTATTCCGCCCATTTTCAAAATCAGATTTTTTTGTTATTTAGTTGTATGAGCTTTTTATATATTTTGGCTATTAGCCTCTGCAAATATTTTTTTCCCATTCCATAGACTACCTTTTCATTTAGTTAATTGTTGATTTTGCTGTGCAGAAGCTTTTTAGTTTGATTTTGTCTCACTTGTTAATTTTTACTTCTGTTGCTTGTGCTTTTTGTGTCATATCCAAAAAAATCATTGCCATTACCAATGGCAAGGAGCTTTCCCCCTATGTCTTCTTCAAGGAATTTATAGTATCAGGTCTACTGATACTGTATACTGATACTGATTTATGTTTAATCATGTCTTATAGTTAAGTCTTTATTTATTTTGAGTTAATTATTATGTGAGTGTGGTAAGACAGGGATTTTGTTTGTTTGTTTGTTTTTTTCTCTTCTGGGAATCATTACTTCCTGATCTTGGCCTATGGATCTTAAGACTAGATCAGTGGCCATACTGCCAAGCTGAACATCTAAGGGTAGAGCTCCCTGGTCTTCAGGACTAGGCTCTGGGCCTTTGCTTTGACCAGAAGAATCCATAGCTGAGATCTAGCTTTCAGAGGTAAAGTAACTCACCAGGGAAGACACCTTATCCTCTCACTGGAACTGTAGGACAACATTATCAGGAGTGTCCTAGCCACTCTGAGCACACTCAACCAGTCTGTGGTTCAGGCTATTCAAGATTCACTAATGGAGCCAGGAATAGAGTCAGTTTTTCCTAGTGCATATGGTGGAGGTAGATACTTGACTAACAGTTAAACTTCTAAGAGGTAGGAGAAATATATACTGAGTGGCCCAAACAGAAAATGTCCACTACCTGAGGGGAGAGAAGCAGCATGCTCAGGCAACAAGTGGAGATTAAAAGCACTTTGGGGGCTCCTGGGTGGCTCAGTGGGTTAAGCATCCAACTTCGGCTCAGGTCATGATCTCGCGGTTTGTGAGTTCAAGCCCTGCGTCGGGCTCTGTGCTGACAGCATGGAGCCTGGAGCCTGCTTTGAAGTCTGTGTCTCCCTCTCTCTCTGCCCTTACCCTACTCATGCTCTGTCTCTGTCTCTGTATCTCTCTCTCTCTCTCTCTCTCAAAAATAAACATTAAAAAAATAAACTAAAAAAAAAGCATTTTGGGGTATCTATAGTCCATGGGAGAACATGATGTAACAATCTATTTTGAGCTTATTTACAGTTAGACACCTTCAAGGATACATACTTATGTTGAAGCATACCTTGCCTTTAGGCATTAATAAGAAAATGATAATGTATATGTAAGGCAGAGCCTGTTATGCTTAAGGGACAGAAGCTTCTCAGAAATCATACTCACATTGACCTGTTTTCAGTCATCTTAGAAACAAGCCATTCCTCTCTGTAATTGATGGCAATATTAACCCTGCTTCTGGTTTAAAGAGATCAGAGATCAGAGATGGGAAATGGACCTGGTTTCTCAAATGAACATCATAGGTCATGCTATGTTAGAGCTGAAAGGATCTCAGAAGCTGTTCAATCCAATCCTTTAATTAGATGATAGGGAGGGAAAGGCTTCAGTAGAGTTCTAGATATTATGTATTACATATACATTTGAAGAATTATTTAACCATTCCATGTAAACTGTGTGACTCTCCTCTTAATTTGCTATTTCTGCTGGGTCCATGTCTGAGTGAAGGAAAATTAGATCCTTATAGTATACATCTTTTGTCTTTTCCTCTCAGTCATCCATTAACTAGAAAAATTTTCACTCAGTACCTATTACATATCTGGGACTGTTCTTAGTTGAGAATATAGTAGTTAACAAGACAGATATATAGAGGGAGGAGACAGAAAAAAACTCAACAGTCAACTGCATTATTTAGAAATTGTGATATTATAAAGAAAACAAAAGAAGGGTGCTATGAACTAGTGAAAAATTGGGAGCTACTTTAGCTAAGAAGATCAAGGGTGAATTCTTAGAAGAAAGGAATCATTCAAAGAATTTAACTCAAGGTGATCTGAGAAAATTCCAACAGGCCTCGTGCAGCCCCCTAAGGATAGTTCAGGTCTGGACATTTGAGATGATCCTGTAGCTGTTCTTGTCTGGTTAGATTAAAGTTTCCCTAAGCTGCTGGAAGCTATCCAGATCGACATAGCCTGGTTTATGGAGGCCATAATCCATAATGGCATAAGAACCAGCTGGCTATTTGGGGGGACGCATGTACAGATGCCAGGTTGTGTCTTGTACAGCTGTAGGATCACCATTCACACCAAATGAACACAAGTGTACATGGTGGCTTTGACCAAGACAAAGATTTAGTGTGGTTTCCCCCTTTAATTTGTTGCATGAAATAGTCTGGGATTTAGTTTAGTCAGTGGATTTGGTTTAGTCTACTCTCTGCCTCCCTTGATAAACTCCGTGGTGGTGGCCTGAATGTTCAAGTTTTGTGAACTTTAGCCCTGTGTGTTTCCAAACAGAATCATCACTGCAGAACATGGAGTCCAGAAGCCTTGAGGGGCTCTTAACTAGTTCTTTGGTCCAAGAAAGAATTCCAGAAACTTGCTACTGTTGACAAGACTTCTAAATTTCATGAATAACTTGGAAAGCTCACGTATCATAGCACTACCCTACCGCCCCCAACCTAGTGATAATATATATTTATTCATATGCCTTTTCCCCTGCCTCTCTCTTATCCCCACATTTAAGCTGCCTGAGAACAGAATCTTTGATTCATTCATGCTTCCCAGAGCCCTAGAACAGCACTGCTTTACACGTAGTTGGTGTCCAGTAACTGTTTATTCTATCAATTAACGGAGCTTCACAGAGCTTATGTGATCATGAGTCAGAACTTTTTCATCTGGGTCCTCCCAGAAAGGTTTGGCTTCTAGGCCTACAGCAGAATAATCCTGACTCTGGGAGCTGGGAACCATCTGGAGGTTCTCAGCTGGGGAACACAGAAAATCCAGTATCAGGGTTAAGATAGGCTGGAAACAGGATGCCCTCAGAACTTACATCCCAGTGAGATCCCCAAACCCTTTGCCTGAGTAGGAGTGGTAGAAAGGGATTAGGGCTCCTTGGGACCCCTCTTCACCCTCAGTCGCAGCGGGCTGAGGACTGCACCAGCACCATCCACCCAGTACACACGGGATTCTACCCCAGAATTTGTATTTAAAGGGAACCCTACTTTCTCTTGCTTTTTATTTTTAGCTTTGGGTCAAAAAAAACCCACCTATTTTATTCTAAGTCAAGAATATGCTTAATGACCTTTCCCAAATGGAAGGCAAGGTGCCCACAGTCTATAATTTTAATTTAAATCAATTCCTTTCCTAGCTTGAAAAACAAACACAAATAACCTCCCAGGAAGGTGAACTTTTGGGGACTCCAAAGGGTTCTCGGGTACTTTCAGTGTTCTGTAGTTGATCTTTCACAAAGGTAAACAGGACTTACCTTTCTGGTTTCTGAGAAGTTTGTGGAGGGGTGTGTACCAGGCTTCAACAAAACAACGTTGTGAGGCTGAGTGCCAAGTTCTTTGTGTGAAGGGCAAATCCGTGCTGGTGTAGAGTTGCGGCCACATATGGTGCCGATGCCTGCTGTTTGGAAGGAATTGCAGTGCAATTAAAAGACTTTCTGAGACTTGGCAATATTGTTAATTCCTTTGCCATTTTATATGAGCAGGAGGATTAATTAGCGTTGGCTTTATAGAGTTATATCTAAATGCATATGTTTTGGGTTAGATATTTCTTTTTACTAGATTAGTCAGACTTGTTCCCAACTGTGAAGGCTGCCTCATGGGATTCATTCGTGCCTGCCTGAATGCTTCTTGTTTGCTGGGGTGTGTTATCCAGGGCTGACACCAGAACCATTTATAGTGAAGCTGACTCTGTCCTTACCTTGCAGTATTACTTTTGAAGAAGAAATCAGAAGCTAAGTGGGTAGGGATTTAGAATACAGGGGTTGACTTGGTCACAGAACACCTCTTGTTTTTGTCCATTTCTGCAAATGACTTTTTAAAACAGTCTAATTTTCCCAGTTGCCTTTCCTTGATATTTCTTTGTTTTCACACTTCTATAGGAGAGAGAAAAAGAGACAAAACTCTTTGCAGCAGGGGCATCTTTTAATGAAGCTTAGAATAACCCTCCAGAGCTACTTATTCAGACCTCCTCAGTGTTCACATCTGAGCCCAGGAGGTTCCCAGTTCTTCTGTCAATTAAGCCATAATTAGTAGAATAGTTTTTCATGGATGCTTTGGTGACCTTGGAAATACAGGGTGTTCTAGAAATAGTCACATTCATGATTCTCTTTCTTATTGCTCATGGTAATGAGGGTAGTTTTCTTACCTCCCGGCATTGGGCCTAACACATGGAGGTATACAGTAAATGTTGAATGAATAAATGTTTGGCTTGGTGCTTGGGACATTGTCTGGGGGCAGTGGCTGTCAACTTAGCCTGCATGAGGTTCACCAAGACAGCTTATTAACAGAGTCACTCCAGGCTCCTGCCTCAAGTTAGGATCTGGTAGGTCAGGGGAAGGTTGCAAAAGTCCACATTTTTAACAAATATCCCAGTGGATTTGTAGGCAGGTTAACTTTGGACCTCACATACTGCAAAAGAAACTACTCAGGGGGATATGGCATTCAGAGCTTTAGAGAAAAAGTTTCTTCAGACCAGCTTAGGCTCCTTCTCATTTCCATCCATGCCCATGGCCTCCTCTGGGGACCCTCATGATGATGACTCCCTTTCTCCCAAGCTGTTGCTCAGGCAATCTGTCCAGATGCCACTCCCTGGTCTTCCACTTCCTGATCATTGCAGAATCCACTTCGCTGCAGATCAGAGTCTTTTTAATGTTTATTTATTTATTTTGAGAGAGAGAGAAAGAGAGAGAGAGAGTGCACAAGGAGGGAAGGGGCAGAGAGAGAGAAGGAGACAGAGAATCCCAAGCAGACTCTGTGCTGTCAGCACAGAGCCCGACACTGGGCTCAAACTCACAAACCATGAGATCATGACCTGAGCTGAAACCAAGAGTTTCAGACGTTTAACTGACTGAGCCACCCAGGTGCCCCTGCAGATCAGAGTCTTGCTGTTCCTCTGGAGCTACCTGAGAGCAGCATAATTGGAGCACACCCCTTGGTCTTACTTTGGGATGGTACAAATTCACTGGTGGCTAGAGTGCCTTGTGCTTATTCGTTTGGTTGTGGTGACCTTTCAAGGCACCTGTGCTGTGTGCCTGTACAAGACATTGAATGATGTTAGTCATATGGGCTTAGGTGTGTAAATGAGATGATGAATTTAAATTTCTTAGCATAGCTCAGGCTATATAACACATGCTGTATATATTGTGGGTGTTTTTGCCTCTGTGAATTGTTAACTCCTTTAGGGGCATTCCAAGGACACAAACTAGAATCAAACTAGATTTCCCAAGGGATCAAGCCAGTGCTGACACTTAGCTGAAAGTTAGACCTCAGTCTGCCATGGCCGTAAGATAAATAAATAGCAAAACCCCAGGGATGCACCAAGTGGGCGGTTTTAGCAACAGCTGATGCTGTCAACTGAGAGGGGTGTTGATAAAGTGATATAGGAAGTAACTGTGCACAAAAGCCTCCTGAGTAGACTCAGCAGGACGATGTCATCTTCACACTCAAAAGCTAGGGATGCTCCTCGCCTCCTCCCTGCCACAGTAGGAACAAAGGCATTTTATAGCAGGCAGACTTTGTTGGTCTCATTAAATGAGAGTTATACTTTCTATAATAGCACAAATGTGTGCAATAGTGAATAGGAGCAGAAGCAGCAAAACAATAAAAATGTAGCCACTGAAGAATATATTTTAAAATCTAAACTATTGGCCACTGCAGACAGAGACTGAGAATTCTCTCTAGTTTTCCCAGTCCCGATTCTCTTGCTTTAGGACACTCAGTGTGCACAGCCTGAAGAGAAGGCATGGGATGTCCTTTCAAAGACTGTGTAATCCATGATGTCAAGGCATATTGGGTAGTCTGCCTTAGTGTGCAAATCACCAGTCAACTAGGCTAAAAGTGGCTGAAAACGAAGAACTTACTCTTTTTTTTTAAAATTTTTATTTGTTAACATTTATTCATTTTTGAGAGACAGAGACAGAGTGTGAGTTTGGGGAGGGGCACAGAGAGAGAGAGAGAGAGAGAGAGAGAGAGAGACATAGAATCTGAAGCAGGCTCCAGGCTTTGAGCTGTCAGCACAGAGCCCTACACGGGGCTCAAACCCATGAACCGAACCGTGAGATCATGACCTGAGCTGAAGTTGGGCACTTTACTGACTGAGCCACCCTGCCGCCCCAAGGAGAACTTATTCTTAACAAGGAGTTGGTGGTCTGCAGTTTCAGAGTTTATTCAGAAGATCAGTCCTCTGGGTTGGTGATTCTTTCATTCTTTTGGCTTTTTTTTGTTGAGATCACAAGATGGTCATCGCAATTCTGAGGTTTATTCCACACAACAGGCTCCAAGAGGGAAGGAAGGGGTATTTTTCTCCCCACCCCCTCCCTGTTTCCCCCTTCCCCTTGTCTGTCTCCTTTTCCTCATTCTCTCTCACCTTTTCTCTTTCTCCCCCTCTTTCCCCATCCTGCCCTTCTCTCTTCCCTTTCTCCCTTTCTTTTTCTCCTTTCTCCCTCTGTCTTTTATCTAGGATAAAAATCCTTCTCAGAAGCTTCTGAAAGATTTACCTTACCTCTCTTTGACTAGAACCAAATCATGTGCTCTCCTCGGGCTGATCACTAGCCAGTGCCTAGAGGGTTACTATTTTGATTTAGACCTATCATGGCCTCTTTCCTGCATCTAGAGGGGGGCTCCCATTCCTGAGCCTGTAGCTGCATGAATGCTATCAAGACTCAATGTGCTAAGAAAGAAGAGAGGAATGATTGTCTGGTGGTCAGTTGTAATAACTTTCTAGAGCTATTATGAATGGTATCACAAACTAGGTGGTTTAAATAATAGAAATTTATTGCCTTGCAATTCTGGAGGCCAGAAGTCTGAGATCAAGATGTTGGTAAGGTTGGCACCTTCTGAGATCTGTGAGGAAGAGTCTGTTCCACATCTTTCTTGTTTCTGGTAGTTTGTTAGCAATCTTAGGCATTCCTCAGCTTGTAGGAGCATCATCTCGATTTCTGCTTTCATCTTCAAATTCTGTTCTCTCTGTGTGCCTTTGTCCAAATATCCCTTTATTATTTTATTTTATTTTATTTCATTTTATTTTATTTTATTGTTCAGATTTTATTTTAATTTATTTTTTTACCATTTAATTTAATTAATTTTTAAAAGTTTACATCCAAGTTAGTTAGCATATAGTGCAACAATGATTTCAGGAGTAGACTTCTTAATGCCTCTTACCCATTTAGCCCATTCCCCCCCCCCCCCCGCCACAACCCCTCCAGTAACCCTTAGTTTGTTCTCCATATTTATGAGTCTCTTCTGTTTTGTCCCCCTCCCTGTTTTTACATTATTTTTGCGTCCCTTCCTGTGTGTTCATCTGTTCTGTGTCTTAAAGTCCTCATATGAGTGAAGTCATGTGATATTTGTCTTTCTCTGACTAATTTTGCTTAGCATAACACCCCCTACTTCCATCCACGTAGTTGCAAATGGCAAGATTTCATTATTTTTGATTGCTGAGTAATACTCCATTGTATATGTATACCACAGCTTTATCCATTCATTCATTGGTGGACATTTGGGCCCTTTCCATACTTTGGCTATTGTTGATAGTGCTGCTATAAACTTTGGGGTGCATGTGCCCCTTCGAAACAGCATACCTGTATCCCTTGGATAAATACCTAGTAGTGCAATTGCTGGGTCGTAGGGTAGTTGTTTTTTTTAAAGTTTATTTATTTTGAGAGAGAGAGAGAGAGCACAAGCAGGAGAGGGGCAGAGAGAGGGAGAGACAGAATTCCAAGCAGGCTCTGCACCATTAGTGCAGAGCCTGATGCGGGGCTTGAACTCATGAACTGTGAGATCATGACCTGGGCAGAGATCAAGAGTCGGATGTTTAACTGACTGCGCTGCCCAGGCACCCCAGGGTAGTTCTATTTTTAATTTTTTGAGGAACCTCCATCCTGTTTTACAGACTGGCTGTACCAGTTTGCATTCCCACCAGCAGTGCATAAGAGATCCTCTCTCTCCGCATCCTCACCAACATCTGTTGTCACCTGAGTTGTTAATGTTAGCCATTCTGACAGGTGTGAGGTGGTATCTCATTGTGGTTTTCATTTATATTTCCCTGATGATGAGTGATGTTGAGCATTTTTTCATGTGTTGGTTGGCCATCTGGATGTCTTCTTTGGAGAAATGTCTATTCATGTCTTTTGCCCGTTTCTTCACTGGATTATTTGTTTTTTGGGTGTTGGGTTTGATAAATTCTTTATAGATTTTGGATACTAACCCTTTATCTGATATGTCGTTGCAAATATCTTCTCCCATTCTGTTGGTTGCCTTTGAGTTTTGCTGATTGTTTCCTTCACTGTGCAGAAGCTTTTTATTTTGATGAGGTCCCAATAGTTCATTTTTGCTTTTGTTTCCCTTGCCTCTGGAGATGTGTTGAGTAGGAAGTTTCTGCAGCCAAGGTCAAAGAGGTTTTTGCCTGCTTTCTTCTCGAGGATTTTGATGGCTTTCTGTCTTACATTTAGGTCTTTCATCCATTTTGAGTTTATTTTTGTGTAGGTGTAAGAAAGTGGTCCAGGTTCATTTTTATGCATATCACTGTTCAGTTCTCCCAGCACCATTTGCTGAAGAGACTATCTTTATTCCATTGGATATTCTTTCCTTCTGTGTCAAACATTAGTTGACCATACATTTGTGGGTCCATTTCTGGGTTCTCTATTCTGTTCCATTGATCTGAGTGTCTGTTTTTCTGCCAGTACCATACTGTCTTGATACCATACTGTCTTGATGATTACAGCTTTGTGATACAGCTTGAAGTCCGCAAATTTCCCCTTTTTATAAGGACACTAGTCATAGTGGATTAGGGGCCCACTTACTTTGACATGGCCTCATCTTAATTAATTATATTTATGATGACCCTATTCCCAAATAAGGTCACTTTCTGACATACTAAGGTCTAAGACTTTAACATAAGAATTTTGGTGGTCGTGGTGGTTGTGGGGACACAATTCAGCCCAATTTTGCCATGTGAGGTCAAGTGGCTGGGCTGACCAGAACAGGACAACCTCAGCTACTGTGCTTTCTTGTTTGAATTTAGCATGTAATTCAGTCTAAAGAGAAGTTGTATCCTTTCAATGTTAGAGAATAATAATAATAATTTAAGAAAAGCAAGTGAGAAGAAAAGGGGACAAACTTAGAAGCTTCAGAAAACATAAAAAATTTAAAAAAATCATCACTGTCATTACCATTATCATCAATCTGTCCATTTATGCATCTACTTCCTTCCTTGTTGTAATAGCAGTAGAAAACCACAGCCACTCAACTGGCAAATCCTGGGAAAGCCCTCAGATAGAAATCTAAGCGGCAATAACACTGTATAGTTACTAAACTCCATACTCATGAGGATCGTTAAGTAACTCTAATCATTTATGAAATTTAGTCTTCTGGAGTCATAAAATTGATTTTTCAAACATTTGTATTCATTATTTAAACATTTTTTCCTCCAGACTTGGCCATGGAGAACACATAGAAAAGTCAGGTTACTCATTTTAGACATTTTGGGACTATGTTTATGTCAAATTTTGTAAATATTTAAGATACATAATATTACGTAACATTCTTAAAGTAACTGAATCCATTTAGTCCAACTTTTTCTTTCTTTAAAAAAATTTTTTTTTAATGTTTAGTCATCCATTTTTGAGAAAGAGACAGAGAGCACGAGCAGGGGAGGGACAGAGAGAGACAGAGAATATAAGCCGGCTCCAGGCTCTGAGCTGTCAGCACAGAGCTTGATGCGGGGCTGGAACTCACGAACTGTGAGATCATGAGCTGAGCTGAAGTTGGCTGCTTAACTGACTGAGCCACTCAGGTGCCCCTCTAACTTTTTCTTTCAATGAAAAGTATACTTCCAAGAAGACAAGCATGACATTTTCTACCTAAAACCTTTAAAAAAATCATTAAAAAGTATAAAAGACCATAAAGCACCCTGAGATAGAATTATTTTGGGTATTGTAATAATTTTTTGGTCAACATAGCTGTTCTCTAGTGCTTTCTGATGGGTGCTCATGGACTGTGGGGAGAATGACACGTGGCTCATGTCTAACCCAATAAAAGAAGACGTGTGATGGGTCAGGGGAGGCTGCCTCTACTGAGCTGTGTGCTTTGATATGCTGGGAGAGGCCCAATTCATGCAGGGCTCTACCCCCCACATCATGAATTTGAGCTTTATCTGAAGCCATGGGGCTGTGCTCCAGCCAGTGCACAGTCTTTCTCTGTCTTCAATAATGTTATGCAGATGAGGTCTCTAGTTAGCAAAACTGTCCTAGGTGACTGACAAGGCCCCCCCTTCTTTGGCTGGGCCACCAAGAAAGGGTCTGGACTTTGGCAAAAATATGTTTTTTCAAGCCCTTCTCCCAGTGAGGGTTGACTTGCAAAAAATCTTTTCATGGGCTATTGCCAGGCCCTCTTCTGGACTACAGAGTCTGGGAAATTTGTCCTGAGCTCCCCTCTTCCCAGCAGTCCACCCTGCGATGCATTTAAGGGACAACAGATGCTTTACTTGCTTCTGTTCCCACTACCCCTCTCTCTACCCACCATACAAGTATGAAGAGCATCCATTTGAGTGATGCCATGACTTTGTTAGAAATTAAGGTGAAACCCGCTTTATGGTGAACAATTCAGTGGCATTTATACATAGACACTATTGTACAACCATTACTTCTTTCGAGTTCCAAAACATTTTCATCACCTGAACAGAACCCCCTTAACCTTGTATCCAGCAGTCACTCCTCATTCTTCCTTCTGCCCCCACCTCCCAGCCCCTGGAAACCACTAATCTGGTGTCTATGGATTTACCTAGTCTAGATATCTCATATAAAAGGAATCATACAATATGCAGCCTTTTGTGTTTGGTTTCTTATACTTAGCGTAATTGTTTTCAAGCTTCATTCGTATTGTAGTGTGTATCATCACTCCATTCCTCTTTTTAATTAATCAATTAATGTATTTTGAAATGTTTATTCATTTTTGAGAGAGAGAGTACGCACGCAGGGGAGGGACAGAGGGAGAGAGAGGGAGAGAGAGAATCCCAAGCCGGTTCTGCCCTGTCAGAACCATGAGATCATGACCTGAACCAAAGTCAAGAGTTGGATGCTTAACCGACTGAGCCACCCAGGCTCCCCCACTTCAGTCCTTTTTGTGGCAAATAATATTCCACTATATGGATATACTACATTTTGTTTACCATTCATTTGTTGGTGAACATTTGGGTTATTTCTCCCTTTAGCTGTTGCTATGACTTTTTTTTTTTTTAAAGGTTGTTTTCTTTCCCTTGTAGGCAGAGAACTATAGGCTAAAGTCATTAACCATGGACTCATAAGAGTCTTGAAACTGTAGCATGTGTAGTTTCTAGACTCTGGGGTTCTAGTTTTAGCTGTTCCAGAAAGTGTTTCCCTGACTTTATATTTTTTTTAATGTTTATTTATTCATTTTGAGAGAGAGAGAAATGAACATGGGGGAGGCACAGAGAGAGAGGGAGAGAGAAAGGGGGAGAGAGAGAGAGAGATTGAGAGAGAGAGAGAGAGAGAGATAATCCCAAGTAGGCTTTGCCCTGTCAGCACCAGGGCAGCTTGGGGCTCAATCTCATGACTGTGTGATCATAGCCTGAGCTGAAATCAAGAGTTGGGTGCTTAACCAACCTAGCCACCCAGGTGCCCTCCCTGCCTTTCTTAGAGGACTTTCTGACTCCATCAGTCATCTGGTTGGGCCTGGTTGAACAGCCCTTGCCACCTGTTCTTCCTATCAGTAGCCCTTGTACATCCACCAAATGAGTTGGTCTCTGCTTCCTTCCGTAGTGATTCAGCATCTCTCTCAGAGGTTGCCTTTCCTGTCCTGTAAGCCTGCCCTGGGCTTATTTTCATTTTCTTAGATTTCTCCAAGGACTCAGAGCTTCCCATACTCTAGGCATAGAACTAGAATTTGGAGGTTACGATATAAGCCCAGCAAAGTGGCTAGCACTTTTTAGCTTTTAAGTTTCCCTCTCTGGAAAGCAGAACCCATGGGAATGTTAAACTGCCTCGTGGTTTTAAAAATGCCAAGTGCTAAAAAGATTATGTGCAAAATGGAAGGCCTGGGTGAATGTGATTTTTAAAAACCTCAGCCCTTGGGCCCCCTGTGGCTAAGGGCAATAACAAACTGCTGCCCCACTGGGCTTTGAATGACGGGCCATAACTCTCCTTGGCCCTTCTGCTGTCTCCACAAGCCATTTGAGCCCTGTCTTAAGTTTTATAATGTCACCAGGACCCCCACTGATGTTGTAGCCACATCTGCCTAAGAATTCTCCTCTGTCAGTTACACGGAGTGTGCTCCTATGAGGCTGTCCTCTGGATGGCCAGTCTTCAGGGTTAACACGTGTTTTAGCTTACTTTCCATGTCGAGACAGTTTAGAATTGCCCAGAACTGACCCTACACATTTATAAAACCTCAATATGCTGACATGATTAAGTGATAATTCTTTAAACGTAAGGAATGTTTTTCTACCATGAAACCCAGATGGGGCTTGATGAACATATGGGAAAACCACTGGCAGCTGCATCACGTCTTTGGGGGCCTCTTGTTGCCCACGTCACTGACAACCCCCTCTAGTTTGTATTTGTAGTGTTACAAGAGTAAGGAGATGACATCATAAAGGGAAAGAGTTTAGCTCCATTGTAGATGAAAGAAAAATTTATCTTACCCCTGCCTACCTAAACAAGCCTAATGAAAAACCTATAAAGCTTTCCTGTCACCATGGGGCTTGGTCTACCTGTTTATTCAGGCTTTTCCTGAGGCTGGGATGACTACTGACATGGTTGGGTGTGATGGAAGGGCCTCATGGATGACGGCTGTGCCACTGTGTTTTAAGACAATGTCCCTTAGCTCAGAGCCGTGGACAGGAAGGGATGTTTTCATCTCAAGGCTTTGTGCAGCTTTATGAGAAAAGGAACTCAGGGAAATCTTCTGACTCCCAAACCACACTACAGGCCTGGGACTGAAGGTGGCACTCTGTTTCCTCCCCATCCCCCTCTCCGCCCCCGCCCCACCAAGGCCCCAATTTACTTATAAGCAAAACCCAGCAGAAATTCTTTCCCACCACCTCCCTCCACATCATTACTAGGGCACTTTCTGGAAAGAACGTGAGGGCCAGCTTTGAGAATTCCAGGGCAACATGCTTTACAGGGCCTTGTGACCTGTAGTGGAAGAAATTTTGGGCCTTGTGCCCACAGGCTGATGGTTAAAAGGTTAACTATTATGCAAACGGGGTGGGGCCCTCAGTCAATAAACAAGAGGAAGTAAGATTTGTGACAAATTTTCGTGACTTGATTAAATGGGGAGATCTCTGTACACTCCTGTGGTGCTCACCCTAGCTCCACAGCCCCAGTATGGGCCTCTCCTTCCCCTGCCCCTCTCCCACCAGTGCCTGTCTTTCAGGGATGATTGGCCCAATGTTGTCCAACAAGCTCATACCCCCGTGGTCTATTCTGGGCAAAAATAATCAGTAAGAAATGTTTCTTTGTGAAATGTGATCTGAGTTCCCTGAGGTCCTTAGGGGGAAAGTGATGAGAAACTCCAGAATAAGGAAAAGGCATTTGCAACCAAAATAGAAAATATTTTATTGTTGTTTTAAATACAAACATGAAAAATACTGAAAATCACATGAGAATCAACAATAACAAAAACCACATAAAGAAATAGTGTGTGCAGGGCACTTGGGTGGCTCAGTCGGTTAAGCATCTGATGGGCTCAGGTCATGATCTCACGCTCTGTGAGTTCGAGCCCGGCGTCAGGCTCCGTGCTGACAGCTCAGAGCCTGGAGCCTGCTTCCGATTCTGTGTCTCCCTCTCTCTCTCTCTCTTTCTCTCTCTGCCCCTCCCCTGCTCTGTCTCTCTCGCTCTTAAAAATAAATAAACATAAAACAAAATTTAAAAAAAAGTTACCTGGGCAGGTAAAAACAAAAGCTGCAAAACAAAAAAACCCTTTAACTTAGAGACCTTAAGCAGGTTGCTGACATCCGCTGTGTCCTCACTTTTGTCATCTATAAAATGGGCACAGGACTTGCCACCTCCTCCTCCCACCAAGATTTTGTGAGGCTTCACCGAGACCAGCACAGGCTGTGTCTCACAGGCCTGGCTCACACAGGACACACAGAACATGATGTTCTGTTTCCTGTGATCTTTCTTTCATCATTTCTCTTGCCTCCTTTCTGTGAGTCTATTCTGTCCTGAGGAATCAATCCCCTGGACATCCTGCTCCTGTGGATTGTAGCCCTCTCTCTCCGGGCTGATGATTGTAGAGTCTTCAGGAGATTTGTAAGCCCACTCAAGGCACTTCTCACCCAGTAGCCTAGTGTGGAGGTAGGTATCAGAAGTTTTAAAAGCTTCCCGGGTGATTCTGATTCATAGCCAGGTATGAGCACTCCTGTCTCAGGCTATACTTGAAAATTACTGGTTGTTATTGCCTTCTGGGTAGTTTGACTAGGGTGCCACCTACCCATTGCTTAAATATCGCTTGTTTCTACAAAATGCATGAAGTTCCCGCGAGGTTCTCACCTTTGCCTGAAAGGCAAAGTTACTTCAAAAGGTGGTTGCAGAGAGCCCTGATGGACTGCTAACACTCCAGCACAGACTGGTTTATCAGATTAGCCCCCAGCATCCTCACAGGTGCCTGAGGAATGGGACTGGCATTCCTTTTGGTGAGCAATAGGATGAGAATGGTTTCAAACCTGGGAATCCTGTTTAGGAGACCAGATCATGGCCCTGAGCAGCCAGAGGACAGTGAGCAAGAGGTGGCCCATTGAGGAAGAAAAAGGGATTGGGGAAGAAAGACAGTCCCTCACTTAATAATATTTACATCATTAATTTTTTAAAACCTTTTTATTTTGATATAATTTCAGACTTACAAAAGAAGTGAAACAGTAGTACAAAGATCCCCTAAACCCTTCACTCAGCATCTTCAAATATTAGCCTCTTAAAAACTATAATCAAATGATCAAAACCAGGATGTTCATGTTGTTATGGTACTGTTATTACTACAGATGAATTCTGTAGAATTAAATTCAAATTTAATTTCAAATTAAATCATTTAGATGTCTCTAATCATCCCACAGATGTCCTTCTTCTGGACTAGGATCCAGTCCAGGATCCCATAGATTTAGTTGCATTTCCTTAGCCTCCTTGAACACAGAACAGTTCCTCAGTCTGTCTTTGTCTTTCATGACTGCTTTTGAAGAGTGAAAAAAAAAAAAAAAGAGTTATTTTGTAGAATGCCAGACCCTTTGGGTTTGTCTGGTGTCTCCTCATGATTAAATTCAGGTTATTAATTTTGGTAAGAATATCACAAGAGATGATATTTTTCCCTTCTAAGAGGGGAGGTGGTGCAAGGCTTTTTTGTTTTTGTGTTTTTGTTTGTTTGTGTGTTTTTCCCCCCAGAAAAGCATGTTAGAAAAAAAGATAGCTATTTTAGCAATTAACCATATACTTTGTGATAACAAAGACGAGGTGAAGCCCCACCCTGAACTGGTGCTGTAGGGGACCCTGTTCGCTGTCCTGCATCACCTCCTAACCAGCCATCTCCTTCCAAACACTTCCTTCCTCAAGCTTGTCCACCTGGTGTGTAAGCCTCCTCTTAGGGAGGCAAAATACTTTGAGAAACATTCATACGATATCTTATGAAAATAGGTCCCAAAGTCATAAAAATGTAGCTACTATGTCTAGTTAAGTAGAGTTTTCTTTGGGAAGAAAATTGGATGTAATAAAAAGAATTGACTGTGGTTGAAGAAACAGAGGTATTTGTGCTTGTATGTGCATAAGATTTGTTCAGTAAGGAAAAAATTTAACCAACTGCAGAAAATGTAATTGTTGGTATAGAATTAGCTCATGTTCCAAGAGGGGGTTGGAGAGAAATACTTCAAAGCACTATAGGGAGAGAAGAAGTGGAGTAGAATCACGAGTGAGAGGATGAGAGCCAGTATATATATATTTTTTGCCTACCCTATACAGTTAGAGGCCATATGATTTTAGGATGACCTCTGCTAGAGTGGCAATACCCAGAATGTACTTGTGTGCATGGATCTATTTTTGCCTTGGTTGGGTCCTTTGGAATAAATTAATAATAATAATTAATAATAGATTAATAAATACATATAATAAATTACTATAAATAAACAATGTATATATTATGTATATATTATTTTTATTTTTGAGAGAGACGATTATGAAATTATGACCTGCACTGAAATCAAGAGTCAGATGCTTAATTGACTTAGTACTTGTTTGTCCATTTGTGCTGTTGGCCTGAGTGGAGAAGAAAAGTACCCAGAGAACAGGCCTTTATTCTTACACTTCAATGTCAGTGACCTTGTTTTTAGAGAAGATCATATTTGTCTCTTTAAGAGAATAAAATAAAAGAGAAAAGGATAAAATTTACAGAAAAAAGGAGGTGAGAAATTTCTGGATCAAACACTTTGTAGTATTTGGCATCATTTAAGATCACTTTTTTGTCCATCTACCCACATAGAGGTATGTTATCTTATGAAGATGAGATACTGCACATGCTGGTTTGTATCCTGTTCCTTTTTTAGTCTTTTTTTCTGCTTAAAATTATTAAGTTCTTATTGTAAAAAAAGATGCAAACACTTCAGAATATGTGAGACAGGATGTGGAAGTCTCCAGGGAACACCATTTTAATAGTTTGGTGTATGTTCTGTCTGATTTTCTCTATATTGTCTTGGAACTTAATGTTTTCACTTAATGTATTTTGGACTTAGTAACTTTCTAACTGATGTTGGTGGGGTCATGACCTTTTGGTATACAAAGTTTCTTTTCTTTGGATTCTTGGGGTTAAAGATGTTCATTGATCACCTGTCTTGTAAGCATTTCTCTCATTATGCATCTTGTTCAATATTTTGGGGGCATCTGTCTCCACTGACTACTCCAACCCTCTTCAGAATTCTCCTGCTTTGACTTCATGACACTGCCCTCCATCCTGCCTCCAACCCAGCCATCTCCCTCCATTCTGCACACATTCTCTTTGAACTGAAAGATCCTTCCAGTTTCCTGAGCTCCCATCCAGTGTTCCACTCTGGCTCTCAGCGTGCTTCTCCCCTTCTCTTTGTCCTTGTTCTGGTTTAGTTCTTTCCTCCCCTCTCTGAGTCTTCTAGAAGGATGACTGCACACCTCCTCCCAACTACAGCTCTTACAATGATCCCTCCTGAGAAATTTGCTTATATTAGTTTTGTAGGACTCTTGTGACAGACTACCACCAACTGGGCAGCTTAGAGCCACAGAAACTTATTTGTTAGTAGTTCTGGGGGCCAGAAGTCTGAAATCAAATGTCAGCAGGCTCATGCTTTCTTTGAAGGCTCTAGGGGAGAAATCCTTCCTTGCCTCTTCTGGCTTTTGGTGCTTGCTAGCAATCCTTGGTGTTTCCTGGTTTGTACCTGCATGACTCCTCTATCTTCACACCGTCTCCTCCTCTTTGTGTCTGTGTCCAAATTTCTCTCTTTTTGTAAGGATACCAGATATTGGATTAGGGCCCACCTTAACCTGGTATGACTTTACCTTAACTTGATAAATATATCTTCAAAGACTGTATTTCCAAATAAGGTCACATACCAAGGTACTAGGTGAACATGAATTGGGAGAGGACATTATTCAGCCTGGTACACTGCTCTAGATCTATATTATTACTTTTCTTTTAGACGTTTCCATGTCTAATTTCCGATGTACCACTGGAGTCTTCAACTCAACACGTCAAAAAATGAGGTCATCATCTTACCAGTCCTCTAAGGAGCCCTGGCAAGAAGTGGCTAAACAAATTCAAAGTTATCAAGAAGGATTCTTTGAAATTTAAATTTTACATGCAATTTTGAAGTAAGTGTACATTGTGCTTTGAGGTTGTGTTTCTACCAGTATGAAGCTATCACAACTTGTAAGACATTTGGATATTATAATCTCATCCTTTTTAGTTAATATTTTCCTGTACATTTCATTTTATATGTGTATAAGTGCATATGTATGTGTATTTATATTTATTATATATAATATATACTTATTATATATAATATATACTTATATATAGTATGATGTATTAATGTAGTAGATGAGGTATATAATTTACAAGTAATTAAATGCATATACGTGTATTAGGGTGTGTGCTCAAAGATATTTTTAATGAATGGAGTGTGTGATCAAGGGTTTGGGGAACAGTGGTCTGCAGAGAGGTTCATTTTCCTTAGCATTGCATGCAAGGCCTTCAGTTACAGCCACTAAATTATTTTTTTTTGCAAGATTTTATTTTTTTAGAGGAGTTTTAGATTCATAGCGAAACTGAGAGAAAGGTAACAGATTTCCTCTAGACTCTCTGCCCCTACACATGCATAAATTCCCCCCTTGTCAACATCCCACACCAAAATGGTACATTTGTTGCAACTGAGGAACCTTCACTGACCCATCTTATTATCACCCAGAGCCCATAGTTTACCTTAGCACTCTGTTGTACATGCTCTGTGGGTTTGGACAAATGCATAATGGCATGTCTCTCTGATTTTCGTATGGTACAGAGTAATCTCACTGCCCTAAAATCCTCTGTGCTTCACTTAATCATTCCTCACTCCTCTCAACCCCTGGCAACCACCGCTTCTTTTACTCTCTCCATAGTTTCACTTTTTCCAGAATGTCATAGAGTCAGAAGTGCATAGTGTATAGCCTTCAACCTTCTATTCAACCTAGTCTCCACTGCTTCCCTCTGGGCCAGTGCAGCCTATGCCCCAGGCATCTATTTACCCACTTGGTTCGTGGCTTTGGCTGTCTTCTCCGTTGTCAGAGCTCCTTCTCGTGCTTTACTCTCCTCTTTCTGCAGCCCTTCTCATCAATCCCATCTCCTCCCTGAGTCTGTCTTTATTCTCAGTCACTCTGTTATTCCCTCCTCTACTCTCACTCATGTGGTTGTTCACATCGCTGTTCAGCTTCTCCACTAGGACAGGTGGTGGTGGTGGCTCTGGGTGTGTGTTGTGTGTGCATGTGCGTGTGTTGTGTGTGCATGTGTATGTCTCCACCCTGCACTAGCTGGGAAGATCCCTGAGGATGGAGCCAGTGCCTGACTGTCCCTCATTCTTGGTCACCCACATCTCCCCTCCTCTCTTCCAATAAGGCACTTAAAATTTGTTCAATACGTTTTTGCAGTACTGACTTGTTATTTAAAAGTTCTCAAATTAATAACATTTTATGTTTGAGCATGGTCTACAGTTCCTATACAAAGATTGGAAATCATTAGTAAATGAGGAAATGATAAAATCCAGCAGTTAGAACGCTGTTTCTAATCCAAGACCCCCCTCTCTTTCTCCCCAGAACTGTTAGTGGGTAAGTTTTCACAGTGACTGAACATGGCAGAAGGGCAGGGCACACAGCCTCAAATGGGACAATGAAGTAGAAATGCAATGTTTTCCATTCTGGTCCTTAGTTACAAAAACCTGGTTTTATGAACAGTGTTTCCCTACTTGCCAATAGCAATAGTCACTTCCCTTAGCTAGAAAATAGTTTTCTTTCCTTTTTTTTCAGTTCTCTAAGACCTATATATGTTTCATCCACTTTTAGCTTTTTTTTTTTTTTTTTTTTTTTGGCGAAAGAAAAGCTTTTCTTTAACTGGGTATAAATAAGTTGCAAATGTTAAATGCAAAAGGAATGAGCTTTTGTAGTCAATAGAACTTACGTTTGGACACATCTAACAAATGGCTACTGTGGTGAGCAGTGTGTGACCACTGGTTATATGGCTTTCTTTTCTGTCTACTTCAGTAGTTCTGAAGGCTGTCTAGAATGACATTTATTGTTCATACTTGGGCTGCACATAAGAATGAGACAAAAAGGTAATTTTCAACTGTATCTCTCTTCTAGTATGTTCAAGCAAGTGTAAGAACATACATACGTATCATATAAAAATAATAAAAAAATAATACTCAATTTTGGCTAAGTGGTGGAGCAAATTATGCCCTCATCTCCCGTTGGCAGGAATTTGGATTGGTATAATGTTTCTGGAAAGCATTTTGGCAAAATGGATCAGAAACTCATAAAATGTGCATATCCTTTGATCTAACAATTCCATTCTTAGCAATGTATTCTAAAGATATCATTCCAGTTTTGGACAAAGATTTAATGCAAGTATGTTCATTGCAGCATTGTTTATAATAGTGATAAAAATTTGGAAATGACCTGCATGTACAATAACAAGAAATTGGTAAAACAAATTATGGTTTTCCCATATGATGAAATAGTTAGAGGCCAGTACAAATTGAATTGTAGATGAAATTTTAAGATACAACATATTGCTAAGTGATAAGCAGGCTATAAACAGTATGTTCAGTTTGATTACAATTTGTTATAAAAAATGTGTGTAATTTTGATTTTCCAGCTTCTTCTAGCATCAAGAGGCTACACTTTTTTTTTTTTTTTTTTAATTGAGACAGAGAGGGAGCAAGTGAGCAAGGGCGGAGAGAGAGAGGGAGACAGAGAGAATCCCATGAGGGACAAAGAGAGAGAGAGATTGAGAAGGGGGCTCACCCAGATGTAGGGCTTGTGCTCACCCGATGTGGGACTCAAACTCACGAACTGTGAGATGATAATCTGAGCTGAAGTCAGATGCTTAACTGACTGAGCCACCCAGGTACCCAGAGGCTACACTTGCTTTTAATATTCACATCCTGTGGCTGAAGCCCCCATTCAGCTTGACTGCAAGAGGTTTGTTCTTTCTTCTAGAAGATTCCCCTGCTCATTCTCTCATCACTCTGTATGATTTCACTCCTTTGCAGGTCACCTGTTGCTCTCTTGAAGCCATCTTCTCCAGGCTGATACCTCTCTTCTTATAAAGCTTTGCAGAATTGTGGACAACAATGAGTTCCTATAATACCCCAAACACAGGTAAAACTACGCTGTGATGCTCAGTACAATTTTCCTGAGTGCTTAGAAGTATGTTTGCTTCTAGAAAACTTACCCTTGTGTCAGTCTCACCCAGGTATCCATGTCCTATATTGGTTTTGTCTCTCCTTGTCCTCCTACTGGTCACCATTTTGCAAGGACTAACTTTTACTCCTCTCTCAAGAGTGTTCTTAAGCTTATGTCCCCTCCCAGGAATTTTTGCCACCAATCCCTCTGAGACTCTGGAGAGGGGAAACCTGTTTTCCTAAAAGGAAACATAATTTGTTCCAATTAATTCCACCCACATTGAGCATAATAACATTTAAATTATTATGCTTAGTGATTTAACTTAGTGTCTGAAGCCTCCCATTTCAGAATGGGCTCTTATAACTGCATGACCGAAAAGGCTGTGAAAGGGACCCTTCCCTCTCTTCTCCCTACTCCCTCAAACAAAGGGACAATTTGGCTCAAAAAAGAAGTACCAGCTGTCATTCTGGAATGGAAACATTTCTTATAGTAATAAAAGGAAATATTGTACTTCTGCCTTATGCCTTTGCTTTTTACCAGCAGTGCTTAAAAAAAGGAATTCAGTTTCTACTAGAATATATATATATATATATATATATATATATATATATATATATATATATTTGGAATATATATATATATGGGTATAGAAAACCCTTGAAAAGATATACCCTAAAATATAAACAGTGATGATTTTTAGGTGAAGGGTATATTAGTTCTCTATTGCTCTGAAACAAATGACCCTAAAATTTAGCTTAAAACAACAAATACTTATTATCTCACCATTTCTGTGGGTCAGGAATCTAGATGCAGCTTAATTGGGTGTCCTCTGGTTCAGGGTCTCTCACAAGGCTACACCCTAGGTGATGGAAGGGCCTTAATCATCTCAAGGCTCAACTGAAGAAGGATGTGCAAGAGAGGGAGGGAGGGAGAGAGAGAAAGAGAGAGAGAGAGAGAGGCCATAGTCTTTTGGTAGCCTAATGTGTCAAGGGTCCCTAAGACCCCGCCCTCCCAGCCCAACCAGCAGGTTTGATGATTCCCTAGGGGGGCTCACAGGACTCAGCACATAGTTGTATTCTTTATAGTCATAGCGTATAGACTATGATTTATTACAGTGAAAGGATGCAAAGCGAAACCAGCAAAGGGAAAAGGTGCATGAAATGAAGTCTGGAGGAAACCAGATACAAGCTTCCAAGAGTCCTGTCCTAGTGGAGTCATCAGGGAAAACTGAATTCCCCCAGCAGTGAGTTGTGACAACATGTATGAAATATTGTCTACCAGGGACCCTCATTAATGACTCAATACCCAGGGATTTTAGCAAGGGCTGGTGGCATAGGCACCCTCTGCATGGCATGTATCAAAATTCCAGACTCCCAGAGGGGAGGCTGGTACTTAGCATAAGCCATATTATTTGCACAAACAGTTTTGGCACAGTGAGCCCTTCTTATCAGGGAATGGTGGGAAAACTCCTGAAATCCAAGTTCCCAGATACCAGTCAAGGGACAACATTTATAAGCAGGCCTTCCTAAGGATAACAGTCTCAACCTTGCTATGCTAACTCTTTTTTGCACACCTAATCTCAGAAGTGATATTCATGACTTTTCTGCATTTTTTCCATTGGATGTCAGTCCCTAGGTCTAGTCCACAGGCAAGGGGAGGGGGTTTCACAAGGACATGACTATCAGGGGGAAAGATCACGGGGGGCCATCTTAGAGACTCCTTCCTTACAGGGGGTGACTTTGCTTTCCCTTTCTGTATTTTCTGTTTTCTCTCTAAGGGCATTAGTATTTTTATAATAAGAAAAAGCTATTTGAAAAATGTGACGAATTATATGTGCAGCAGTATGCACTGGTGCTGGAAGAAGAAGAGTATTTCTTGGTGGAAGAAAACTGGGATTTCTGTAGGCCCCATCCATACTCATAGGTGTGGATTCTTATGGCCTAATAAATCTTGTTGATGTTTGAGATGGTGAAGTTACCTGGGAGGAAAATGTTTCTGGTTGTATTTATAAGAATAAATGTAGGATTGAAAAAAAGTTTAGTGTTTTAGAAACAGCAACAGCAGCGGCAGGAGAGCTCAAGTGGACAATAATTTGTGACATGGCAGGATGTGGAGGCTAGGGGGAAGCCTCACCAGGCTCCAGGAAGCTTCAGACCAAGGCAAATATTACGCCTTGAAATATCTGGCAAGAAGCCCTGCAGGTCTTTGATAAATGCATGAAATGTAGGGGCAGGGTGAGGGGGCGTGCAGAGGGTGGAGCAGGGCACTTTCCCCCTTGGCTGGGGTGACGGTGCTCTCCCTGCTGCTCTGGTGAGAAGAGATGAAGGGAAGAGGAACTTCTTCCCTCTTCTGAGCTCAGGAATTCGGAGAGGAAGGGAGCCTGGCCTGGGGGAGGTGAACCTATCACAGAATGAGTGAGAGTTGTCTGCTGGTCTCTGTTACCCAGGGCGGAAAAGATGCCCAATAATCTGAGGTGGGCAATCTCATGGGGATCCAGGGTTACCACTGCTATTAGCCATCCAGAAACCCATTAGGACAGCACCTGGGGCACGAGGAGGCATTTAGTGAGAGAGAGAGAGAAAGAGAGAGAGAGAGACAGAGAGACAGAGAGAGACATGTACAAGTGTAGAAATGTATTCTACAGACTACTCAGAGGCCTTCTCCAGCATCCATGATCCCCCAAAGCTGCTCACATGTTAATTAAGACACTCTAGTATGATATCATCATCATCCTCCTCCTCCTCCTCATCATCATCATCATCATTATTTGGTATGTTTCTTTCCACCATAATGTAAGCTCTGTGAGGGCAGGGATTTTGTTTGTTTTATATCTGGCATGTAACAGGCACTCAATAAGTGTAGTAGAATTGAATACAAGAACACATCGATTCTCGTACTTCATGTTCTTTGCCTTGCTTCTATTGCGTAGTGGTATTTAAATAAAAACTGCATATGTTTGCCTTTCAACCTAGTGGATTTCATCTGTTGGACTCCGTGAACTTTAATGCAGATCTGCCAATATTATGCCAAGTGAAAGAAGCCAGACACAAAAGGCCACACAGTGCATGATTCCATTTATGTGAAATGTCCAGGGTAGACAGGTCCACAGAGACAGAAAGTAGATTAGTGGTCGCCAGGGGCTGCAGGGAGGAGAGAACAGGGAGTGAGTGTTAATGGGTGTGGGATTTCTCTTTTAGGGTGATAAAAATGTTCTGGAATTAGATAGTGGTTATAGTTGTACAACTTTGTGAATATACTAAAACCCACCAAATTGTACACTTTAAAAGCGGCATGGGAATTTTATGTCAACAAAGCTGCTGTATAAAAAAAATACAGATTTGTCATTAATTTCTCATGAGGCAGGGGTGGCTGTTCCTTTTATTGCATGTCCACAGATAAATAAAACAAGACTTATTAGCAGTGCAGTGTGATACAAATGGTGTGGATTTTGGAGTCAGACACACCCAGATCAGTGTCTGACTCCTTACCACTGTATAACCTTAGGCAGGATACTGTTCTGACCTCTGGTAGCCTCATTTCCCTGCTTTGAAAGTGGGTATGCTAACACCTAAGACATAGGACTGTGTGAAGGTCAACTGCATTAACCCATGAAAAATGCCAGCACCGGGCTTGACAGCCTGACAATGAGCTTAGTCCTTTTTCTTTTCTCCTACCTCAGAAGACCTGCGAAGTGCCCAGGTGAGTGGCAGAGCAAGTAATTAGAATCTGATTACTGAGGTAGGGTCCATTTTGTCACATCCAAAATGATGAATCTGCCTCTTGAAGCCCATTTGTCTATGGTGGGTTCAGCATTGTTGTGTGCATTATGTGCCCTGGAAAACACTGTCCCTCAGTCTCTTTTCTCATCAAATTCAGAACTAAAGTTCTGTCAATACCAGTGAGCATTCCCAACAGGGTCTCTTCACTGCTCTGGAGATAGATGCTGTCCCTGTCTTTCCTGAGAAGGCAAGAGGCAGGCAGACAGAACTCATTCCACGGATTCCCATTTGCTGGGTGGTTCACCAGCATCTCCCCTTCATGCAGGTGGATGCTGGTAAATGTTAGCTATCAGTTCTTTGGGACATACAGAAGTACTGATTTGTAGCACGTGTCAGTTTCCATGGTGTAAATACTTTCTCCAGGGCTGACTTCAAGCTACCAAGGTGCTATTACTGAATGTGGAACTGGGAGGAGAGGCACCTCATCAGTGTGCTCAAGTTGGTGGGGGGGATGGGCTCCGACGGATCACTGCCTTTACAGGGCATTTCCACCATCACGGCTCAGCACAGCTTCCAGGCAGCTTCTCCACGTGACCGCCCGGGAACGAAGGGGTTTCCTCCCATGAAATTTCACAGCATGACACCTCTGTGGTGCCTCCTGCCCCAGGAGGACTCATCATGTAAGGCACAACACTGTGAGCTTGAAGGTAGGGTTAGGAATCTGCATGGGAACTTACTGGAGAGTGGGGGTAGGGGTGGTGAAGAGTCCAGATTAAGTCTGTCTGGTAGGTGTATTTTTTTGACCGTATGTGAAGTTGTTTTGGAGTCAGCACATCCGAACCACTCAGAAAGCCTCATACACTAGCACTGGTAGCCTGATGGAATTGAGTGCATGCATATTCGACAAGGTCAGAGTCACACAACTAGCGTCTCAGTATTACAGGGTGCACGTTGAAGGGAAAGGCAAAGGTATCTGGCAAGTTGGCAGCCTTACAAACAGAAGCTGTGCAAACCCAAACTAATGAAACCCCCACTCCTCCAGGGGATGGCCCATCCCCTATTGGATAGCAGGTTACTGATATAATATATTCTTGGAAGCAAAGCAATATTGATGAAGGTGATTAATGGAAATAAACTTGAATTCTGGGGCTGTTTAGGGTTTGCGGGATGCTACGTGTTGGTGCTGGAGTATGCTATTTTTTGCCATGAGAGTAATGGCTGGGCTCATGCTCTCCTAATGAGGGACAGTGGGTTAGTTAGAGCAACCTAGCTGCTGTAGCAGACTCCAGCGATTTAATACAAACAAGCTATTTCTTAGGACTTTCTTCTGGTTGGCTGAAAGTAGGATGACTCTACCTGCCACAGGCATTCATGGATCCAGGCTGACAGAAGCTTTGCTGTCTTCTCGATGCATGGCTCCCAGCGTTTCCCTGCTATCAATACCCAGCCAGGAAATGGGAGAAAGACAAATAGAGAAAGCATGTTTGCTTTTCAACCATATCCATTCCACTCACATTCCTTGATGAGCCCCCTTTTGCCTGAGGAACAATTTCTGGAACTAGGTAGGCATTATTGAGGACCCTTGCCTTTACCACAAGTTCTTTGATTTTTAGATCACTGAGTAAGCCCTGGCTAGGCTGCTACTGCTCAAGAACAACTGTGTACTATGGAGGGGAGCAAAATCTTCGGTGGGCAGCATGCTTTGTTTGCCAGAGATAAGAACAATTCTGTGGTCAAAGTTGTGCTGACCAAGAGTGTCCTTTTGTTAAGAGTACCTTTGCTTGCAGATTAGGCATGTTAGCATTTTGTCTGCTGTGTTTCCTTTCTAGAGGAAACTTATATTATTCAAGAAAGCATGGTACTATGTTAGGCTGATAGGGAACCAAGCAATGCATTTGGTCTGTGTTCCCCAAGTGGGACGGTTCTTGAAGGCGTGGACTTTCAGCCATGGGGGAGCCATTAACTGAAGGCCCTCTGCCCTTTCTGCCTTAGCAACTTCTCTGCTTCTTAGATCCCTAGGCTCTTGTTAAATCCACTAATTTACTAATTCACTGCCCTGGGGATTTTAATTGAAGCCAACAAGAGTAACAAAGTCTCATGGTAATTACTGGGGACAATAAAGTAACCCCTTCCAACAACTAAAGCTACTTACTAAGAATTCAAACCTTATCCATTTCTTTTCATACCCAGAGATTTCTAGAAAATTTATTTCCCTAGGTTCATACCTTAAGAGACAATGAACAGTAGATGAACACATTGAAAACTGGCTTTTTTTTTTTTGGCCAGAGGGAACATCTGTGCCTCAGTGCTTTGCATATGTAGTGGAAAGTGATCCACTTCATTTGTTTACGTTTTACAAAAAGCAGAGAGTTAATTTAGCATGGGACAGTCAGGGTAGACAGGACTCTTCAACTGCCCCTAAGAAGGTCAGCAGCGCTGTACTCAAATGGGAAGATAAGTAACTTCACACCCTAAGGGTTCTTTTGATGATATGCTGAAAGCCATTTGGTAAGCTTTAATCTTTGTGCCTTGAGACAATCTTTTAAACTTCCCAAAGGGGATCATAGATTAGTGCTATGAAGTATATTTCCAGGCAGCTCAGGCAGTGGTGGTAAAATCGTTGAAGGTTTCTATACTGGAAACCCACTCTTCCTATTTCACTCTCTGTTGTCTTTCTGTGCCTGCCTTCCTTTCCCTTTCCCTTCCCTTTCCCTTTCCCTTTCCCTTTCCCTTTCCCTTTCCCTTTCCCTTTCCCTTTCCCTTCCCCTTCCCCTTCCCCTTCCATTCCTTCTTCCTTCCTTCCTTCCTTCCTTCCTTCCTTCCTTCCTTCCTTCCTTCCTTCCATTGGTGTCCTTGATATTTTGTGATGGTTAATTTTATATGTCAACCTGACTAGCTCACAAGATGCTCAGATATCTGACTAAACATTATTTCTGGATGTGTCTGTGAGGGTGTTTCTGGCAGAGGTTAGCATCTGAATCAATAGACTGAGTAAAGCGGACCACCCTCCCCAGTATATTGGGTGGGCCTCATCCAGCCCATGGAGGGCTTACATTGAATACAAAGGTGGAAGAAGGTTGAACCGACACTGCCTGTCTAGCTGGCAGTCTTTTCTTGCTGTGGAGCTCCTGGTTCTCAGGTCTTCAGGGTCTGACTGGAATCTACACCATCTACTGCTGCTGCTGCTGTTGCTACTACTACCGAGACTGGAGAGATCTCAGGCTGTTGAACTGCATGGCTGGCTCTGCTGGGTTTCCAGCTTGCAGATGGCAGATCATAGGACTTCTCAGCCTCTATAATCACGTGAGCCAGTTCCATACAATGGATATCTCTTTATATTTAACATCCTGTTGGTTCTGTTTCCCGGGGGAACCCCTTGTAAATATATTATTTCACCTGTGTGAAGTCGATGGGAAAGCAAAACCCCCCACATGATGAACCAGATCCCAGACACTGGACACTTCTAGAGTTAGCACTGATGAACGGTGTCTACTTCCTGGGGTGGGGATGTGTCTCAGAGCTGGTTTTCTTCTACATGGTTGGCATTAGAAATTTAATTGACTTCCATAGGGGTCTAGAAATGTGTTTTACTTGCAGGGACTCGAAGTGACCTGGTCTTATGGAATCTTCCCTGATCAAAAGTATTTCTTGTCCTAGTCAGGATGATAAAAATCCAGATCCTTATGTAGACTAGATTGAAAGATTCAGTCATGTTTATATTTATCTCTTCTGAGTGACAAATAGTCTATCTTTTAGTATTTCTCTTACCACAGAAGTTGAATATTGGGAGAATCCTAGTTTGTGTAGGTATGGCAGATAGATATCATTTCACATGTGAGCACCAATGGATTGGTTGTACCTGTCTGGAGAGTTATGCTGATTCGATTCTGCATCCAATTTCAGTATGAAAAGCTTTCACAGTTGATTAGCAGTGCCTGCCAGTGGTACAGAAATCAGAAGCAATGACATGTTTGCCACATCCATTCATTGAGCCACTGAACATGGAGTGCCTGTTTCATGCCTGGCACTGTTCTAGGGGTGAGGGCATTGTTTTTGTTGTGTAGTCTCTATTGTAGGTGCAGGGGCACTGTTCTAGGAGCTGACTCTTTTGTTACTCTTGATTGCCCCCTTATTTTACAGGTCTATATAAGTCAAATGATTGATCTGGGGCCACAAAACTAGTTAGAAGAGTGTCAACCAGAACATAGGGCTCTTGACTTCCTAATTATCCATCTTACGACCCTCTCACCATTACCTGGGTAAGCTGATTGTAAAAATTTTCATTCTAGGCAACTTAGAGTTGTCAAAAAATTCTTGACATTCTTACATCTCTTTGATAAAGGGTTGACCCTCAACTTGGACTGTAGCCCAGGAGTAAGGAGACTTTCCCTTCTTTTTTGGAAACTTCCATGCGGAATCACCTGCCCCTTTTGAGAAGGTAACAGAGGCAACAATGCCTGTGGAAAATTCTTCTCTGTTGGCAGTTTTCAGTGTGGTGTTTAGTTAAAGTAGGATATTATCCAAAGACCCTATAGAGGTTACAGAGTGCCAAGGGGGATGGGAGCTCCAAGGACAACAAAAGTATCAAATGGTAGTTGGGTGAATTTTTCCATGGCTGAATTCCAGGAAAATGATCCCTGATATGGTTCTGTTGTTCAAAGTAGGGTGTTCCTGCCCAGGGCTTGTGAGAGTAGGCATGTCCAGAGGGTGGGTGGAGCGGTACTTGGGAAGAGATTATTTTTTCTCATTAAGATCCAGTTTATTTCACCAGTTCCTGATCTCACTTTACCCTGTACTTAGGGAAGGGGTGTGTGCCTCCCTGCTATGATTTTAATCTGAACTTCAAACCTTTGCAAAACAGGCTACTCTCTTTTCCTGCTTGGTTTCCATGGAAAACTGGTGATATCTGACCTCCTCCCAAAGCGTCCAAAGCAAAGTGTCTACTCAGAACTCTGTGGGCTCTTACTGCAATTCCAGAGAGACAGAACTCAGGCCACTAGTGGAGGAGGCTTTGCTTGCCCATGAATCTTTCTTTCAAAGAAATCATAGGCTGATTTATATAACTGTGTCTGTTTAAGGGTTATTGAAAGGATTTCTAGGAAGTTAAGACAAATCTGAAATAGATGTTCTAAAATGCCTCTATCCATGGGGCACTGTTTTTAAGAAGCTCATTACTGGTCATTAGAAAGCCTGAGGTAGCAGGATTTGTCCAGCCCGGCTCAAATTCCTTTAGCCTGCCCTGAACATCACCCACAGATAGATCCTGTATGGGCCCAGTGGCTTCCTGAGCTCTCTGCCTGAGAACATTCTCTGGCAGTGCTTCCTGGGCACAGTGCTGGGGAGTTAACACCCAAGGAACAGCCTTCAGCCAATAAGGGACAGAAGTTAGTGGGTAAGTCCTCCAGTTTCCTTCCCCCACAGCGATCAGTTATGAGGTGGGTTCTTCACGGTTCCTAAGAGATCTCAATGGGACAAAGCCCCATCTATCTGCAGCTGGAAGTTTGTCATTGATGCCTCTTCACTGGCTTGCTTCCCTTCACTGTCTCAGTTTTCAGCTTTGTCACCATGAGTCTGGCCACCTCCAAATAAACACTTGTACCCAAATCCTGGTCTCAGGCTTATGAGGAAACCAGAATAAGACCTGACAGACCTCTGTGTCTTTTCCTTCTTGAGCAGGAATATCTTGAGGAATATCTAGAAGGCAGAGGGGATGACGATCTATGACTTGTTATTCTGGTTGAGCTGCAAGAACTTTCTGAAGCCTCAGCCTTCTCTACTGTCCTCTGTTGGCAGGTAGATGGATGTTTGTCCGGCTGAGGGTTTATCTTCTCCATGGTGAGAGACACAACACCACAATGTAAACAAAGTAAGAATCACTTTGGGGAAATCAGAATGATCTGGGGGAAATTATCTTACTCCTAGGCATAGCATTTGACTTGGCACTAATAAAGGTGCTGGGTCCCAGGCCGTGGGAATGACCCCATGCTGTTCATTGAAATACCAGGCAGTGTCTGTGGATCATAGCCCGACAGCATCAGCTGGGTCTTGATGGCAGGTTCAAAGTGACTGGGTTTGGGAAAGTGAGGTGCTTGCAGTGCTAAGAGGGGGGGTGTGGTGGGGAGAGAGTATGATAGAGATAATCTCTGGTCCAGACCAGGAGTACACAGCCCCTTTTCCTTGTGAAAATCAGCGTTTCCATTCCCTTTGGGTAGACAGATTAACCCAGGAAATGCCAAATCCCAGTGCACAGTGGCTTTGTTTCTCTAGTGCATGGAATGTTGATGGTGTCATAGGCTTGAGCCCATACTGAACTGTGCTCACAACCAAAGGAGACTCACCTTTCTCCTCTTAATGTCATATCTGACATTAATGTTGCTTATCAGATGTTTTTGCTTGCCTTACTTTTAGGTGGCACAGCTCAGAGGGGACGGTCACTTGTCCCTTAGCCTCAGGCAAGGTGATGAAACAGCCTGGGCTGGAGCTGCCCTGTCTATAGAGCATCACTTTGACCTCTGGCCCCGGCTGCTTGGTAACAAGTGTAAGGCCAGGCTCAGTTCTGTGGAGTTGGCAGGGACAGGAGGAGAAGAGGAGGGGGAAGGAAAGAGCCCTTCTGAAAGGAGTAGTTCTTATTTGGGAAATAGAAGGTGTTACTTTCTTGGCCTGATTCCACGAGCTCTTCTGTGACATTTCTTCCCCTGTCATACTTTCCTACAGAGTGTCCCCTATGTCTGTCCTTCTCCGTGGCCACGACTCCTCTGCATTCTTTCAGGGCTTGGCTAAGTTGGGAAGCTAGTGAATACTGGGAGGTGACCAGTGAGCTATTGGTTAACATGCTGATAGTGATAATAGCTAATGTTTCTTTCTTTTTTTTTTTTTATTTTTTTTTTAATGTTTATTTATTTTTGAGGGAGACAGAGCGTGAGTCGGTGAGGGAAGAGAGAGAGGGAGACACAGAATCTGTCAGGCTCCAGGCTCTGAGCTGTCAGCACAGGGTCTGATGCAGGGCTCAAACTCATGGACTGTGAGATCATGACCTGAGCTGAAATTGGAAGCCCAACTGACTGAGCCACCCAAGTGCCCCTAGCTAATGTTTCTTGAGTGTCCACTCTGTGCCAGGCACTCTGCTAAGGACTGCACAAGGATTATCTTTATTTTTTAATTTTTTTTTAACATTTATTTATTTTTGAGAGAGAAACAGAACATGAGTGGGGTTGGAGCAGAGAGAGAGGGAGACACTGAATCTGAAGCAGGCTCCAGGCTCTGAGCTGTCAGAACAGAGCCCGACGCAGGGCTCCAACTCACGAGCCATGAGATCATGACCTGAGTTGAAGTCAGATGCTTAACCGACTGAGCCACCCAGGCGCCCCAGGATTGTCTTGTCTAATTCTTTTAACAATCACAGAAATTAGTCACTATAATCATCCCTGTTTTTAAGATAAGAAACCAAGGCACAACAAGGTTAAGTAATCTTCCCAAGGTCACAGAATCAGTAAGTACTGGCACCAGTAAACAAACTCCATGTTTTCAACAAATATTTATTTAGCACCTACTATGTACCAGCTACTTATTCCAGGTGAACAAGACAGACAACACGCCTGAGACAGACTCTCAGTCATTAGTTCCATGCAGAGAATTAAAATAAAAGAAGCTGACAAGATGGAGTTACTAGGTGGCCACTTTAACCTGGGAGGTCAGGGAAGGCTTCTTAGAGGAGGTGACGTTTAAGCTGCTATCTGAAGGACAAGGAGACAGACCCCAAAGATGATGGGGAAGAAAAGTTCTGTAGATAAACAGCTGGGGGTGACAAAATAGTCAAGGCAAGAACAGAAAGGAGAGGAAGAGTAATTTCTGTGAGAGGAAGGAGAGGCAGGAGGGCCCCTTCTGGAGCCTCCTCATTGCCGTTCTTCATTGGATCAGGTCTTCCAAAACTCAGAGGGCTCTGTGGCTCCCCTGTGGGAATTAGGGGGCCAAGGGGGCCTTTTCAGCTTATAATACAAGCCATATGGGTAACAACGTGACTAGAACTAGGGTGGGAGCCACAGGCACACCCAGCCTGCTTCTAGGCTCCATGCTCTCTGACCTCATCCCGGAAGCCAGGCAGTGCTGCAGGGTGGGGGCCCCCCAGAGACGTGGTGGGAGGGCTTTGTGTCAGGTCGGCACTATCTCCCCGCCCTGGCAGGACAAGGCCTGTGCAGCCACCTCTGGGCTTGGTGCCAGCACCTCTTATTGAAAAACAGTGGCACCGATGGCAGTGATGTTTTACAAGGGAAACAATGGAGAGAACGTGACATGGACTGAGATCACAGCGCACAACGTTTCAGTCCCAGGCCAGTTTCAATAGCGATGGTTCAAACTCCTCTCTGAGATTGTTTCCAGGAAACTGTAGGGTATGAAACTATAGTGCCAGATGTTGTATTGAAAGGAAAACCTCCCAGAACAAATAATAATAATAACAGAAGGGCAAATTAATCCCACAGGTGAAAGAGCATGAGTGAGCAAGAGAGCGCTAAGACTGTAACCACATCTGGGTAGTTCTGGACAAATTCCATGTCACATGCTTGTTTCTTTTCACTCCCTAACCCTTCTCCTCCCTGTGATCTTTGGGACCAAGCCTTCTGAACTGCTGAGGTACCAGTCATAGTGAGGCAAGCAGCTGGAGGAGGGAGGTTTGCAGCCACCTACAAGCAGCACATTTCACACATTAAGAAAGATACTCCTGATGGTGTGTGTGGATTGCACAGCCAAGGCAGAGCTCACTGTCCAGCCAAGGTCCTGAGCTAGAATTCCATGCAGTAGAGGGTGGGATGCGTGGCATGTTAAGTCAACAATATCCAGGGTGCTCAGATGGAATACCTGTCCCAGAAGAGGCAGAAAGAAGCGGGTGAATTATTTTGAAAAACAAATGCCTGAGAAAAGTGAGGGATGTACCTGGGGGTGGAGGGGCATGTGAAGAGCTGTTAACCAAACCTCATCTGCCTTGGGTACTTTAAAAGCAGGTCCAGAAAATTGTTATATTCACACCAGTTGCAGCATAAGCTTGGACTTTCCTTTATGCTCAAGTAAGAGTTGATGTTCTGACAAAACCATTGCAACCTGGGCAGGAGTTAGGGTGTCAGTGGAATGGGCTCTCTTAGTCTTCATGTTTCTGGTGATGGAAAGCACAGAGAATGTGTCACAGATTGGTAATGGGTCAAGTAGGGCGTTCATGCACAGTGGTGCAGGTTGTACCCTGCACAAAGATGCTTGGCAAGAGGGTACACGTGGGGGCCAAAATCTAGCTGGCACCACTGACAAAGCCTGGTATGCAACTGTGTCAGCCCAAAGAAGGGACACATTTTAAAAATAGGTTCTTCTAGCAGGATACCTGTTTCTAATTCCCAGAAAGGTGTTACTGTGTGAGTCCTTGTCATAAAAAAAAAAAAAAAATGTTTCTCATATTTCCCTTCTGTATACCTTCTCCCTCTCCCTTCTTTTTTTCTCTCTCTTAGAATGCTTCTCCACATGTTTTCTGGGAAATTGATAGCTGATATGTAAACCAAGAGTTCAGTGGTAAAAATAAGTTTGGGAAATGATGGTTTAAACACAGATTTCTTTGAAAGTAGGATTTCCAAGAGCATTTCATATGTGACCTGGATTACAAATCTCTGACAGGTAATTATGGTGAGCAGAGTTTCCCGAATGTATATGGCCATGGAAACATCTTGGAGGACTACTGTTCTGTGAACACATACAATACTGTTTTAAATGATCCGTGTTTCATCCCTTAAATTTTTATTCAGGAGAGGATTGCTCTGGAAGCATGTCATTGTTTATCAACTGGGGGTCCAGCATAAATGTCAACCAACTGCCTTGACTTCCTAGTGGAGTCATGCACTCCTTGTTGACGGAGACAGCATGTTTTTCTATAAGCAGTGATGAAATATTTGAGGGTGCACAAAGCATTTACCTTGTGGAAGGATATCTTCTTGGATGGATAAATGGGGTTTAATAGCCACTTATACCTGTTACCCTCCATGGATGGGATTTTTCAAGGGTCAATAACCAAAATGGTCCCTGGGGAGCCAAGAATTTTTGGTGCTATTATTCAAAAAAGGTAATAGGAAGAGGTAGTAGAATAAGGAATTTATTCTTAAAAACCCACAAGCTTTAAATTCATTAGCAATGAGGAATCATCCAGAAAATATCTGATGACTTCTTTGACATGAGTCTTCCAAGTGTGGAGAAATGTCTGTGCCCCACCCCCTCACCAACAAGCAAATGAACAAACAAAAGGGATATTTTGTGCTTCTCTATTGCTTTCCCATGAACTTACTAGAATCTCTATGAGACCAAGGGAAGTTTGAGAAGGACTAAAGAGATTCTGTTCAGACTGATGAACCACAGATCTCCTTGTGGCCCTAACAGGAGGACCTGGCTCTCAACTTGGTCCTGTCCTCACTGGCACAGCTTTCTGCTCCACTGGCTGCAGCTGATGAAGGGGCCAGCTTAGAGTCCAGCTCAGAGTGGTGTTTGAGGATATGTTTTGTAGACAGTTACTGTGTCGAGAAAGCTGAAGAGGAGCAGGTTTTCTGGGAGTCTGTAGGTCAGGAAGGGAACTGAGAAGCCTCCCACTCACCCGCATATTGAGGTCCCATGGGTTATCCCCTCTAAATCTAGATAGACTTGTTATTTTATTTTGTTCATTCAACTTTGTGATTCATGCAAATTGTACACATCGTAACCCAGGATCACCACAACTCACCAAAAATACAGCAACTACCACTGTTTTTGCTGAAAGTATTATTTTGGTTTGTTCTATATGGATCTGGAACTAGCCAAAAAATTTAAAGGACATCACAGAATCATAATAATCAGGCATACCAGTGAGAGGTTATTTCTGCTTTGGTGCTTTGAGAAGGGAAGATTTCTTACACTGATTGGAAAAGCAGATGAATTCAAATGCAAATCACCTTGCCTACATGTGGGATTAGAGAAAGTGTGCATTATAACAATTTGAATACCCATTTAAATTTGGCTGTATTTGTCTTCCCAGATTTTACTCACATCTATCCTTATTGTGTTTGCCAGCCAGATAATGAAGAACTTGGCGAACTTTAAAAAGTAATTTCCCTTTTTGTACCCTGAGTTAGCGTCATGGAAGATGTTCTACAGATTTATGAATAGAATGACCATAAGTTTTGGTTTGCCCAGACAGTCCTGGCTAATGCTTGTTGACGGATTAATGATTGTTAATTATTTTTAGCTCCCAGTTTCACTCTCCTAAGTGTCCTATTTGGATGATAAATTATATGGTTTCTCTACTCATGAGTGGGAGAAGTGGGTAGGTAGAAGAAATACCAGAGTTGGTAAATCATTTCCGCTACCACCATCATTTAAACAATACACACATATACATTTTTTTCTTGAGTTACTAACTTTAGACAGTACATATTAATTCCCTACTGTGTAAAATGAGACAAATGGAATATCCTCCACATATAGTATTTCCTCCAATTCCATCACCCTTCCTCCCTCCTAGCTTTGGTCAGTCATTATATTACTTTCACATTGTCAAGTTTTACATTTGTTAGTTGCGCATATATTCTGTTGCATAATTGCAGTCAAGCTTTCTGCTTTGTCTGTAGGTAGATCCTAAAAGTTTTTTTTTTTTAATTTTTTTTCAACGTTTTTTATTTATTTTGGGACAGAGAGAGACAGAGCATGAACGGGGGAGGGGCAGAGAGAGAGGGAGACACAGAATCGGAAACAGGCTCCAGGCTCCGAGCCATCAGCCCAGAGCCCGACGCGGGGCTCGAACTCCCGGACCGCGAGATCGTGACCTGGCTGAAGTCGGACGCTTAACCGACTGCGCCACCCAGGCGCCCCAGATCCTAAAAGTTTAAATGCAGTGAACATTTATAATATCATAATTATGTAACTCTTATTCCCAGTAGAACCAACTAGCATAAATGAACCTTTAGAGAAGGATATGCCATGCTATGCCATAATCTGGAGAATGTTTCAAGTCAAATAAATGGATGATGATGATGATGATGATGATGATGATGATTTTTTACCCTGTGATAATGGCTCATTTTTTTTACATTAATTTTTTTTTTTTTTTACTATTTATTTTGGGGAGGCAGAGAGACAGAGTGCAAGCAGGGGAGGGGCAGAGAGAGATACAGAGAATCCAAAGCAGACTCGAGGCTCCAAGCTGCCAACACAGAGCCAGATGCGAGCTTGAACCCATGAAAGGTAGGATCATGACCTGAGCTAAAGTCGGATGGTTAATCGACTGAGCCACCCAGGTGCCATTTTTTTTTTCACATTTTAGTTTGCATTATATCTGAAGTTCCCCCCCCCCCCCCCCACAGGCTTTGTTTGTTTTTCCTCCCCTGGAGATGCCAACTATTTTTCTTTCTATTCATTAACTGAAAAACATGTCCATAAGAGCCTCTAGGTTCTTACTCATAAATGGAACCATCTTGTTCTTGAAGACCTTCACGGACCCTTTGACCTCTTATTTTAATTTGGACTCAGTTGCTTTCCAAGTCAGTTGCAAAGTTGTCATCTTCAATTTTCTACTCATTGGGTTCTTGTGTTACTTCCTTCCCCCCACCCCCAGAAACCATTTATTATTCTTTCTTAAATTCTTTTGTTGTTTTGCTAAAGGCCATTGTCAAATCACGTACAGAATAATTCTCTGTATTGCTAGATTTCTGAAAATGTCTTCTTTTCACCTTCATACACAATTGACACTCATCAAGATCCCACCTAGTGTATCACTCTGGGTCCAATCAGGAGACGGAAACCACACAGTAATTTAAACAGGAAAATAATCTAAAGAATTATTAATTCTAATGGAGGATTGGAGCAATGAGGAATTATCTAGTAAAAAGTAAAGAAAGCTCTCTGAAGAATATAGAACTAGCAGAAATACAGAGCAGTTCCACCCTCACTCCCACTGCGGAGACAGAGTGCCCAGGAAGAGCCACCCTGAGCCCAGAGCTAAAATCCAGATCTTTTTGGAGAAAGCCCAGCCATGGCTCACTGAATTCCAGAGAGGGTGCTGTGGTGCCATTCCAGTTGGAAATCCACCCTCTGGAACTTGATAGAAGTCTACCCTGTAAGGTGCTATGGAAAATTATTCATGGGTAAGTGTCTTACCAGGGATGCTACACTATAAAACAGCTCAGAGGACTCCAGGAGTTCTCCTGGCCACTGGGTGCCTCTGCCAGCTTTGCCCTGCAGGAGTTGTCTGCTAGAGAAGGTGCTTGTGCTGCAGCAGCCTTCTGAGTAAGCACACCAAATCCAGGACCCAAAACCCTCCCGAGACTCTTCGGAGTCCTCTGCTGGCAAAGCGTTGGTGACGGCAGCCAAGGAAAAATAAAGGGCCCAGATCCATTTTCCCAGAGCAAGCAAAAGAAGAGAATTTGGAGCCAGGAGGCAATAAATCAGTAACTGGCACGTCTAGGTTCAGGAGCATGTCATCAGAATGTTGAAGGCTTTGCTCCATTGCCTTCTGATTGTGGTGCACATGAGCAGTTTGATGCTATCCTGACTATTACTCTTTTCTGGGTGACCTGTTTCTTCCTTTCTGCAAGGAATTTTCTCTTTATTTTTGGAATTCTGAAATTTCATCAGAATGTGTCTGTATGTCAACTTTTTTTTTCCTGATTTGCCTACTTGAAACTCTGTGGATGCTCTAACCTAAAGACCAGAGTATGCAGCTTAGAAAATTCTTATATTTGAGGAAACAGTCAACAAAACTAAAAGGCAACCGATGAAATGGGAAAAGATATTTGCAAACGACATATTGGATAAAGGGCTAGTATCCAAAATCTATAAAGAACTCACCAAACTCCACACTCAAAAACAATCTAGTGAAGAAATGGGCAGAAGACATGAATAGACACTTCTTTTTTTTTTCTATTTTTTATTTTTTAAAATTTACATCCAAATTAGCATATAGTGCAACAGTGATTTCAGGAGTAGATTCCTTAGTGCCCCTTACCCATTTAGCCCATGCCCCCTCCCACACCCCCTCCAGTAGCCCTTAGTTTGTTCTCCATATTTACGAGTCTCTTCTGTTTTGTCCTCCTCCCTGTTTTTATATTATTTTTGTTTCCCTTCCCTTATGCTCCTCTGTTTTGTCTCTTAAAGTCCTCATATGAGTGAAGTCATGATTTTTGTCTTTCTCTGACTGACTAATTTCACTTAGCATCATACCCTCCAGTTCCATCCACGTAGTTGCAAATGGCAAGATTTCATTCTTTTTGATTGCCGAGTAATACTCCATTGTATATATATATATATATAGCACATCTTCTTTATCCATTCATCCATTGATGGACAGACACTTTTCTAAAAAAGACATCCAGATGGCCAACAGGGACATGAAAAGATGTTCAGTGTCGCTCCTCATCAGGGAAATACAAATCAAAACCACGCTGAGATACCACCTCATGCTGGTCAGAGTGGCTAAAATGAACAAATCAGGAGACTATAGATGTCGGCGAGGATGTGGAGAAACGGGAACCCTTTTGCACTGTTGGTGGAATGCAAACTGGTGCAGCCACTCTGGAAAACAATGTGGAGGTTCCTCAAAAAATTAAAAATAGATCTACCCTATGACCCAGCAATAGCACTGCTAGGAATTTACCCAAGAGATACAGGAGTGCTGATGCATAGAGGCACATGTACCCCAATGTTTATAGCAGCACTCTCAACAATAGCCAAATTATGGAAAGAGCCTGAATGTCCATCAACTGATGAATGGATAAAGAAGATGTGGTTTATATAAACGATGGAATACTACTTGTCAATGAGAAAAATGAAATCTGGTCATTTGCAGCAACGTGGATGGAACTGGAAGGTATTATGCTAAGTGAAATAAGTCAGGCAAAGAAAGACAGATACCATATGTTTTCACTCATATGTGGATGCTGAGAAACTTAACAGAGGACCGTGGGGGAGGGGAAGGGGAAAGAAAAAGTTACAGAGAGGGAAGGAGGCAAACCATAAGAGACTCTTGAATACTGAGAACAAACTGAGGGTTGATAGGGAGTTGGGGGGAGAGGGAAAAGTGGGTGATGGGTATTGAGGAGGGCACCTGTTGGGCTGAGCACTGGGTGTTGTATAGAAACCAATTTGACAATAAATTATATTTAATAATAATTCTTGTATTTGGTTATCATATTATTCCCTCGTGTCAATTTCTGTTCTCTTTCTCATTTGAACTCCTACTAACAGGTGTGTGCCTCTTGGACTGTCCTTTCTGTCTTGACAGCTTTCTTCTCAAACTTTCTCTTTGTCTTTTGGTTGAAGTTCTGGGAAACTTCCTTGGCTTCATATTATACATTACCAATTCAGCCTTGGCCATATCTATGTGAATATTCCACCTCCTCTGTTAAGTAATTTTATGTTGCCATCCTATTTTAAGTTTCCATGTACTCTCTTTTTTCTGACGTTTCCTTTTCATAATAGTGTTCTTATTTTATGAATGCAATATCCTCTTGAATGTTAGGATACCAATTTAGAATTTTTCTCTTAAGTTTTTTTCTATTCCTTGTATTTTCTGTTTCCTGAATGGTTCAGTTATTTTATTTTGGTTCTTCCATTTCATATGCTGATTTTCCTAAAAAGTTCTAGCTTTTTGGAGGTTCCTTTCATTTATGAATGAAGGACTAGTCTGGTTAATAAAGGAGGCTGATGTGAACTTCCTCTGTAGTTGTGAAGGAAAGTTTCCCAAACAGATCCTTTCCCTAAATGGGATGGTTGACTTGAGGATTTGTGTACCTAGTGACATGTGCTAAAAGCCAGTCCACTGTGTCCCCCTACTGCAGGGGATACAAACTGAGCTTTCTGAGGTGAGGGGCAAGTGAAGTCCATCCCAAACCTTAGTAAGAAACCAGACTTAGTATACCAACAGCTCTTTCTTGAAATCTTTCAGTAGAATCTCCCAGTTCTAAACTCCATTTATACTCTGAGTGTTCATGAGGGGTTAATGAGTTGATTAAGTGGTTATCAGCCACCTACTTTGAAAACTGCTATATTCTGTTTAGTATCCTATTTTGAATCTTGTTGTCTTTACCAAAATATTTATTTTAATACTATGTTAGAAATACCTTTGAGTACTTATGAAAATATACATGTAGGATAATATTTCTAAAAGTGTATCAGATGGTGTTCAGTCTTAACCTTGAGAATCAGTGGCTTAGCTGATGGAAGTTGTTGTGGCTGACTCAATTATTAGCTATCTCAGAGCTTTTTAAACAATTACAGTCATTGCTTCTCTTCCACCTATACTTCCTTACATGACTGTCAGGAAGTGTCTATGGCAGAGGTACAAAGAGTGGGACTTGTGCCACCATGAGCTTCACCCCAGATTCACTGTGTGACCCTAGATAATAACCATAATTTCTCCTGCTGGCCCAACGGCTTCCTATTGGCTGGGCACTGTACCAAGCCCTCCATAGGCATATTCCTAATCATCTCTAATAACAACTTCATGAGGACAGGACCATAATCACCCCCAGACTTACCGAGGCTTAGAAAGGTATACTATGATGGCTTCACAACTCTGTGAATGCACTAAAAACCACTGAATTATAACTTTTAAATGGGGGAATTTTATGGTATGTGAATTATATCCCAATAAAACTGTTATTAATATTTTTTTTACCAACCTGAGGTAGAAGCAATTAAAATTATTAATGAGGTTAAGCATCTTTTCTTTTGCAGAGTGGAAATTCTTATTTTTCTTTTCATGTCTTTCATTCACTTACAAATGGAGTTATTGGTCTTTTACTTACTGATTCGTAAGAGGTCAAGTTTGGTCCATCATATATGTTGCAAATATTTTTCAACATTGTTGTTGACTTTTGAGTTTATTCATCTTCTTTTGTCCAGCAGAAAATGCTAGTTTTTATTGAGATAAGTTTATCAATCTTTTCTTCACGTGTTTGGGGTTTTACGTTATGGTTATAGAGGCCATTTTAATCCTAAAATCTGCCTCAAATGAATTTTTAAAACGTATCATTCTCTCTTTTAGTATATTTGTGATTTATTTTTAAATGTGTAATGTTTTGGGGTGCCTGGGTAGCTCAGTTGGTTAAGCTTCCAGCTCTTGATTTTGGCTCAGGTCACAATCTCACAGTTCTTGAGTTTGAGCCCCGGTTTGGGCTCTATGCTGATGGCGTGGAGCCTGCTTGGGATTGTGTTTCCCTCTTTCTCTGCCCCTCCCCTGCTTGCTCTCTCGCTCTCTCTCAGAATAAATAAAAATAAACTTAAAAAAATGTTTAATGTTTTATCCACTTGGACTGGGGATAATGTATAAAAATCTAGTCTGTTTTCTTCCAGATGGTTGACCAACTGTCCCAACATCATTTAATAATTAATATATTTTAGCTTCATCGATGGGAAAGTCACTTCTATCATGTATTAAACTCCCATATGTGTTTGGTTCTATGTTTATACCCTTTATTCTGTTCCATTGATGTTTCTGTGAATTCATTCATCAAACTCTTTTATTGTTGTAGCTTCATAATCATTTTAAAACACCATAAAGTTAGGGGGCACCTGGGTGGCTCAGTTGGTAGAGCATCCAATTCTTGATCTCAGGGTTGTAAGATCAAGCCCCATGTTGGGTGTAGATCCTACCAAAACAACAACAACAACAATAACAATAACAACAACAACAACCCAAAAAACAAACAAACAAAAAGAACATGGTAAAGCTAGTTCTTGTTACTTTTGCCTTTATTTGGGAATTTTCATGGCTTGTCTCTTAACATTTATTTTTTTTAATAGGCAACTTTAGTTTAAATGATCAAGTTCCAATAAAAAAATTGTTGTTTTTTATTTGATAGCATGAAATTTATACATTTAATTAGGGGTCTATTTCCTATATGGTTAAAGATACCCACTTTTTTGGCTTTCCTCTACTTCCTGATAGTCCTCTTTGTCTCCTTTATTTGTTTGATGGTCCCCAGAGTTGGGTTATTGGTTAGGGGGACTATGAAATTTATTGTTTAAACTAGGACACTTTTGTGATTAAACAAGTTGCTATGGATAATTACGCTAGGACAACAGGTATAAACCAGGACTGTTGTGGGCAAACTGGGGTATATGGTCTCCCTAGTTATGGCTTTTCAATTAAAAAATTTTTCCCCCTTGTGATCTTATATATTGCCATTTTACCAACTGCAATCTACATGTTAATGATTCCCAAATATGCATCCAGCTTCTGTCTTGAGTTCTTGATCCATATTTCCAGCCCTATGCCTGATATCTCCCATCCAAGTACTAACCAGGCCCGACCCTGCTTAGCTTCCGAGATCAGACGCGATCGGGCGCGTTTAGGGTGGTGGTGGTATGGCCGTAGACTATGCCTGATATCTCATCCATGGCCCCACAGTCATGTCAAACTCAAGTTGGATTCAGCTTCCCTTCATAACTGAGTCCTCCTTGCTTGTTTTCTCATGAAGTAAGTCATCTAGTCTTTTGAGCTATAATTTGGAACTCATCCCTGATCTGGAACTTATCTTTCTCCCTCATTGCCCATTTTGGTCTCCAAATCTTTTCTATCACTGAAATAGTTTCTAAACACAATCCCACTTCTTATTGACACTGGCTTCTCTGTATTAGGGGTATCATGAATCTCTTTTCTGGATTATTACAGTGGCTTCCCTTCTGGTCATCCTGCCTCAAGACTTTCCTTACTTCCATCCAGCCTCCATTCTTCTATTAGAGTGAAAACATAAACCTGATCTTGTTATTCATCTGCTTAAAGATTTGTGCTGGTGCCACCTTGCCAAACCCCTTACCATGCTATGCAAGGCCATCCCAACTGGTTATTTCCTCCTGTTTAAGTTCTCACCTCTTCTGATACAAATGCCCCAGTCATAGTGAAAGTCATTCCATCTCCCAAGTATACCATGACACTTCTACAACTCTAACTCTGCACAGACTGGGCTCACTAAAATTCCCTTTCTGCTCTCTCTCTCCCTGCCCCTGTTTTTTTTTTTTTTTTTTTTTTTTGCCAAAAGCAGCCCCCCTCAGACACGGAGATAAAGCCTCACTTCCTTTGTAAAGCCTTCCCTGATTCTCCCAGGCAGTGAATCCCCTTTGCAGTGCACCTGCAGTGCCCCCTTCCCACCTTTCACCCACTCATCACACCGTGATTCCCTTTCTGTGTACATGTCTCCCTCACTCTCCCAACCGGTCACTTTTTAAGGGCATGGACTAATTTCCCCAGAGCCTGGTACTTAGCAGATGCCTCATAAATTTTTGTTGGATAGACTCATGAAAGATACTGTGAGTGGTGGTTTGTGACTACTTGTGGTTACCTGCAAATTCCATCTGGAATGCAGCCCAGGGCAAGTGTGCTTATTTTTAATATAAATTACAACAATAAATTCAAATTATTACTAGTAGAAGTTATGGAGGACTTGCTTTATTTAGATGTTATTATAGGCCCTTCAAGAGGCATTTTCTCCTTTAATCTTAAAAATAACCTATCAAGATAGGTTTTTCTCTAGCCATTTTCTGATAAAGGAAGCAAAGATTGAGAGATCGACTAACTTTAAAAAAAACATTTATTTATTTATTTTGAGAAAGAGACAGAGAGAGCATATGACGAGTTGGGGAGAATCAGAGAGAGGGAGAGAGAGAATCCCAAGCAGGTTCTGTGCTGTGAGTACAGAGCTTGACATGGGGCCTGATCTCATGAACCAGGAATCATGACCTAAGCTGAAACCAAAAGTTGGACTCTTAACCAACTGAACCACCCAGACACCCCTGAAGTAACTTTTCTGAAGAGCAGTAACTAGTAGGTAGGATTAGAACCAGCACTATTTTACTTCAGAATTCAGTCTTGATTGGGATTGCATTGAATGTGTAGATTGCTTTGTGTAGATTGTATTGATATTTTAACAATATTTATCCTTCCAATCCATGAGCATGGAGTGTTTTTCCATTTCTTTGTATCTTCCTCAATTTCCTTCATAAGCTTTTTATAGTTTTTAGCATACAAATCTTTTACATCTTTGGTTAGGTTTATTCCTAGGTATTTTATGATTCTTGGCGCAATTGTGAATGGGATCAGTTTCTTTATTTGTTTTTCTATTGCTTCATTATTAGTGTATAAGAATGCAACTGATTTCTGTACATTAATTTTGTATCCTGCAACTTTGCTGAACTCATGTATCACTTTTAGCAGACTTTTGGTGGAGTCTATCGGGTTTTCCATGTATAATATCATGTCATCTGCAAAAACTGAAAGCTTGACTTCATCTTTGCCAATTTTGATGCCTCTGATTTTCTTTTGTTGTCTTATTGCTGATGCTAGAACTTCCAACACTATGTTAAACAACAGCGGTGAGAGTGGACATCCCTGTCCTGTTCCTGATCTCAGGGGGAAAGCTCTCAGTTTTTCCCCATTGAGGATGATACTAGCTGTGGGCTTTTCATAAATGGCTTTTATGATGTTTGAGTATGTTCCTTCTATCCCGACTTTCTCGAGGGTTTTTATTAAGAAAGAATGCTGAATTTTGTCAAAGGCTTTTTCTGCATCAATTGACAGGATCCTATGGTTCTTTTCTTTTATTAACGTGATGTATCACATTGATTGATTTGTGAATGTTGAACCAGCCCTGGAGCCCAGGAATGAATCCCACTTGATCATGGTGAATAATTCCTTTTAGATGCTGTTGAATTAGATTTGCTAGCATCTTATTGAGAATTTTTGCATCCATATTAATTAGGGAAAATTGCACTAGCATTCTTCTCGAAGCTAGAACAAGCAATCCTAAAATTTGTATGGAACCACAAAAGACCCCGAATAGCCAAAATAATATTGAAGAAGAAGACCAAAGTGGGAGGCATCACAATCCCAGACTTTACCCTCTACTACAAAGCTGTAATCATCAAGACAGCATGGCATTGGCACAAAAACAGACACATAGACCAATGGCATAGAATAGAGACTCCAGAATTGGACCCACAAAAGTATGGCCAACTAATCTGACAAAGCAGGAAAGAATATCCAATGGAAAAAAGACAGTCTCTTTAACAAATGATGCTGGGAGAACTGGACGGCAACATGCAGAAGAATGAAACTAGACCACTTTCTCACACCATTCACAAAAATAAACCCAAAATGGATAAAGGACCTGAATGTGAGACAGGAAACCATCAAAACCCTAGAGGAGAAAGCAGGAAAAAACCTCTCTGACCTCAGCTGCAGCAATATTTTACTTGACACATCTCCAAAGACAAGGGAATTAAAAGCAAAAATGAACTATTGGGACCTCATCAAGATAAAAATCTTATGCACTGCAAAGGAAACAATCAGCAAAGCTAAAAGGCAACTGATGGAATAGGAAAAGATATTTGCAAATGACATATCGGATAAAGGGCTAGTATCTAAAATCTATAAAGAACTCACCAAACTCCACACCCAAAAAAACAAATAATCCAGTGAAGAAAATGGACAGAAGACATGAATAGACACTTCTCTAAAGAAGACATCCGGATGGCCAACAGGCACATGAAAAGATGCTCAACGTCACTCCTCACCAGGGAAATACAAGTCAAAACCACACTGAGATACCACCTCACGCCAGTCAGAGTGGCCAAAATGAGCAAATCAGGAGACTATAGATGCTGGCAAGGATGTGGAGAAACGGGAACCCTCTTGCACTGTTGGTGGGAATGCAAATTGGTGCAGCCGCTCTGGAAAACAGTGTGGAGGTTCCTCAAAAAATTAAAAATAGATCTACCCTATGACCCAGCAATAGCACTGCTAGGAATTTACCCAAGAGATACAGGAGTGCTGATCATAGGGGCACTTGTACCCCTTGGTATAAACTTGTACCAATGTTTATAGCAGCACTTTCAACAATAGCCAAATTATGGAAAGAACCTAAATGTCCATCAACTGATAAGGAAATTGTGGATCATATACACAATGGAATACTACCTGACAATGAGAAAGAATGAAATATGGCCTTTTGTAGCAACATGGATGGAGAGTGTTATGCTAAGTGAAATAAGTCCTACAGAGAAAGACAGATACCATATGTTTTCACTCTTACATGGATCCTGAGAAACTTAACAGAAGACCATGGGGGAGGGGAAGGAAAAAAAAAGTTAGGGAGAGAGCCAGACCAGAAGAGACTCTTGAAAACAGAATAAACTGAGGGTTGATGGGGAGTGGGAGGGTGGGTGATGGGCATTGAGGAGGGCACCTGTTGGGAGGAGCACTGGGCATTGTATGGAAACCAATTGGACAATAAATTTCATATTCAAAAAAAAAAAAAAAAAGAATTCAGTCTTTTCCTCAGTTGATTTGGAGGCAACTTTCCCTCCTAATGATTTTTTGGGATCACGTATCTTCCTCACCATCCCCGACCTCCCTTGATCTCTCTCCTCCTTATCTCTTTACCCAGAGGCTGGTTCTGAGCAGCCCACCATTAGGGTCTGCCCTTTCTGATTCATGATGCCTCCTCCCCCAGGTAGTCCCTGGCACCCTCATGCCACTGAAGAATCACTTGTTATTGCCATCTAAGGTGAGAATGAACTAATCTGAGAAGGAAATCTCCTATGTACCAAAGGAAAGGTCCAGAAAATGCTCTCAGGTCTCCTGCTTTCCTCCAAAAGAACACAGAGGCATTTAACAGGAGCCTTGTGGGGACACCACTTTGTTATTCAGTATAGAAGGGGTGAGATGAATAATGGGATTAAGGCTACAAGGAAACAGCTGCCCAGAGAGATATTTGGGGATGTAGGAGGCTCAGGCAGTGTCAGAGGCTACTTGCTCTGAGCAGAGCAGGATCAATTCATAATCCTATTTAAATTTTATTCCAAACATGAATTGTAGGAAACTTAAAAAATTAGGCAACCACAAGGAAAAACTATCACTTTTAATCCTGTTGTGGTGTATGTACCTTAAAACATTTTTCTGTGCATACACTTCTCCCTTGCCCACTTTTCCTTTTATAAAAATAATATCATACTCTGTGTACATTCTGATATACTATATTTCATGTTATTGAACATTCTTCCTCCATACCATTTTGCATGCATTCAGAGTGGTCATGTGAACAGCTGTCTGATGTTTTGGTGTGGCACCCCACTGAATGGGCAAGAGGGGATGAGGAGACAAATGGTGACACCCAGGTTTAAATGGCCGACCTGGGATCACCTCACCAACCTTTGACATCTGGCTCAAACATTATAAGTTAGGACAAGGAGGAACTTCAGAAATGACTTCATTGGCCACCTCCTTTTACATTTGGGGGCACTGAACCAAAAGGTGGAGGTTCTTGCCTAAAGTCACTGAGGCTGACACTGGCAGGTCAGGCCTAGAACCCAGGATTCCTGATTCTTTGTCCAGAGCTGTTTCTAGTCTTCCACTAAACACTGTCTCAAATTCTTAGAGAGTGTGGTGAATTTGGGAGAATCTTACTTACCATGCTCATGTAGAGGTTGGAAAGTGAGAACTTTGAGGGAAGACCAAAGCAGAAATTATTTAGACAAGAGAAAATCAAAGTGTGAGTGATCATGCTTATCATTAAGAGTTGGAAGTAACGGGGTGCCTGGGTGGGTCAGTTGGTTAAACGTCTGACTTTGGCTCAGGTCATGATCTTGAAGTCCCTGAGTTCGAGCCCCACATCACGCTCTGTGCTGACAGCTCAGAGCCTGGAGCCACTTTGGATTCTGTGTCTTCCTCTCTCTCTCTATCCTTCCCCTACTCGCACTGTGTGTCTCTCTCTCTCTCTCTCAAAAATAAACATTGAAAAAAATTGAAAAAAAAAAAAAGAGTTGGCAGTAGTAACATAAAGTGAGCATGGCCTGTTAGGCACTGTAAAGGAAGAATTAGATCAAAAGTTATCTTTGCTTATTGTTATGGCAAGTGGGTTTTAAAGGGTTATAGCTTATATTCACAATAGCTAACTATGTGTGAGGTTAGTGACTTTAAAGAGCTTCAACGTAAGTAATAGTATCCCTATTTTTGAAGGGGTGATAGAGGCTTAGAGGTGTCCAGTAACTTCCCTAAGATCACAGAGCTGATTCGCCACTTTTAGGGGTAACTGGGTGCTTTAGCTCAGAAGCCCATCAGAGATATAGACCTATCTGCCTGGGGAAGGAAGGAGGAAGCATCTATCTGTTGGCTTATTTCCCTGTGGTTGGGTGTGACTCCATGGGTATTAATTCTCTTGCACTTCCAGGTTGTTCTTGTCTGAGCCCGTGTTTCCCGGTCAGACAAACCCCAGGGTGGGATGTGAGAAGCTTGTGTAGGGGTGCTGCTGTGAGACAGCACCTGTGTGAGCTATTCAGAACCTAGGCATAACTGCTTGCAACAGCTGTGGATCAGTAAGAAGTGAGGAGATTTGAGTTGTTGCAAAAAGTATTCTATGTATTCAGACTAGAACTCACACCTGGCTGGTTCCAGGTAGAACATCCTGTGCAGCTGAGACTTCTTTTATTTGTAAAGGCCTTTTTGAAATATGGAGCCTCAAAACTTAGACTCTTGCCATTACGGCCCAGGGGGCAGGCTACGATGACTGTTCTTACTCGTGTCAGGAGCCATCTCTAGACCATCACTGTGGCCAGGGTCTATAAAATGACAGATGCCAGCATTTAATCATACTTAGAGTTTAGTGAAAGGTACTAAAAGTTCCTAGAAGACAAAAGTAGATTTCCATTAAGCCAGCAACCAATAATAATGCACTTATCAAAACTTATTTGATCCAAAGTTCAAAGTGCTTAACTTTTATTTAAATCCTAGTCTTCATAGGAATTCAGTGAGGTAGTTAGGTAAAAAACGTTTCATACAGGACAAAAAGAAAAACAGCATCTTTTGGAAAAAAGCCTCGAAATCCTTTGCAAGGTTTCTCCCTTCTACTAAGGGCACAGAAAGAATACCTTGCATATCGCATCCAGAAGGCTGAGCAGAGTTGGTTCTGTTTGAACCAAATAGGAATGGAATTTCAGAGACAAAGACCTAAGAATACTTCTAATGGCTATATCCCACAGTGGCTTTCCAAGATAGATTCAATGCAGCATTCCAAGTGGATACAAAGTTGAATGAAACACAAAAGGATTGTTTCAGGGAGTGGATTGGGACAGTGTAACCAAAGGGTAGGGGCCTATTCCAGAGTCCCCTGTCGGTGACTGAAACCTGTCTGCATTGTCTGAGCTTTCTGTCCCTGGTACCTTTCTGTCCCTGGTACTCAGAGCTCCTTTGGGTGAGGCTGGGGGCCAGCTCAAAATCTTCTTGTCTGTTTTAGTTGGACTTTAATCTTCTGCTTTGTCCTGGTTGATTTTTCTGAAGAAACCAAGAGAAGCAGATGGCTTCACACAATGTAGTTGCCTTTGCTATTATGAAAGACTATGATTAAAACACATTTGCAAACCTAGTTTTAAACTCAGGCCTATGTTTCCTAACCCCACCCCAAGTCCTTTGTAGAACCAGCTCAGGAGGACAGCTGTACTCACATTTGTATTTTGGATAGAGTTGTATCATTTTCTCAAGTAGAAAGTACATTTGCTTTTAAATGTGTTGTCTTATTTTTTTTTTTTTCTCCTTTTCCCTCCCTGGTGCTGGAGTTCTCAGGCTTCTGACTTATAGATAAGTTCTTGATATTTCACCTAGTTGAACTGTGTGTTGGGGGTGAGGTTTTCCTCTCCCCTCATCTCAGCATTTGCCTCTTGACTCCTTGTTTTGCATCACTGTCTCCCTGGATTTTTCTCTCTCCGGTTAGGCCTTTATCCAGAAAATATCCTATAGAGCAGAAGGGAAAAGAAATGTTCTTTATTTGACTTTGGTGCTGGGTGTGAAGGCAGAGGAAAGAAGGTCCCACCTCAGAATACAGAAATAATAAGGAAGGGGTGGTGATGAGAAATCCTGGAATACTGGGGGTCACTTTTGGCATTTTTCCATAGAAGAGGATGAGGATCGGTGTGTTGGAGCCAGCTCCAAATCCAAGTTCAGTGATCTCATTTTGGTAGCTTGAAATTGACCATGAGGGAAGTACTTACACCATGGAGATTGACACACATCTCAGGGCTGCCTAGGGTACTGGTCGTTAAACCTTTACCAGTGAATCATATAGGTGTTCACCACAGAGTGCCTGAGTTATTACAGCTGTGAGGCCTGGGTTATAATGTCTTTGTAATAGATTTTCTGTAAAACGCCCATTTGTTCCACTTCCCTTCCCCATATCAGATTCCACTGGGTGAGGTGCCAGAGGCTCTGTACCAGATGTTAGGAGAACATGGTTCTGGTCCATGCTGTTCTGTCTGCCTGGAACTCTCCCCAGATAGCAGCATGGCTCACATCCCTTCCTCCTCCGGTCTGTGTTTAACACTGCCATCTCCAGAGCCTGGGTGGCTCAGTCAGTTAGTCTTGACTCTTGGTTTGGCTCAGGTCGTGATCTCACATTGAGTTCTGTGCTGAGAGGGCAGAGCCTGCTTGGGATTCTCCTTCTCCCTCTCTCTCTGCCCCTTCCCTGCTCTCCCTCTTTCTCGCTCTTAAAAAATAAGTAAACTAAAAAAAAAAAAAAAAAAAAAAGAAAAAGTAAAATACAATACAATAAAATAAAGTAAAATAAAATAAAATAAAACTTCCCATCTCAATGAGGCCTTTTTTGACTGTGCACAGATCCCTGTGACATGCTCTTCATGTCCCACTGTGTGCTTCGCTTTCATTTTCCATGTCCCTTACTGTCTTCTAACGTACCACATATTTTGCGTATTGATGGTGTTTCTTAGGTGTCGCCCCTTCTGGAATGTAAGCTCCTCCACTTTGTAAATCTGTGTCTGGTTTGGTCATGGGTCTAACCCAAGCACCTAGCACAGTGTCTAGCACATAACAGGTGCTCAATAAATATTTGTTGAGTGAACCAAATGAATGAACGACCCTGTATCTAAACAAATTGGCAGAAGGTATAAGACGGCAACAACTCCGTGGTCCATGGATCTTTCCCCTCTGTGAAGGAGGCCTCCCCTGGGAGTCCCCCGGAGGATGTTCTGTAGGCCTCATGGCTGAAAGGGCTTGCCCAGAGGATGACAGTGGAGGCAGGTTACTGTCTCCTCTGTGGTCTGCCCCTGTATGGTCACCATCTTTGTTATTTGCTCAAGGCTTTTCAGCAAGAAATAAACACAGGACAATGTAGGCAGGTGGAGGAGGAAGGAGAAAGGACAGACTCCACTGTGGACAGATACCAGCCTCTCACCTTCCTGATGCTTGAGTCAGTAGGACAGATCTCCTCGGGCAGTGGTGCTGCTATAGTATGTTTGCATGACGCTTCAGCCCAAGAAAAGACAACTAACTGGTGGGCTTGAGGACACCTTGGGGCTGAGTTTTTCTCTCCCATTCTCCTCTTTTTTGGAGAAAAGGAATAGAGTGGTAGAATTGTTTTTTCTTTTTTCTTCTTTTTTGATTTTGGCAGAAGGTATAGAATGGCAACTCCAGTCTTCTAATCCACAAAATAATGATATATATTGGTTTTATTTCAGAGGATTTTCACTAGGCTCATATGGGAAAATACACAGTCATAATTTAACAATGCAAAGAAGTTTCCCAAAGTGAAAGGCCTTGTATTGAGTATAATAAATTCTTTCTTTTCTGTTTGTATTTATTCTATTTTTTTAATATAATTTATTGTCAACTTGGCTTACAATGCTCATCCCAACAAATGCCCTCTTCAATGCCCATCACCCACTTTCCCCTCTCCCCCACCCCCCTTAAGCCCTCAGTTTGTTCTCTGTATTTAAGAGTCTCTTATGGTTTGCCTCCCTCCCTCTCTGTTTGTAACTTTTTTTCCCCTTCCCCTCCCCCATGGTCTTCTGTTAAGTTTCTTAAGATCCATATATGAGTGAAAACATATGATATCTGACTGACTTATTTCACTTAGCATGATACCCTCCAGTTCTATCCACATTGCTGCAAACGGCATGATTTTATTTTTTCTCATTGCCAAGTAGTATTCCATTGTATATATAAACCACATCTTCTTTATCCATTCATCAGTTGATGGACATTTAGGTTCTTTCCATAATTTGGCTATTGTTGAAACTGCTGCTATAAACATTGGGGTACAAGTGCCCCTATGCATCAGCACTCCTGTGTCTCTTGGGTAAATTCCTAGCAGTGCTACTGCTGGGTCATAGGGTAGGTCTATTTTTAATTTTTTGAGGAACCTCCACACTGTTTTCCAGAGCAGCTGCACCAGTTTGCATTCCCACCAACAGTGCAAGAGGATTCCCATTTCTCCACATCCTTGCCAGCATCTGATTTGTTCATTTTGGCCACTCTGACTGGCGTGAGGTGGTATCTCAGTGTGGTTTTGACTTGTATTTCCCTGGTGAGGAGTGACGTTGAGCATCTTGTCATGTGCCTGTTGGCCATCCGGATGTCTTCTTTAGAGAAGTGTCTATTCATGTCTTCTGTCCATTTCTTCACTGGATTATTTGTTTTTCAGGTGTGGAGTTTGGCAAGTTCTTTATAGATTTTGGATACTAGCCCTTTGTCCAATATGTCATTTGCAAATATCTTTTCCCATTCCATCGGTTGCCTTTTAGCTTTGTTGATTGTTTTCTTTGCAGTGCAGAAGAAGCTTTTTATCTTGATGAGGTCCCAATAGTTCATTTTTACTTTTAATTCGCCTGCCTTTGGGGATGTGTCGAGTAAGAAATTGCTGCAGCTGAGGTCAGAGAGGTTTTTTCCTGCTTTCTCCTCTAGGGTTTTGATGGTTTCCTGTCTCACATTTAGGTCTTTCATCAGATTTGAGTTTATTTTTGTGAATGGTGTAAGAAAGTGGTCTAGTTTCATTCTTCTGCATGTTGCTGTCCAGTTCTCCCAGTACCATTTGCTAAAGAGACTGTCTTTTTTTCCATTGGATATTCTTTCCTGCTTTGTCAAAGATTAGCTGGCCATACTTTTGTGGGTCCAATTATGGGTTCTCTATTCTATGCCATTGGTCTATGTGTCTGTTTTTGTGCCAATATCATACTGTCTTGATGATTACAGCTTTGTAGTAGAGGCTAAAGTCTGGGATTGTGATGCCTCCCGCTTTGCTTTTCTTCTTCAAAATTACTTTAGCTATTCGAGGCCTCTTGTGGTTCCATATGAATTTTAGGATTGCTTGTTCTAGCTTTGAGAAGAATGCCGGTGCAATTTTGATTGGGATTGCATTGAATGTGTAGATTGCTTTGGGTAGTATTGACATTTTAACAATATTTATTCTTCCAATCCATAAGCATGGAATGTTTTTCCATTTCTTTGTGTCTTCTTCAATTTCCATTATAAGATTTCTATGGTTTTTAGCATACAGATCTTTTAACATCTTTGGTTAGGTTTATTCCTAGGTATTTTATGGTTCTTGGTGCAATTGTGAATGGGATCAGTTTCTTTATTTCTCTTTCTGTTGCTTCATTATTGGTGTATAAAAATGCAACCAATTTCTGTACATTGATTTTGTGCCCTGCAACTTTGCTGAATTCATGTATCAGTTCTAGCAGTCTCTTGGTGGAGTGTTTTGGGTTTTCCATGTAGAGTGTCATGTCATCTGTGAAAAGTGAAAGTTTGATTTCTTCTTTGCCACTTTTGATGCCTTTTATTTCATTTTGTTGTCTGATTGCTGATGCTAGGACTTCCAACACCATGTTAAACAAAAGTGGTGAGAGTGGACATCCCTGTCGGTTCCTGATCTCAGGGGGAAAGCTCTCAGTTTTTCCCCATTGAGGATGATATTAGCTGTGGGCTTTTCTTAAATGGCTTTTATGATGTTTAAGTGTGTTCCTTCTATCCCAACTTCCTTGAGTGTTTTTGTTAAGAAAGGATGCTGTATTTTGTCAAGTCTATTGACAGGATCATATGGTTCTTATCCTTTCTTTTATTAATGTGGTGTATCACATTGATTGATTTGTGAATATTGAGCCAGCTCTGCAGCCGAGGAATGAATCCCAGTTGATCATGGTGAATAATTTTTTTTTATATGTTGTTGAATTCGATTTGCTGTTATCCTGTTGAGAGTTTTTGCATCCATATTCATCAGGGATATTGGCCTGTAGTTCTCCTTTTTTGCTGTGTCTCTGTCTGGTTTGGGAATCAAAGTAATGCTGGCTCCATAGAATGAGTCTGGAAGTTTTCCTTCTATTTCTATTTTTTGCAACAGCTTGAGAAGGATAGGTATTAACTCAGGTTTCAATGTCTGTTAGAATTACCCAGGGAAGCCATCTGGTCCAGGACTCTTATTTGTTGGGAAATTTTTGATAACTGATTCCGTTTCTTTACTAGTTATGGGTCTGTTCAAATTTTCTGTTTCTTCTCGTTTGAGTTTTGGTAGTCTCTGATAATTGCTTGTATTTCTGAGGGATTTGTTGTAATAAATCCATTTTAATTTGTGATTTTATCTATTTGTGTCCTCTCTCTTTTCTTTTTGAGAAGCCTTGGCTAGAGGTTTATCAATTTTATTTTTTCAAAAAACCAACTGTTAGTTTCATTGATTTGTTCTACTGTTTTTTTTTTTTGTTTTGTTTTGTTTTTGGATTTTATATTGTTTATTTCTGCTCTGATCTTTATTATTTGTCTTCTGATGGGTTTGGAGTTTCTTTGCTGTTCTGCTTCTAGTTCCTTTAGGTGTACTATTAGATTTTGTATTTGGGTTTTTTCTTGTTTCTTGAGATAGGCCTGGATTGTAATCTGTTTTCCTCTTAGGACTGCCTTTGCTGCTTCCAGAGGGTTTGGATTGTTGTGTTTTCATTTTCATTTGTTTCCATATATTTTTTAATTTCTTATTTAATTGCCTGGTTGACCCATTCATTCTTTAGTAGGATGTTCTTCAACCTCCATGCATTTGGAGGTTTTCCAGACTTCTTCCTGTGGCTGAATTCAAGTTTCATAGCATTGTGATCTGAAAGTGTGCATGGTATGATCTCAATTCTTTTCTATTTATTGAGGGCTGTTTTGTGACCCAGTATGTGATCCATCTTGGAGAATGTTCCATGTGCACTCGAGAAAAATGTATATTCTGCTGCTTTAGGATGAAAAGTTCTAAATATATCTGTCAAGTCCATCTAGTCCAGTGTATCATTAAGGGCCATTGTTTCTTTATTGATTTTCTGTCTAGATGATCTGTCCATTGTCGTAAGTGGAGTATTAAAGTCCCCTGCAATTACCACATTCATACCAATAAGATTGCTTATGTTTGTGATTAATTGTCTTATATATTTGGGTGTTTCCGAATTCGGTGCATAGACATTTACAATTGTTAGCTCTTCTTGATGGATAGACCCCATAATTATTATATAATGCCCTTCTTCATCTCTTGTTACAACCTTTAGTTTAAAATCTAGTTTGTCTAATATAAGTATGGCTACTGCAGCTTTCTTTTGACTTACAGTAACATGATAGATGGTTCTCCATCCCCTCACTTTCAATCTGAAGGTGTCCTCAGGTCTAAAATGGATCTAATAGACAGAAAATAGATGGGTCTTGTTTTTTTTTTTATCCATTCTGATACCCTATGTCTTTTGATTGGAGCATTTAGTCCATTTACATTCAGTGTTGTTATTGAAAGATGGGTTTAGAGTCACTGTGTTATCTGTAGGTTTCATGCTTATAGCGATGTCTCTTGTTCTTTGTGGTCCTTGCAACATTTTATTCAGAGTCCTCCTTAGAATCTCTTGTAGGGCTGGTTTATTGGGGATGAATTCCTTCAGTTTTTGTTTGTTTGGGAAAACCTTTCTCTCTCCTTCTATTCTGAATGACAGTCTTGCTGGATAAAGGATTCTTGGCTGCATATTTTCCCTGTTCATCACATTGAAAATTTCCTGCCACTCCTTTCTGGCCTGCCAAGTTTCAGTAGACAGGTCTGCTACTACCCTTATGTGTCTACCCTTGTAGGTTAAGGCCCATTTATCCATAGCTGCTTTCAGAATTCTATCTTTATCTTTGTATTTTGCCAGTTTCACAATGATATGTCATGCAGAAGATTGATTCATGTTATGTCTGAAGGGAGTTCTCTGTGCCTCCTGGATTTCAATGTCTGTTTCCTTCCCCATATGGGGGAAGTTCTCAGCTATGATTTGTTCAAGCACACCTTTGGCCTCTTTCTCTCTCTTCTTCTTTTTCTGGAACTCTTATGGTACAGATATTATTCCATTTCATTGAATCACTTACTTCTCTAATTTTCCCCTCATGATCCAGAATTTTTGTATCTCTCTTTTACTCAGCTTCATCTTTTTCCATAATTTTATCTTCTATTTCACCTATTCTCCCCTCTGCCTCTTCAGTTCTCGCTGTCACCCCCTCTAGTTTATTTTGCACTTCATTTATAGCATTTTTTAATTCATCATGACTATTTTTTAGTTCCTTGATCTCTGCAGCAATAGCTTCTCTGCTGTCTTCAGTGCTTTTTTCAAGCCCAGTGATTAATCTTATGACTATTATTCTAAATTCTTGTTCAGTTCTATAGCTTATATCTGTTTTGATCAATTCTTTAGCTGTCATGTCTTCCTGGAATTTCTTTTGAGGAGAATTCTTCTGTTTCATCATTTTGGCTAGTTTTCTGTCCCTTATGTGTTCTAAAAGTTTGTTATGTGCCCTGCACCTGCGAGCACTACTATATTATGCTATATTAAAGAGGGGTCATACACTATCCAGGGCCTGGCCCTTCAGGAGGTGGTTTTTTTTTTTTTTTTTTTTTTTTTTTGGAGAGTGTTACTTGTTGTCTGTTGTTTTGACTTTGGTTACTTTATCTCCCTACCCGTATTGATGTTTTGGACCTTCTACCAGGTGTGCTTTGATTTTTTCATTGAAGTAGCCCTGGAAAGGAAAACAAACAGACAAGCAAACAAAAAACAAACAGAAAACAAAAACATGCAAACACACAAACAAAAAGAAAGAAAACCAAAAATAAAAAACAGAAACACCAGCTACAAGTAAACAACAGGGTGGAGGCATTGCTGATGGAAGAGGACTTATCTCATAAAAAGAGAGAAATGACAGGGGCAGGGAAAAAGAAAGAATAAAAATTGACCAGAGAAACTATAAGGCTTAATCCAGATAGAGAGAAAGGAAAATAAAGAAGGAGGAGGCGGGGAAGAAAAAGAAGATAAAGTTATCCAGACAGAGAACCTCTATGGCTGAATCCATAGAGAGAAAACAGAGAATAAAGGAGGTGTGGAACATGTATCAAGAGAATGGATTAAATATGTCTGCTTAAACAAACCAATAACCAGAGTAACCAGCCTAGAGAAGGGAAGAGGTAAGAAGGAGAAAAGGAAGAAAGAACATATCTATATAGCAAGAATTGTCGAGAATTAAACCAGGCAATGCAGCAGCGCTGGTCTGGAGGAGGGGGCCATCTGGTTCCTCAGCGTCTATCCCACTCCAGTAGATACCCAGTTACCCAGGGCAGTGGGGCGTGGTTTGGTGTAGGTGGGTCCCGCCTCCACAGTGGACCCCACAGACCGATCCCTGAGGCCCGCCCCCCCCAACTTGGTGATGGTGGGGAGAAAAATGGTGACCCCCCTCCGCTCACTAACCCCCCCACCCCGTCTCTCCTCCACATACCAGGTGTCCCAAACCACTCTTTTGGAGCCATTCTCACTGTGCGCGGGTGCAAATGAGGCCGTGGGTGCGAATGAGGCCGTTTGTCTTGCTCCGCCGACTCCCGTGCCTGGAGCTTGGCTGGGCTTTAAACTCTCTCTTTCCGTGTGCCCCAGGAACTGGGGAAAAGCCGCGCTGCACCACCCGATATATGGTCCTGTCCCACGGCACTCCAGGGAGGGGATCGCTTTCTCCTACTGGGCACTGCGCCCCTGACCTAGCCACCGAGTGGGGGCTGGCTCCCCTCCTCCCCAGGTGCGGGATCAGGGCTGCCAGTTTGGTCCAGAGAAAGCCCCGCAGTTGAGATTGGATCTTTCTCCCCGGTCCGAGGTTTTTCACTAGTCCTATGCTTCCCCAGCCTCTCTTTCTCTTCCACAGAAGCAGATCCCTCCCCTCTGTTGGTTTTATCTCTCCCCGTTCGCAATCACTCATCTGTGGCTCTGCAGATTGTCCCGGTGGGTCCCTGGAACCGCGACTCTCTCTTTTCCTCCTGGACTCTTGGTGTTCAAAGTCCTTTGGCTTCAACACTTTTTTTTTTGTGAGAGGAGGGAAGTTCGGAACCCCCTACTTCTCCACCATGTTGGCCCCTCCCTCAGTAAATTCTTTATAAAAGCCAACCACATTAAATTTGAATTCATTTTTCCTTCCAGGAATTACCTTCACAGAGAAGGAAGGAAAGAGGGAGGGAGGGAAAGGGGGAGGGATGGAAGGAAAGAACAAAAGAAGGAAGGAAGGAAGGAAGGAAGGAAGGAAGGAAGGAAGGAAGGAAGGAAGAAGGAAGGAAGGAAGAAGAAAGAATGGAAGAAAGAGAATAACAAGAAACAGAATAGGCTGCCCCAGATGGAGTCTGCCCTTATTAGTGTACAACATTAATGCATTTCCATTATTAAAATGAGGGTTGAAACTGCCCCTCAGGATTGGCTAATGGCATGGTTATGCCATAAAAAAGCCATTGTTCTCTGGGAATAAGATACTACTCTTTTCAAGGCAGGTGTTCTTACACCACCAGGAAAAATCAATTATTAACTGATACCTGGAAAATGAGATTCCCCTCACATGGGGGGAAATGATTGACTTCCGAAGGACTGCTTCTGAGATTGCAGATAAAACTAGTGATTGCACAGTTTTATGTACAGTGGTTCCCTCCTTGTTCACTTTCTACTGTCCCAGTTACCTGCAGTCAATTGTGGTCCAGAAGTAGAGAATCCTCCTTCTGACAAATCTTCAGTAGTAGCCTAAAGTTACATCACAATGCTTACTTCATTCACTTCACTGCATCTTATCATGGAGGCATTTTCTCATCACACAACATCACAAGAAGAAGTGTGAGTACATACAATTAAGATATTTTGAGAGACTTATTCACATAACTTTTATTACAGTATATTGTTATAATTGTTCTATTTTATTATTAGTTATTGTTAGTCTCTTGCTGTGCCTCATTTATAAATTAAGCTTCATCATAGGTATATATGTATAGGAAAAAAACATAGTATATATAGGGTTCAATAATATGCACTGTTTCAGCCATCTACTAGGGGTCTTGGAATGTATCTCCCATGGATAAGGAGGGGCTACTGTATCTATGAAACACCTGTGACACAAAATGCCCAGTTGCAGTGTGTTTTTATAGAGAAACCTATAAAATAAGGTGCCAAGGAGAATCAACATCCATCCATCCACCCCTTCATCCATCCACCCACTCACCCATCCAGCCATCTGTAATGGTTAAGAGGAGGGACTCTGGATCCTGGGTGTAAATTTGACCTCTACTGCTTAATAGCTGCATGTCCTTAAGCATGTCCTTTAACCTCGTTATGAAGTTTAGTCATCTATAAAATTGGAATAATATTAGTTCCCACCATATAACGTTGGTCTGAGAATTAAGTGAGTTAATATATATAAGGCTGGAGCCTGGCAGATAATAAAAATTTGGGTGTTAACTATTACTCACTTAACCAGTGTTTCTAGAACTCCCAGTATGTATTGGGCACACTTTTCCCATTAAATATTCATCTACAAGAACATTGTCAATGGTTGTATACTATTCCATGAAATATATATGGATATACCTTGGTACAGTGATTTTTAAAAATCTATTTAAATTCATGTTAGTTAACATATGTGTAATAATGGTTTCACGAGTAGAATTTAGTGATTTCATCACTTACATATAACACCCTGCTCATCCCAACAAGTGCCCTCTTTAATGCCCATCACCCATTCAGCCCATCCCCTCCACCTATCTCCCCTCCAGCAACCCTCTGTTTGTTCTCTGTATTTAAGAGTCTCTTATGGTTTGCCACCCTCTCTGTTTTTGATTCTTAAATTTTAACCTGCATCAGAAGGGCTTGTTAAAGAAGATTACTGGACCCACCTATAGAGTTTCTAATTGAGGAGGCCTGAGGCACTTTGTAAGAATCTGCATTTGTAACAAGTTCCCAGGGGCTGCTGTTGCTGCCCATAGGGGACCACACTCTAAAGGTCACTATGTTAATATTTTTAACTAATGTTGTATTTTTAAATATTTAAATAGTTTTAGAAAGCTTTTGGGCAACCAGAATTCTTAGCAGTCACTGACAGGTAACTGTGGATTAGTTTATCAGATAAATGAGGAAAATGATTTGGACAGTGTCTAAGATCCCTATGTCAGATACCTGTTAAACAGTTCTTCCAATCCTCTTAGCCTCACCTGTGTTGTATTCTGGCCACTGCTGTAGGGACCAGTTGAGGGAGAGCTCAGATCAGCCTCATGCAGTTGCAGTGAGCTGTGCCTCACCTCAGGCCTAGCTCTTGCACTACTCAGTACTCACCTTAGAGCTTTTTTATTGATGCCTCAGCTTGGATTCCTGAGATATTTACTAGGCTTGCACGTTGTACTATCCAAGGCAGTTATGTGCCCCCACCCTGCCTTTCAGGTTGGCACTCTTCATAATGCATCCTGCACCCCTCTCCCAAACCTTCCCTAGGATCACACTTTTCAATCAAGTGTGGCTGTTAAGGCTTAATCTCAGGCTCTGCTTTGTGAGGAACCTGGGCTGGGCAATCCTTTTCAGTGTAAAATTTAAGTTTTCTGACTGGTTTCTCCCATGATTGCTTAGTGGGAGAAAGGCAGAAAACAAGAAGAGTTCTAAAATTGGGATAAATGGATCAGGTTTTAAGAAGTCTGAGAACTCTCTCAAATTGAATGCAAAATTGTGTGCATGCGTGCATTTTTTTTCCCGAGAGAAGTCCATTGCATTCAACAGATCATCAAAATAAACAGTCAGTAACATGGAGAGAAGAAAAAGGAAGGAAAGTAGAAATTTGGGTTATAAGGCAGTGTTTGAGATAGTAGATAGAGATGGGACACGTTAGTGTAGATTCTAGGTAGCTGGAGGGTGGTAGTTGGGGGGTGAAGAGGAAAGAGTGAAAGAAAAAAGGAAGTAGGAGTAGATGGAAACAGGTTTCTCTGATTTACAGCTGGACCTAGCTGGGAAGCTTCTCTGGCATTCACTGCAGTCTTTTACCACTGTTCAGATAGCCCATGCTGAATGAACATCTGCTTCAGAACCCACTTGTCTTGCTATTGCTTGGTTTCCTGATTTGTTAAAGAAGGGGATTGACATTAAGAATTGCTAAAGAACTTTTAGCAAGAAAATACTTGCCTCCTCCTTCATGTCCTTATGGTTTGACTTCTGGTGGTTTTTATCTTAGGAAAACCTAGAATTTTTTGGTTTTACCATTGAGTGGAGGAACCCCAGCGTGGTACTTCGCTGGAGCCCTACCTATCCAGCCCTCACCACCTGAAGTGGCATGCTGGAAAGAAAATTATGTTAATTGAATTTTGGGGCATTGTGCCTTTGGAGCAGGCAACCAGAGAGTCATATCTAATTTACATACTGATAAGAGTTGAAAAATGATGCCTTCTAATGAACAAAATGCCCACAACTTGTCTGGCTTAACAATTAGCATAAAAGTGTTCATCACATTGGCATACAGTTAGAAGGCTGGGGAAATTTGCCTCTAAAAATTCATTGAAGCAGAGTTCTCTCTCCATTTTTGGTGTCTGTGTAGTTTATAGTTATTTTGACAGGCCTGAAAGCAGAAACCAGAATCTGATTAAAGACCAGTGTTTGATACTAGTGGTTGGTTGTATTTGTTTGATTGGTGATAGCCCTAGAGAGTGAGAAGAGAAATCCCCAACATCTATAACATAGTAGCCTGGTGACATTGGCTAGAAGAGCCTGGTTTGAGGAGGACCAATTTCTCCCTTCCTACCCTTTGAATGTAGGGGCTCAACAGCTCTAGGCTGGCCATACTTCTACAAGCTTCACATGACTGTTTAGAAATGAAAGATTTATTTTCATAATGCTGCCCAGATGCTTCGATTGACTTCTGCCCACCACCAGAATTGACAGGTTGTTTTAGCCTCAGCTCTCTTTGGCCTTCCCAGGTGTGTGTGTGTGTGTGTGTGTGTGTGTGTGTGTGTGTATGTATGTAAGACTACTGTGAATTTGTACATGAATGTCCATAGAAGCACTATTCACAGTAGCCCAAAGTGGAAACCACTCAAATGTCCATCAACAGATGAATGTATAAACAAATCATGGTATATCCAAACAATGGAATATTGGTCAGCCATAAGCTAGAATGAAATACTGTCATGCTACAATATGGATGAATCATGAAAACATTATGCTAAGTGAAAGAAGCCAGACACAAATGGACAAATATTTCATATTTCCATTTATATGAAATATCCAGAATAGGTAAACCCATAGGGATAGGAAGCAGATTGGTGGTTGCTGGGAGTTGCGGAGGGAAGGGGGCTGGGAAGAAATTACTTAATGGGTGTGGAGTTTCCTTTCAGGATGATGAAGAGGTTTTGACACTTGATATAGGTGGTATATATACAACATTGTGAATTAACTAAATGCCAATGTATTGTAAACTTTGAAATGGTTAATTTTATGTCATGTGAATTTCACCTCAGTAAAAATGAAAACCAGATTCTTCTGAATGCGGTGTGGAGGCTGGGTTAGAAGGGTAGATTTCAAAACTATTGTAACAGTCCAGGTGAGAAATTCTGATAGCTTGGACAAAGGTGGTGCCTGTGAAGGTAGAAAGGAGCAGATGGCTCCGAGAGATATTGAGGTAATTATGAAAAACTAATGACCAATCCTCATATCACAGAAACCCCATTGTTGGTGTCAAAATAAAAGAAAAAAAGGGAAATGAGAGGAATTCTTCTCTGGGGGTTTTAGCTGAATTTCTTGCACTAGACCCTTAGAGCTCCTTGATTTTATAGCTACACATATAGTAAAATGTATTTGGTATTGGCAGCCATTGTGTAGCTATATCACAGGCCATTTTAGGCTTTGTGGGGAAAAATTTCTTGGGAACTTGTGTACTGGTCACTTTTCTACCATCTTATTGTTTCTGAGAAGCCTGTCTGTAATTGAGGAGCAAACATACCAGAGACACCCATCCAGTCCTGGATGGTCACATCACACCCCCAAGGAAGCTAACAGCTTGCACTCTGATGTGCAGTTGGCACAGATGAGTCAATAAGCTTATTGAAACAAGAGGGAAAAATCTTTGGCATGTTTTCCCTGAGCACCCTCAAGAAAGTGCAAATTAAAGAAAATGGTTCAAACTGACCATATATAATTAGACCAGGGGAATTCTCTGCCTCCCTCATCCCCATATTAAGTCTCTCCAAGATTAGCTTTGGGGATATATATTTAGTTTCTACCGTAGAAGAGGATCTTCAGTATCTTCTGTTTTTATTGTAAAAAATAGATTGAGGCATTCATTGACTGGCCATAGAACAGTCTAGCAGAGCCCATTAGTATGAGTGCATCACATCTGAAATTGTTCAAAAGTCCTTTTTCCCTTCCCAATCTTATCATCTTTCTCTGTAATGAAGATTATTATTTAAAAAAAAATTGTCCCAAAGCGAGGCAAGTCCCAGTGGTTATTTTTTATCATGAATTAATCTCCTTCCTGAGAGATTGAGGGCCTTCTGGGTGGGTCTTGCTGCTAATACCATTCTACGTATACAATTATTTTCTAATAAGCATAGCCTCTATCATTGTTGCTTATAGCTTAATTATATTACTTAGGACAAAGACTGGCCCAGGCCTAGTTAAAGACAGTTCAGACAGTAAACCCTAGCTGGCCACCAGGAGCAGGACAACACTTCTGGGAATGGAATGTTAAATGGACATGTGTATTGAGCCCTCTGTATCTGTTCTGCTTGTACAACACTTTGCTCTTGGACCAAAGACTGGCATTTCCAAGGGCCCTGGTGCCTGCCTCATGTAGACTGAAATGTAAACGGTGGGATGCTCCTGACTTCTGTCCTTACGTGTATGTTAAAAAGCGATAGAAGGTGTAGTAATAGTCACACAATAGAAGAAGCCAGAAAAATCAGCAGTGAACCCTAAATATATTTAAGAAAAAAATGATAGGAGAGGGATTTTCAAAGTATAACTTTGGAAAATTTTAGAAAAAAAATATTTTTTCTCTGAGTTTTTTAAATTTTTTCTTTGAGTCATGCATGAATAAATCATAGTTATAAAAATTTTGGTTGCCACAGATGTAACTAATTATTTGCGTTATTGACTGCTACCAATATAGCAGTCATCTTTTACTCCCCATACCCCCATCCCACCCCAATAACTTCACTAATAATAGAATTCCTGCGCAAAAATGAAATTGTTTGAGCCTTACTTAACATGCACTGAAGCAATTTGGGCCTGCTTTTGAACTTACCAGAAGCTGAATATTTTTTCAAAAACTTTATGTTATTCCACTTTAAAGGACCCCTGGTCTAGTGTTGGCACAGAATTGTGTAAGACCTTGAAGCTTTTAAAAGAATAGTGATGTCATGAGAAATCCAATGACATGGTTAGACCATGAAGCAGTTAAATCTTCAATGAAGAAAGGAATCTGACTCTTAGGTCAAAAAGACACAAATAATAACACCCAGCCTTTGAGAACTGGAGCAACCCTTTGGGGGTCATTTGTCCCCATTTTATGAATGAGGAAACTGAGGTCTTCCAAGTTAAATACTTTCTCAACACTGATGCTCCTGCTGTGCAGAATTCATCCCTGATATTTATTTATTTAAAAAATGCTTTATTTATTTTTTTAAAAATGCTTTATTTTATTTTTTTAATGTTTATTTTTGAGAGAGGGAGAGACAGAGTTCAAGCTGGGGAGGGGCAGAGAGAGAGAGGGAGACACATAATCTGAAGCAGGCTCCAGGCTCCGAGCTGTCCGCACAGAGCCCGATGCGGGGCTTGAACTCACGAACTGTGAGATCATGACCTGAGCCAAAGTCAGACGCTCAACCAACTGAGCCACCCAGGTGCCCCCCAAATGCTTTATTTTTGGTAGAGGAAGAGAGTGTGAGCATAGGAGGGGCAGAGAGAGAACGGGATAGAGAATCTGAAGAGGGCTCTTTGCTGACAGCAGAGAGACTGATGCAGGGCTTAAACTCATGAACCGTGAGATCATGACCTGAACTGAAGTCAGATGCTTACCTGACTGAGCCTCCCAGGCTCCCCTCATCCCTGATATTTAAAGTGGTGCTTTTTACCAATCAAATTTTATTTTATTTTATCTTATTGATTGACTTGGCTTCATCATCCAGTTGACCTGAACACACTTAGCTAATTCATTCAACAAATATTACTTGAGAATCCATTGTTACCAGGCCCTGGGAGGACCAAGCTAGGGAGACCAGGTCTTTCCCCTCAAGGAGCCCACCAAAGACACAGTGATGGTATTAAGTCCTGTAATGAAGGCAAAAACACGTTCTTATTTTTATGCTTTTGAGGGTTTTCTTCTGCTGCTAATTCTCTTCCCACTCCTTTCTATCCCTTGCACTACTCAGTGACATAACTATCTTTCCAGACTAGCCTGTGCTGATCTCTCTCCTCTTGTGTCCATGTTATGCTTACATTTAAGGTACCAACATTTTAGAGGTTGATTCTCGTATTAATCAGGATAGCCAAAATTCCTCTTGAGCAACAAACAACCTCCGAAATCTGTGGTTTTGCAAAACAACAAATGTATTTCTCATTCACACTAAGTCTCCCTTGGAGGTCAACAGGGAACCTTTGTTTGTCTTGTCACTCTGGGATCCTGGCTGGCAGAGGCCCTATTTTGACATGCACCTCCATGATGAATGCCACATGGGAGGGAGGGTGGGGCTGAGTGCCACTAACTAAATGCCTTCATGGAAAAAAATGGCACCTATCCCTTATTCACATTGCATTACGAAATACTGGTTATGTAGCTAAGTTTCTCTTCAGGGGATGGAGAAGTGCATTCCTTTCTTGTATGTGGGAGGAGGAGAATCTGGATACTTAAAAAGAATTTTTTTTTAATCATTAAGAGAGAGCACAAGTGGGGTAGGGGTGGAGAGAGAGGGGGATAGAGGATCTGAAGTGGGCTCTGCACTGACAGCCAGATGTGGGGCTTGAACTCACAAACTGCAAGATCATGACCTGAGTTGAAGTCATACACTCAACAGACTGAGCCACTCAGGTGCCCCTGGATACTTTTGAACATATATATAATTAACACAATTATATGGTCCTTATTAGTGTGCTGGTATTTCCAGCATGTGCATCTTAACTTTATCAAACTGTAAGAATTGCGAAGGTCAATGACTGTGACCTTCTCATTTTGTAAAACCATAGTGTCCACCAGAGGGCCCCAAACCAGGCACTTATTGCTTTTATGTTTGACCTGAGATTTTGTGAAATCATGTTTAATTAAGCCCAGTTTATGTTATCTTCAGATTCTGACCTTACCATATGGATCAAAAGCTTTAGAGAAAGCTAAGGCCTGGTTTGTGTTTCTTGCTAGCACAGCCGAGTAAGGGGCTTCTAGGCAGGAAAGCTGAACTGAAGCCTCTTCTCATTCCTGGACCTGTCTGAATGCCTCCAGTGATTGTCAGTCACTTAACACCACTCCCAAACAGTCATTTGTTCAGCTTATAACAAACCAGGCAAGGTGACCACCCACATATATCAAGAATCAGAAGAAATGCACATTCCAGATGACCTTTGAGATTCTTTCTGAGATTCCTTAAAGTTTCTTGTGGGGAAGATGGTAATGAGATAGAGCCTGCACCTTTAAGCTCGCTGAAATACCCCGAGCCCCAGAGTCAGCTAACAGTTGGCCAGTCATCTTCATGATGAATCTACATCTTGGGCTCTTGAGTCTCATTTGTCCTTGCACCCATCCACCTAGGCCTTTTCACAGTCACCCAATTTCTGACCTCTTACCTGTGATGCCTCCTAAACCTAGGTGCTTCAGACAGATTAATCTTTCAGTGCTTTTTCAATCTTTAAGTTTTTGTTCAACATGTATTTTAAGGGGAGGCTTCCTGGAGGAGAATAGAGAAGCAGGGTAGCTGATAGTAGTGCTCAGATTCCCCTCTGTTGCCCTAAAAAACTCAGCTCTGGCCCTGGATTGGTTACCTATGGCCAACTGTGTAACAAAAGACCCCAAAATTAGTGGCTTTAAAATAAGAACCATTTAGTATTTCCCATGCGTCTGTGGGTTAGGCGGGCTCATTCACATATCTGTTCAGCTGGTGAGTGTGAGGAAGGCTGCCTGGTCTGGGGTGGCCACAGTTGGGATAGCTGAGGTCTCTGTGGGCTTGTCACATGCACATGCCCCACATACCTCCCTAGAGACTACCTCAGGCATGTTCTCAGGCTAGCCTACACATGTTCTCATGACAATCACAGAGAAACAAGAGGGCATAGAAATGCTCAAATACTGTGTAAAGCCTCTGTACGTGTCAGGTTTGCTACTGCCCCATTGGCCAAAGGAAGTAACATGGTCCAGCCCTATATGACAGTGGAATGGGGTCCTACAAAGTCATGGGGAGGCCATTAATTGAGACCATTAATGCAACCAGTCTACCACAGGCCTCAAACGTGCACATTCCACACTACAAAACCAAAGCCCTATAATGATCAAGACCCACTAGCTCAGAAACCAGTTTATTATGGAAAGAAATTTGTATGTGGTTGCTGCACATTCAGGAAACTACTAGGATTTCACTGTGGGTGACTGGGAGCCAGCTGAGAGAAATAGGAATCATGGTGGGGTATAGGACCACTGGACACTTACTTCATTTGCATCCGATACTCTGGCTCCTCTGAATTAATAGAATACCTTATTGAGTGATGAGGAATTGGCCATTGTCATTATCACAGTCATGCATTTGCAGAGAGATGGTGAAACTGATGTCTTTCCTTTTGCCAGGACTTGAATTTGCAAGGGAAGGGCAGGGAATGCAGAGTTTTCCATATTATGGCTTTATCCCCTAAGGAGATGCCGTCAGTTTCAGAGAGCCAAATAATGTCCTCAGTCAGAATTCAAGAGCCACTAAAATGATGTAATGCAAACAGTTTTTTATCAAAGGCTGTAGAAACCAATTTATACACTGTGCCTTTTTGACCCTCTCTACCATTCTAGCCACAGGAGATAAATGATAAATATTATTAAAATATTACACAGCTCCAGAGGGAGTCTAGAACCTCTTCAACACTGCATTTATATCATGTCATAAAACTTCTCTTTAATTTGGCAGGAAAAGTTTTTTGTTTTTTTTTCCCCAATGGTTTTTGGAGTGTGCAAAGAAATGCCTTGTTTAAAGTGAGTTGCTTATCTCATCTGCACTGGGACCTGCCTGACAGCTAGGCGTACCACGTTAACTGAATCTCACACGCAATGCCAGGGGCAAGCAGGCTGTTGCTTAACAAGGATGCATAATAGCTAATTGCATTTTAGGCCATTGGTTTGTCACTGTGACAGTGCCAAGTAACGGTTTCAGAAGCAAAGCAATGAGGCCAATTCTGATTCACTTATGAGCCTGAAAATCATAAAACAGCCTGCTCCCTGGGAATATGATGTTCCCAAGGATTTTGGCTTGTACTGTACTGTATCCTGTCCAGTGCTAGACTTGACTGAAATGTGTGTCTGGAATATATTATGGATCCTTGATGTCAATCATCAATTGTCATAATCCTCAAATGCACTTGCTTAGTCTTTCCCCACATTCTGCATCAACAGCCTGTAGAGACAAAGCCTGCGTATGAAGAAGGCAGTGTTTAACCTCCCTAATTAACGGCTTTGGATGAAAGAACATCTCCAAGGTGCTCAGAGGAAGAGATTCTAAGGAGATTTATGCATCTCTCTTTTAAGATGCTTTGCATGCTGTGTATAATTTGCAAGTACATAAGGAAGTGAATGCTCAGAATATAATATTCAGAGCTCATCTATTTATGTTTGTATTTATTAAGTTCTTTGTAAATCTCAATTTAGCAGATGTCTTCTGACTCAAAATAAAGCTCTTCATGAGGGAGTCAGTGTGGCTGTACAACAAAAGTCACATTATCATTTGAGTACAAATATTTGCAAAATAGAACAAACTGGAAAATTGAGGGAAAAAATACCCACTGGAATTTGTGACTCATTAAATTCTCATGTGCATGACATATTGTGAAAAACTTTGTTCAGTTCTTGGTTCAAAGGATTCATTTCCTCCTCCCTTCTTGGCTTTTGGCACTAATAAAAACTTCATGGGAGTGTGTGTGTGTGCACATGAGCACGTGCACAAGCATGACACGCTCCACTCTTTTCATATTAGAATGTATTTCTAGAAGACGTTATAATGTATGTCTGTTGTATTTCATGTTCTAAGGTCCCAAAAGCACATGGAAAGGTCACTGGTCCATCAGCAGACTTTCTCTGAAGGGGCATTACCATGGGTTATGCTCATAACAGCCTGAGCCTCACCCACGGCCAAATTCTTGTCCCTACAGAAACTTCTGTGTCTGTTTCATGAGACATTTCTCCAGTCACCACCTCCTTCCTCTCTTCTGAACTTACTTGTTCTGCCACTAAATGCCATTCTGTTACTCCATGTGTGATACCAGGTTATCTCAATTCTGGTTTTAGTTCAAGATGTTGACATTCAGATCTCTATCAGCTTCATGTTTTGTAACCTATGGGAAGTCTTGTCTCACCTCTGCATTTATCTGAGGCTTAAGAGGTCCTGGCTTTTCCAGGAGGTAGATTTAGGCAGAAAGTGACACCAAGATGGAAAAACATATCTCTCTAGGGCTTCAGCCTTACAAGGCTAATTGTGTTCACCCAAAATAAAAGTCCCTTATTATGGTGTCTCCACCAAGGAAAGGATCCAGATAATTTTCAGTTTGGTTTATATTTTTGGCCTCTGTTACCTCTAGAGCCAAGAATTCCGTAAGTTTACTACCCGCTGTGTAAAGTAATACTTACTTTTACTTCTTCTAAGATATTATTCTTCAAATCTTGGTTAGAGAATTCTGAGGCTCTGGACCTTGAAGAATCCATTGCCACTTTTCTGGATTTATAAGTATATATGAGTTACCTTCAGTATTTCCTTTCATCTTTGAGTTTATGGATTTGAGAATCTTATTTATTATCATTGTTTTACACTTTTCCTATTCATGAAATATGTGAATACAGATGCCTGGCCAGCAGTTCTTCCTATAGGGTATTTAGAAAAGAACTGCTTTTATTTGTAGTTGCCATTAGTAGGAAATGCCTCTGTTTGAGGTTCAGTCTCCTCACTCATTGTCTTCTCCAAATAAACTCCCCCACCATGTCTCACATCCATGTTTCTTTGTCCTGAATATCTGCCTGAGGCTTATACTGTATGATACTGCATTTATCTTACTGAAGCATTTTTTTTTTTAATGGACTGTCAATTGTTCTCTCCCTAGTGGCACATTGGTACGGGGATTTATATCTTAGGAATCTTCCAAGTAGATGTAGGAAGTAAGCAGTTGGATATTAAGTTCTGGAGATCAAAGGGAAAAATCACAGGTAAATATAGAATTGGAGTCATCAGCATTATATGGTATTGAAGCCATGGGAATGGATAAGATCCCACAAGAAGATAACATAGAGGGCTGAGGGAAATGTTGGTGTAATTCAACTCACAATGTGGCAATTCTGCATAGCTGATGTTCTGCTCATCTTTTGATAATTCTTTTTTTTGTTCGTGTCTTTCCTCACTGCCTTTCATTTTCTAGTACCAAATTTCTTAGTCACTCTCAAATTTTGATTTTTAAGTTTAGTTGGTGGTTTCTTTCTTGGCAATTATGGTTCATTGAAAATATTGTCCAGAAAGTCTTTTCTTCCTCCCTGGGAGTCAGTTAATAACTATGCCTTTCCAAGAGCCTCTACATTCCCTCCCACCACTGCTTCTTCTCTCACCTGGTTCAGAAATCCTGAAGAGAGTTGAACAAGAGTCACCGGTATCTCAGGATTAGCCAAAGTAATAAGGTCTAGTAGGCAAATATTTCTCAGGACCATGGTCAGCAGCACACATGTCCTGATTTCTATTCTTCTAATATTTAGTCCTTGCTGTATAAGTGAGTCTCCATCTTCAGACCCTGGTCTCAGTCATTGTTTCTGCCTTTCTAGGGCAAACTAGCGGTGTCTATGTGGATAAACCATATTTCTCAGTGTTCTTCCCTGCTCTAGCCCACTATCATCTCTTCCTTAATCTTCATCAAAAGTCCTGGGAAAGTTGAACATGAGTTACTCCTAATATAGTAAATTGCCACATAGAGAAAACTTTATGTAAGGGCACACATGTAATGTGTATGATAAGTTCAAGTTTTAGCCAAGAGAAAATGGTTCTTCCGTATCTCCCAGTAGGTCTTCAGTTTGTGGGAGAGAGAAATGGACAAAGACTTTTAGAGAAGAGTAGACATTGAGAGATGGCCAGGGAGGGAAAAAAAATGCTCTTGGGACACAATTTTACCAACTGATTTACCAAGAAAGAACCATATACCAACCACAAATGAAATTTAACACCAAGGAGGGTTAAGAAACTCAAGAAGGAAAATGTAAGATCTGTAGTAGGTTCTGCAAACAGAAAGAGTTATTTTAGCCTCACTCAGTTAGGGATGAAACTTGATGTCATGTTGAGGTCCCTAAAAACATGTAGAATTGCTTGAGCATGAGCTCTGTGGTACCTCACAGGATGCATTCAGCAACAGCTTCAGCTCTGAAGCCAGTGGAAGATCCCAGCTGCTTTTAGGATCGTCCTAATGTGGAATGGTGTTTAATCTTGGGTTTAGTGTTCATGGTCAGAGAGATGCTGACTCTGCTAAGTGACTTATAATTGTGTGCATACTGTCATTGGTGTGTCTCTGGAGGCATTCTTGTGAGTTTACAGAAATTTCTTAATGACTCTGTAAGAGATTTGGTGAGGTTTAGGAGTCAAATGATTTGATTACATGATAGCTCCCTGCTCTGTTCCTACACCCTAAATTAGAATATATTCTGGCCTATTTTCAATATTTTCAATTCATTGCTAGTTGGTGTGTGTGTGTGTGTGTGTGTGTGTGTGTGTGTGTGTATAAATTTTTATGGTAAAATGAGAATGACTATTTTCAATTTGATAGAAAAGGCCACCCAGTTCTCCAGCAAAAAATAACTCTAAATTCACTTAGTAAAAACAAATTCTTATCAGGGCTTAACTGTAGTTGAAGGGTGGTGAGGGATAAAAAGAAATCTCTGTAGAGTCAGCAGGATTGTCCAACAAGCTTAAATTCATTGCCAGTATTCACTACCGAGATCTCATAGGATTCCATGGAAATAACTGGTGCATATAGCCCTGGATCCTGGCACTGTGCTCTTGGTGGCTTATGTCAAGTCAACATCAGTTCCTGCTTGCCAAACTCCTGCTCACCTGAAGATCTGCAATGTTCATTCTGTGGGTGTAGTCCAGCCCTGTAATTGAACATTGCAATAAGAACCACCTTTGGGATGCTATCAGAGTGAAACTCCACCCATAGGTGATGCCTGGAGTTAATCTGCTACCTAAAGGGATATTTCTTTAATAATCTGAAGGTGCTGTGTGCCTGGCAAGCTATAGCCTTTTTTTTTTTAAGTCCTCTTGTCCTTGTGGGGAAACTTATATCCCAGTTTCAAGTTTGTCCACCATAGCAATCTCAGCATACCTCACAACCAAGCCAGCCCAAGATTACCACCAACATATTTGAAACAGTCCATTCTTACGTGTAAATCTTCCTGTATTGCTGATAGATTTCATTGGTAGGTATGCTACAAGCTAAACTATGGTCTCCTCTAAGTTTCCATAGAGTTTTAGGTGGAGAGAAAAAACCTCTGGTAGCATTATATTATTCACATAGAATCAGTTTCCTGATCCATTGCATGAAACAGAGTACACAGTGGGACAGATTTTCTTGAATGTGCCTCCCTTCCTCATCCAATTACTACCCTTTGGAGGCAGGGATACTGGGCTTATTGGGCCAGCTGCCCTCAAGATAGCACAATGGCATGAGATGAAAAGAGTGGACCCTTTCCAGGCTGGGTGTTACACATAGTCTTTAATCTGGGGAGCCACATTATAGGTACTGTATCCTAATTATTGCCTTGCAAGGATTAACTAGGTACGTGTACTAATCTTTGCCTTCCCTCCTATCAAAGATCACCTGCCTCTTTCTTAACAACTCTGTTCCTTCTTTTGCCTCCACTCTCTCCTACATCACCAGCTTCACTCTCTTGGCTGGCAGTTCCAATCAGCATATACATATTCTCTAAGATCTTGCATGTTGAAAAACTTTCCTTTGACCCCACTTGTCTGTTTACTTGAATAGCTGAACTTTTGGAATGCATTATCTATATTTACTATCTCTGCTTCTTTACTTCTTATCTGTACTGTAACTCTAGGCAAGTTTCTGTGCCAGCACTCCACTAAAACTGGTTTCCTTTCACTAAAACTGATCTCCTTAAAGGTTGTCAATGTCTTCCATGTTGCCAATCCAGAGGACTGTTCTCTGCCCTCATCTGATTGAACTTTTGAGCAGCATCAGCCACTCCAGTTGTTAGTTGGTTGATCATCCTCTTCATCTGCCAACACTTTGGGCTTTGAAAGCACTAGATTTTCCTGTGTTTCCTCCAACATCACTGGCCATTCTTTCTCAACCTCTTTTGCTGGTTACTCCTCCCACACTTAATATCTAAATGTTGGCACACCTTGGAGTTCAGTCCTGTGCTCTTTTTTTCCTACTCATACTTTTTTTTTTCTGATATTTTAATATATTCCCTGGTTAAGTCTAACTTAGACCTATGACCTGTGCTTCTTACTCACATATCCAGTTACTTGCCATTTCTTCCCTTTAGAATGTCCGACTTCTTAAACATAATGTGTTCAAAACTGAGTTTCTTTCTCTCACAAACCTAATATTCCTCTAGTGTTAACCCTCTCGGTAAATGGCACTACCAAACTCTTAGTTGTTCAAGCCAAAAGTATAGGAGTTATGCTTGATTTTCCTCTTTCCTTCAACTCTCCCTAAGTCAGCAAATCTTGACTCTACATCCAAAGTGGATTTAAAACCTATCTACTTCTTCCAATCTGCATTATTACTACTAGGTCCAAGTCATCATTATTACAATGTTTTGTTGAATAAATGAATGATTGAATAAATGAATGAGTAAATGTCTCTGGAAATGATACTATTCTAGAGCCTTTTCAATATCAGTTTGCTTTTACTCTGCTCAAAGATTTTTCTTCCATACCTGTCAATGATTTCCAAGCAAGAAAAAGCAAAGTACTAACTGCCCAAGCATCACATTTTGTATAAAGCTTGAAAGCACTATATTTAGAAAAAGTTGGCAGACATAAGCTCTTAAGTCCAATTACATTCTGGCATAGTGAAAGTACTAATGGAGACAGTGGGCTGTAGTTGATATCTGGACAGGGAGTTTCTGATCATTTGTATTATAGATGTCTATTAATAAACAGTTTTTGGAGAATAAAACATAGCAAATAAAATTTAGTAGATTGAGGAAAACTGACTCTTTTGGCTAACTTGGATTCACTCTATTATGAAGAATATTGATCATAAAATCTGATTTGATTTGGCAAGTCATATCATTAAGGAGTAGCCATGTAGACAGGCAATCTTACTTATGATAAATTAGACTCCTGCTATAAAATTCTCTGAGGTAAACAAATACTGAGTAAGGATTGTGATCTGCCTCTTTGCTGTAGGCCAGGAAGTATAACTCAGTCAAGTGCATGTCCACACTATTATGTTGTATCCAAATCTGCATTTTGATTCTGGACACTCACAGCATTGTCATTGTAATACAGTTATTGAACCCAAAGGAATTTGGTCAAAATGATGCTACCAATTTGATGTTCTTCTGTTTTTAAAAAATATTTCTTAAATTAATATACTTTTTTAATATATATAGTTCTGTGGATTTTTAAGCCATGTAATATGTGCACCCCCACTCAGGGTACAGATGGTTGCACCACCCCACCCCAAAACATTCTGTTGTGCTTTTGCAGAATGTGCAAACATTCTGTTTGTTGCATGCATTAGGAGTTTGTTCCTTCTTCTTGATGAGTGTATTCTATTGCGTAGATATATCACGTTCTACTTATTTGCCAATTGCACTGGCTAAGTTTCCTGACTGAATAGGACTAGTTAGAGTGGACATCCTTGCCTTATCCTAGTATCAAACATTCAGCTTGTATCATTAAACATGATGTTAACTGTAGGTTTTTTGCATATGCCTTTTATCAGGTTGAGGAAGTTCCCTTGTATTTCTAGTTTGCTGAGAGTTTTTATCACAGTGGTTAGTTTTTTCAAATGCTTTTCCTGTATCAATTGATATGATCATGTGATACTTCTTCTTTAGGACATCAACATGATGGATGACATGATTGAGTTTTATTATTTTTTTCTAGTTGATAGTTTTTTTATGAATATAATTTATTGTCAAATTGGCTTATGTACAACACCCAGTGCTCATCCCAACAAGTGCCCTCCTCAATGCCCGTCACCCATTTTCCCTCTCCCCCATGCCCCCATCCACCCTTAGTTTGTTCTCTGTATTTAATAGTCTCTTGTGGTTTGCCTCCCTCCCTCCCTCTCTGTTTGTATCTATTTTTTTTCCCCTTCTGTTCCCTCAGGGTCTTCTGTTCAGTTTCTCAAGATCCACATATGAATGAAAACATGTAATATCTGTCCTTCTCTGACGGACTTATTTCACTCAGCATAATACCTTCCAGTTCCATCCACATTGCTGCAAATGGCATGATTTCATTCTTTCTCATTGCCAAGTAGTATTCCATTGAATATATAAACCACATCTTCTTTATCCATTAATCAGTTGGTGGACATTTAGGCTCTTTCCATAATCTGGCTATTGCTGAAATTTTAAAATTGAACTAGACTTACATTCCCTGGATAAATCCCCCTGGGTCATAGTATTTTATTCTTTTTATGTATTGCTTGGATTCAATTTACTGATATTTTGTTGAGAAATTTTGTATCTATGTTTTCATGAGGAATATTGGTCTTTATTTTCTTTTATTTTTTTTTAATATGAAATTTATTGTCAAATTGGTTTCCATACAACACCCAGTGCTCATGCCAACAGGTGCCCTCCTCAGTGGCCATCACCCACTTTCCCCTCCCTCCCACCCCCCATCAACCCTCAGTTCATTCTCAGTTTTTAAGAGTCTCTTATGGTTTGGCTCCCTCCCTCTCTAACTGCTTTAATTTTCTTTTATTCTCATTGTCTGGTTTGGTATCAGGGTAACGGCCTCTGGCCTCATAAGGTGGTGGGAAGTGTTCTCTGCTCTTTTACTTTCTAAAAGAGATTTATAGAATTTGCATAATTTCCTTTTTAAATGTTTGGTAGAAATCACCAGAGAAGACATCTGGATCTGAAGATTATTTTTTGGGGGAGGTGTTTAACTATTAATATCTTAATAGTTATAGGACTGTTCAGGTTATCTATTTCATCTTGTGATTAATTTGTGTTTTGGGGAAAATTTGTCCATTCCATGTCAGTTGTCAAATTTATAGGCATAGTTCGTACTATTCCCTTATTATCCTTTTGATGTCTGTGTGTCTGTGATGATATCCCTTCTTTCATTCTTGGTGTTGATAATTTGTGTCTTCTCTGTTTTTTTCTTTGTGTCTTGTTGGAGGTCTATCAGTTTTATTTATCTTTTCAAATAATCAGCTATTTGTTTCACTAATTTTTTCTCTTGTTTTTCTGTTTCAATTTCATGGATTATTGCTCTTTATTATTTCCTTCCTTTGGCCTGCTATGGTTTCATTTAGCTATTCTTTTCAAGTTACTTAAGGTAGGACCTCAGATTTATCTATTTGAAATCTTTCTTCTTCTCTAATGTAAGCTTTTAATGATATAAATTTCCCTATAACTGCTTTAGAGGCATCCTACGAATTTTAATGTGTTTTATTTTTCACTTTTACTCAGTTTAAATTAAAAAAAAAATTTCCTTGAGATTTCCTCTTTGAACCAGGGATTGATTATTTACAAGTGTGTTGTTTAATTTGCAAGTGTTTTTGAGGATTTTTCTATTATCTTTCAGTTACTGATTTCTAGTTTAATTCTGTTATGGTCAGAGAACTTGCTTGCATGATTTCAATTCTTCTAAATTTGTTTAGGTTTATTTCTAAATAAATGATAAATATTCAATGTGCACATGAAAAAATATGTATTTTAGTGTTACTGTTTTCTGAATATTTTTAGATTTACTGGTGGCACTCAGTACTCTATATATTTACTGATTTTCTATCTACTAATTTTATCTATTATCTACAGAGACGTGTTGAAATCTCCAAACATAATTATGGGTTTTTTTTTTCTATTTCTTCTTTCAATTTTGTCAGTTACTGCTTCAAGTATTTTGAGGTTGTGTTTGTAACTGCATGTACATTGAGAAATGTATGTCTTCTTGGTGAACTGACCCTCTTTATTACTGCATAATGTCCCTCCTTATCTCTGATAATTTTCTTTGCTCTGAAGTTACTTTGCATGATATTCATATGGTCACTTTATCACTGTTGTTTTCATTAGTGCTCACATGGTATAACTTTTTTCATCCTTTTACTTTTGTATCACTTCTTGTGTCACTTCTTGTATCACTATATTTGAAGTGAGTTTCTTATACATAGTATAAAGCCAGGTAGTTGTATTTTTTCTTCTAACAATCATCGTCTTTATTTTTTTAATTTAATTTAATTTAATTTTTTCCTTAAAGATTAGCTTATTTTTTCATATTTTAGGGGAGGGCAAATTTAATTGTTGATACTGTTTCTTTCTTAATTATTCATTTACTGGGGTTTTTAAAAGCCTGAAGCAATTTTGATACTTATGTTTTTCTAGAAAATTACCCATTGTACGTAAGATTTCAAATTACACATAAAGTTGTTCATTTTATTTTGTTACTTTTTAGGTGACAATCTTCATCTTTAAAGTACATGTAAAATTAATGTAATTACTGATATGTTTGGATTTAGGTTAACCATTTTATTATTTGTTTTTTTGTTTGTTCTCCATGTCTTTTGTTCCTATGTTTCTCCTTTCCTGCTCCTTCTGGGTTATTTGAACATCTTTAGTACTCCATTTTAATTCTACTTTTGTTTTGGAAGATGGTGATCTTTGTGTCATTTTTTGAAATACTGTCACAGGAAATATTGTTCATTGATGTTTAAAGAGTTTCTTTTCCATTCCTTTAAGTTGAATACTACTACTGCTAACAGCAGCTATGATTTAGTAGGCACCTGATATATGCCCTTTCCATATGTAATCTGTAATCTTTATAACAATGCTCCATGGTTAAGTAATTTTTTTATTTTATAGCTGAATAAAATTGAGAATGAAAGGGGCTTAAATGTCTTACTCAAAGTCACCTTGATGTTAAGGAGGGGAGTCAGTAGGCCAGTCCCCATCTAACTCCAAAGACTATGTTCTTTCCATGACAACTTTCACAAATTTGGCATACAAGACTTCAAGATATAGGATTTTGCTAATTATCATGGCTATGAAATTTCTTGACTGTTAAAAAAATGATCAATGTAAAACACATTTTGTGTTATGGCAGATAATCCATTTTCCATCAGCTGCAAGTCTTGTGTGGGAAAGTCACCCCCTCCCCCGACTTGTGACTAGGAAACTTACAGATCACAAAACTTTGGTTAAATTTCCCTGCCAATCTGTCCCCAGCTATAAGTAATACTATACTACTAGTTTGGATTTATTATAGATAGTTTAGTTGTACTTGATCATTCTCCCTTTCTTTTACTCCAGATGTTGTATCCCAGTATCTCTTGAGCCGTATTGTTATATTGGGATTGTATATTGATACAGTGATCTATTGTCCCCATTTTTATTGGCTCATAAAGCTTCATAAAGAGCAGATGGTGTATATTTGCTTCTGACGTTAAGTCCTATGACTCTGCCAGTGGATGTTTTTATAATGCCTGCTGTATTTATCAAGTAAACAGTGTTGCCAAGAGTCACCCACTTGCTGTTTATGCTGGGTATTCAAGCTCCAAGGGATGCTGTAACTACACACTCTGTAAGTTTGGCATTTTCCAGGAACTTTGTGTTAGTTAGTAGAGATGGTCCATTAAGCCACTTAGATACCATGCATCCATTTTATTTTGCTGGTGATAATCAGAAGATGGTCCATTTATCATGAGGCATACATTTTGATTTGATTATCTGAATGTGTTCTGCCCTATTTAATAACACTGTTTTCGATGTTAACAAAGGAAAAGGAAACAAGCATTTGCTGAGTGTATACTACATAGAGTTACTTTGCATGTATTATTTACAGTAATCCTCTCAATGAATCTGAAGTATAGATACATTTTTACAGATTATTTTGCAGATTATGTAATTTGTGCCACAGAGATTAAGTAATTTATGCAAGACCATATAGGTTAGAATTGGGGGAATGATATCCAGTTTAAACTACAGGACTCCAAACTACATAAACATTCTGGTAGAGCAAAGTATCTGCTTTACCATCTTTTCCCCATGCTGGTTGTCATTAACCATATATCTCTAGAAAAATTCTGCCTTTTCCACTATTTTAGGTCAGACTCATGGTTTTACTTCTATGCCATAAAAAATAATAACCAACAAAAGCAAAATAGTATAATGATTGATAGTTACAGACTTTGGAGTCGGACTGTCTGCGTTCAGACTCCAGTTCTGCTATATATGAGCTGAATAATTTTGAGCAAATTATTTAATTTCTCTGTGCCTCAGTTTCCTCTTCAATAATAATAGTACTTACCTCAGAGGCTTGTTATGAACACTAAATGAGTTAATATTTGGAAAGATCTAGAATAGTGCCTCATACATTACAAGTACTACACACATATGCTTGTCAAATAAGTAACATTTATCTGTCATTGATTGTGTATGGGGTTCTCTGTTAAGCACTTTAGATGTAATACCAAATATGTGGAAGGTACTATTATTATCTCCATTTTATGAATGAATATACCAAGACTTAGAAAGGATAACAGCTAGTCTAAGACCATACCACAAGTAAGTTCATTGTGGAAAACCAAAAAGAATATAGGAGAGGAGAATAAAACTTACCCATGATTCTATCACCTAGAGAGTATTGTGGTTACATTTGGAGTATTTCCCTTATTTTATTCATATCACTGTAGATTATTGAAATCATATTTAATGTACAATTTTCCATTTTTGTGTTTTTTTTACCATTATATTAAACATTTTCATCTTAACATATCTTTGATTTTTGTTGTTGTTGTTGTTGTTGTTGTTGTTAACATTGTTACTGGTTACAGAATATTCCACCATTTGGATATATTTTATTTAACCCCTCATTAGATGATGGGTATAAAGTTATTTCAGGCTTTTGTGCTAATGAATAATGTTACATGAATTTCTCTGCATTTTGGATTTTTTTCTCAGGATATGTTCTGAGCTTGGGATTACTGTGTCAAATAATCAGATATTTTTAATATCTCTTAAATGCACAAATAAACTAATATTTTCAAAGGAACTTGTAAAAAATTGTAAGCAAAAATACAGATAAAATACAAAAAGAGAAGAATCAAGTTACCCAGACATAGGATTTTTTTAAAAATTAGATTTTTAATTTTGAGATAATTCTAGATTAACATACTTTGTTAAGAAATAATATAGAGAGATCCTGTCTGCCCTTGACTCCATTTCTCCCAGTGTTAACATCTTACAAAACTGTACTACATTATCATAACCAGGGTATCTCACTGATACAGTCAAGGTAGAGAGTGTTTCTGTCACCACCGTGATCCCTTGTATTGCCCTTTCATAGTCATGCATATCTCTTCCCAACTCCCATCCCTGACTCTTGACAGTTACTAACCTGTTCTCCAACTCTGTAGTTTTGTTATGTCAAGAATGTTGTATAAATAAAATTATAAAGTTCTTCTTGACTTTTTAGCGTTGGCTGTTTTTACTCCGCATAATTCCCTGAGTGTTAGGAATACCCTAAATTCCTTTAAATGAATTTAGATTCTTTGGAAGCTGTGCATGCCAGTAATTCATCCTTTTATTGTGGAGTACCAGTTCATAGTATAGATGTACCACATTTGGTTTAACCATTCACCCATTGAAAGGCATCTGGATTGTTCCCAGTTTGGGGCTATTACAAATAAAGCTATTATAAAATTTGTATATTGCTTTTGACATAAACATAAGGTTTTATTCTCTGGGGAAAATGCCCAAGTGTACAGTTTCTGGGTCATATGGTAGTTCCATGTTTAGTTTTATTTAAAACTGCCGAACTGTTTTCTAGAGTGGCTGTTTTATTTTTGATTCCAAGAAGCAATCTATGGATGATCTAGGTTTTTGCATCCTTGGCAATATTTGGTACTATTACTGCTTTCTGTTGTAGCCAATCTGAAAGGTGTGTAGTGTATCTTATTGTGGTCTTAATTGGCATTGTCCTAATGGCTAACATTGTTGAACATCTTTTTGTGTTCTTATTTGCCATCTGTGTACCCTCTTTGATGACATGTTGTTCATGCCTTTTGCTGGTTTTCTAACTAGATTGTTTTTTAATGTTGAGTTTTTATATATTCTAAATTCTGGTCCTTTGTTGGATATGTGCTTTGCAAGTATTTTCTCCTAGTTCTGTGGCTTGTCTTTTCATCTTCTTAAGAGGGTATTTTGTAGAGCAAAATTTTTATTCTTGGTGGGATCTCACTTACCAATTTTTTCTTGTATAAGATTATGCAAGTATAAGAATCCTTTGCTTGGCCCTAGATCCCAAAGATTTTCTCCTATTTTTTTCTAGAAGTTTTATAGTTTTATATTCCCCCCCTCCCACTCCCCACCAATTCTGGGGTCTTTTGATAATGACTGAAAACCTGCTAGACAAATTCTAAAAGGACTTTTACATTTTATGTTTAAGTCTGTGATTCATTTTGAGTTGATTTTTGTATGAGACAAAAGGCTTAAGCCAATGTTCTTCTTTTTTTCTTTGTTTTGTGTTGTTTTTTGCCTGTGGAGTGGGAGTGATTCCTCCCACTTAATTCTTTTTCAAAATTGTTTTAGATACTCAAGTTTCTTTGCCTTTTCATATAAATTTCAGAATCATTCTATCTGTATCTGCAAAATACCTTGCAGAGGATTTTTGATAGGGATTGCATAAAACTGTATGTCAATTTGGGGGAGAATTAATGTGTTTCCTATTTTGAGTCTTTCTTTTTTTTTTTTAATTTTAATTCCAGTATAGCTAACATACAGTGTTGTATTAGTTTCAGATGAACAGTACAGTGATTCAGCAATTCTGTACACTACTCAATGCTCATCATATCATAAGTGTACTCAGTCCCCTTAAGATTTCTGGGGCTGGTTTATTGGTTATGAATTCCTTTAACATTTGTCTGGGACACTCTTTAGCTCTGTTTCTGTTATGAATGATAGCCTTGCTGGATAGTCCTGGTTAGGTTTGTTTCTTTCAGCGCTTCAAATATATCATGCCACTCCCTTCTGGCCTGCAGAGTTCCTGCTGAAAAATCAGCTGATAGCCTTGTGGGATTTCCCTTGTATGTACCTGTTTTCTTTTTTCTTGTTGTTTTTAAATTAAAAATAATTTTTTTAAGTTCATTTATTTACTTTGGGGGGAGACAGGGAGGGGCACATCCAGAGAGACAGAGAGAGGGAAAGAATACAAGCAGGCTTCACACTGTCAGTGCAGAGCCCGATGTGGGGCTCGAATCCATGAACCGTGAGACCATGACCTGAGCTGAAATCAAGACTGAGCCACCCAGGCACCCCTCTCTTACTGTTTTTAAAATCCTCTCTTTATCACTACTTTTTGCTGTTTTAATTACTACATGTTTTGGTGTGGACCTCTTGGGGTTGATTTTGTTGGGGTCTTTCTGTGCCTCCTGGATCTGGATTTCTATTTCCTTCCCCAGATTTGGGAAGTTTTCAGTATTATTTCTTCAATAAATTTTCTACCCCCTTTTCTCTCTCTTCTCCTTCTGGGATCCCTATAATGCAAATGTTATTACACTTGATGGTGTTGCTTAGTTTCCTAAGTCTATTTTCATTTATTATTATTATATTTTCTCTTTCCTGTTCAGCTTTATTGCTTTCCATTACTCCATCCTCCAGGTCACTGATATGTTCTGGTTCCTGTAGTTCTTATTTATTCCATCTAGTATAGTTTTAATTTCAATTACTGAGTTCTTCATCTCTGTTTTGTTTGTTTGTTTTGTTTTGTTTTCTGTCTCTTTGTTAAGGATCTCACTGAGGTCCTCCAGTCTTTTCTCGAGTCCAGTGAGTATGTATATGATTCTCTATGCAAATTCTCTATTAGGCATATTCATTATTTCCATTTCACTTAGGTCTCTTGCTATGGTTTTGTCTTGTTTTTTCATTTGGAACATATCCTTCTATCTCCTTGTTTTGTCTAACTCTCTGTTTCTATGTGTTAGAAAAGTCAGCTACATCTCCTACTCCTGAAAGCAGTGGCCTTATGAAGAAGAGATCCTGTAGTGCCCTGTGGTGTGATGTTCCCTGTTCACCAGAACCTGGTGCTTCAGTACTGTCTATGTGTGTCCTATGTGCCTTTCTGTGGCTGCGCCACTTTTGGCTTCAGTCTAGTTGTCTGCATTGTTTCTCTTTGCCTGTTGTGGGCAGGGTTTGGTCCCTGTGTTGTTCATGGGCTTGTTTGGGGCTGCTTTGGGCTTGAGTTGAGTCAGATCAAGGGTTTGCCAGAGATGCAATAGCACCAAACTGCAGGACACTCTCCCTGTCTTGTCCCCTGAGAAGCTTTCACTGGTGGGCAGGGACTGCAGTCAGACTGGGTATCTGCCCCCAGGCCACTACTGGGGCCACAGTCAGACTGGTATGTGCATTTATCTTCCCCCCCTCCCTGGGGCAGGAGTCACTTTGAAGTGGTGCTGGCCCCTGTCAGGGCTGCTTGCACACTGCCAGGCTTGTGGCACTGCTTTGGATGGGCTCTGGCCAAGGGAGTGTTAGAGGGAAGGTCCATAGGGAAATGTGCATATGGTATTAGCAAGGTTTGAGCAGGCTGCTGTAGGAGGGGACCTGGAGCCTTTAGAAAACTTTAGAAAACTCCTGCCACAGGGCTGGGGGGCAAGTCTGTAGGAGAACACAAGGGAGAAGCATACTATTAGCAAGCTAGATGGAGAGTGTTGGCACTAGGCTGGTTCCGTAGGTGTCCATGTATCGAGGCCATGTGGCAGGGGATGGAAATGGTTCCTGCCAGCTCCTTTGTTCCTGGAGAAGTCTCCTAAAGATTCCTGCCCCTCTAGCACATACTCTTGAGATTAGTAAATAACGCTCCCTCCCATATACCCCAGGTGTTTTTCAAAAACTACTGCTTCCACACTGTTGCAGCCAGCTGTTTGTTGTGCTGGCTCTTTAAGTGAGGGGACTCAGTTTCCTGTTGCCCTCCTGGCTCTCCCAGAGCCTAGCCTACTTATTTTTAAAGTTCTAGGTGTTAAGACCCACTGGTTGTAAAAACTCAGGAAATTGGGCCCCTCTGGTTATCAAAGCCAAATGTTATGGAGATTTGTCTTCCCCATGCAAGATCCCCAGACCTGGGGTGTTTGGTGTGAGTGTCTGTTTCTCTCCCCTCTCCATGCCTGCTGTATCCCTCCCTCCCCGTGACAGTCCCTCAGTCAGTTTACTCCAGACCACATCTCTGCTCTTCCTACCCTCTTCAGTGTGGCCTCTTCTCCACATTTAGCTGTGGAGAGTCTGTCAGTCTTTGTATCATTTTCTGTGTCATTTACACTGATGTAGGTGTTATCTAGTTGTACGTATGAGACAAGATGAGCTTTAGATCTTCCCTGGATGTCCCTATGTTGAGTCTTTCAGTCCATGGACATGGCATTTCTCTGTTCTATTAGGTCTTCTTTGATTTCTTTCATCAGCATTTTGCAATTTACAGCATATAGATTCTGCACATGTTTTATTAAATTTACATTCGAGTGTTCATTTTCTTTGGCATGATTGTAAATGGTGTTGAGTTTTTAATTTCATTTTCCATATGTCATTATCAGTATATAGAAATGTGATCAATTTTTTTTTATATTGATCTTTTATCCTACGACCTTGCTGAGTTCACTTGTTCTAGGAGGGTTTTCTGTTTTGTGTTTTTCTACATAGATACTCATGTTATCTGCAAATAGAGACATTTTTATTTTTTCCTTTTAAATTTGTACACCATTTGTTTCCTTTTCTTATCTATTGCAACATAAAACTTCCATTGTCATGTTGAATAAGAGTTGTGAAAGTCCTATGTTGAACTAGACAGAACCAACTTTGCCTTTTTTTCTGATCTCAGGGAGAAACCATCGAGTATTTTTTTCATTAGGTATGATATTAGTTGTTAGATTGTTTTTCCTTGTTTGTTTGTTTGTTGTTGTTTTAGATATTCTTTATCAAGTGAAAGAAATTCCCCTTTATTCCTAGTTTGCTGAGAGATTTTATGGATAGGTATTGGATTTTGTCAAATGTTTTTTAAGATACAGGTTTTTCATTGTTAAAAATTTTTGTCAGGCAGTGATTTTTGCATGCTGAGTTACCTTTCCCCAAGATAAACACAAGCATCTGCAGGTGGTCTAATCCTGACTTTGACCAGATTTCTTCCCTTTCAGTGACCTGTCTCCCTGTGCTGAGTGTCATTTTATTTTCCCAGGACCTTAGGAACTGATCTGTTTTTTCATGTTCCTTGACAAATGCAAAAGGACTTTATCAAAACTCAAATATTTTCCCTATTCAGACCTCCCAGGCTTTTCCACTTAAGTCCTATTTCTGGTTTGAGTAATGTGTCTGGTTCAGAACTGATTGTCGCTGGTATAGTGAAGATTACATTAACTGGTTTAGACTTCCTTGGCTTGGATTACCTTTATTGCCCACTTTTGGAGCGTTTTAGGACATCGTAGTCAGGTGACTTATCTACATTTAGTGTGCTGGTGAAGCTTTTCATAACCAGGGGTGCCTGGGTGGCTCAATCGGTTAAATGTCCAACTTCTGCTCAGGTCATGATCTCACAGTTTGTGGGTTCAAGCCACAGAGAGAGGGACAGCACATTGGGCTCTGTGCTGACAGCTCAGAGCCTGGAGCCTGCTTCGGATTCTGTGCTTCCTTCTCTCTTTGCCCCTCTCCTGCTTGTGCTCTGTTTCTCTGTCTCTCAAAAAAGAAATAATGAACGTTAAAAAAAATAAAAAAGCTTTGATAACCAGGTCTCAGGGTAAGGGAAACCCCTGATTTGCTAATTTCCATGATGTAAGTGCTCCTATAATGACTGATTTTAAGTTAACATTGTGATGTCACTGAACATGGAGTTGGGGAGAGATGTGCCCAATGAGCTTTCATGAATGATACAGGCCAGATCCAGCACACCACCCCTTATATATAACTTAATGTAACCCTGGTAACAGCCACCCCTAATACAAACTTTCCCAGATACTTAATCTTCCAGACTTTTATAAGATTGCTACATTCTTTAACCCTAGTATTCTTAAGGTATATGAAAGATAGGATAGGTGGTCAGCCCCATAGGATTGGAGGTTAATGAGCAGCAAGTACAGGTTTTTGGGACATGTATCAAATAGTTTATCCTTTTTTTTGCTGAGTAGTAGTCCATGGTATGGATGTACCACAGTTTGTTAACTCTTCACTTAGTGTTTCCAGTTTTGGGCTATTAAGAATAGAGTTACCATGAAAATTCATGTATAGGTTGTGTAAACATAAACCTTTGTTTTCCAATATCCTTTTATTATCCTTTTACCTCCTCCATCCTCCACCAAATATGCCTGAAATCCAGGAGTTATATTTTCTTTGCCTTGTCTCCTAAATCCAGATCAATATATAAGGGAATTACCAGAGAAGTACATTTATGTAATTCTGTCCTTAGCAATGATATACTAGAATTTTCAGAGAAGTTGGCCATTGGAATTTCATGAATATGGACAGGTCTTGACCCACACATTAATTGTGACAAGATGTCCTTCAGTGTTCATACAGAAAGCATCATGGAGGGGGGGTGGTTGACCCATATTCTTCTGTTCTACTGACTTTGGGGATCTGCTGACACCTTTACACCCTCAGCATGAACTTCTTTTATTCTATTTCCACATCAGGTAGAATGAAGACTTTCTAAGAAAATAAACTGTTGGGAACCCAAAGCCATGTCCTGCACTTAGGTGGCTGAGGTGTCCCAGTTGTCTGCTCTTGAAATGCACCTTAGATGCCTGCATTGACTGATACTGGGCTAGCATCCTGACTTTATAGATTTTCATTTCTTGGAAGCATGACCTTTTCAAGGGGGAAGAATTGCTAAGTGATTAACAGTGTAGGTCAAGGGCAGACAACCTGGTTAGAAATCTAACTCTTTTGGGTATCAGCAGTGGGACTTTGGAAGAAATTCTATCCCCTCTTTTGTGCTGAGGTTTGTCATTTGTCAAATGGGCATAATAATATTTACCGCATACAAGTGTTATGAAGGTTAAATGAGATAGCATGTGTAACTTTAGAAAATGTTTGCAGATAGGAAGCACTCAGTACATCATCAGCACCAACATCATTATCATCAACCATATATTGGAAGCGTTGAAGACTCCCAGGGCTCCTTCTTTCCCTCAAGGGCCATTTGCTTCCTCATAACTTTGGTTGTCCCTTATTTGTGTGGACTCATAAGCCTTGGGGTGGGTGGCTTCTCAGTTTAGCCCCACAACTCCACTGCTCAGATCTGTGGAGTGTACCAACTTTTGGCCCTTCTGAGATCTGCATTAGATCCTAAAGGAGCTATTCACTCTTTTCTCAGGGCCGGCCCTGCACCCAGCTCATGTAACATCTGGGAGACCAGCCTGTAATTGTGCTCTTGGTAGTGACTCTCCTCTAGGGTCACCTGTTACTCCCTCTGCTCCACCTCTTCCTACACAGCAGGCACTCATCACAGGCTGCCCAGCCTGGGCTCTGCTCTCAACTTGCATGCCCCTAAACCTCTGGGGGTTTCTCCAGTGGGAGGAGAACAGTTTCCAGTTACTAGCGTCCTCACCTCCTTTTCTTCCAGCATCTTCCACAGGTCTTTTCTCTCCAACCAATCCAGACTCACTGCCCTTTGTTACTTCCTTCAACTCAGGGATTTGGGTTTTCTTTGCACGTAGCAGGGAGCATTCTGTACATTTTGGGGTGGCAGTTCTTCATCCAGATCCTATAAGGTCCCCTCATTCTCACTAGCCAGCAACTCCCTAAGGCTGAAATGCATTCATCTTCCTGTCTTGCTAAGACCCAGTAGAATGCCTTTATATAGCATGTCAATATTTATTAAGTGAATGCCCGAATAAATGATGAGTTTCTTGAAAGCACTGGGAGACATGCCCTGCTAACATGGATTCCTGCTGCAACCTAGGGATCAGCCTTCTGCTGGAAAGTTGGCTCATAATCTTTGCAGTACTCCTTGGATGCTGATTTTCCAACCGTGGCTTTACACCTGTTTCATTTTACAATATTTATTGGGAAAGCATTTTAGTTACTTATTATAGTCAGATATCATCCGTGACAAGCCATTTTCCTTGAATTAGCCCAGTGAGAAATATTTCTAAAGGCATTAAATGAAATCATCCAGATGCTTCCTGTGGCCAGCTGGACCCGGCAGCCACGTTTTGTCCCTGGACTTGCACACAGAGTGGACTGTGTTTTTAGTCTACTCCAAGCAGCAAAGCTGCTGCTAATTCTCATGCTAGTAAACAAGGCTTTAACAAATTCTAGCAAGCAAAAGTAACGGGAATTTACAACTGTGTTTTCAGTAAATTAAGTGAGATAATACCATGCCCACCTCATAGTAATCAGCCAGTAAATGCTAACTGTTATAACTACCAAGAATTGTGGCAGATAAATGACACCAAAGATAGATGGGGGGCAGGAGGGAAGTATATTTTTAAGGATTAGTGGAAGATAAGGTCACATAAACACTTTGTTTGAAGTTAGGAATAAGGAAAATAATGCTGAAAAGAGAAGGCCATTTAATAAAAATTAGAGGGAGGAGTGCCTGGGTGGGTCAGTTGGTTGAGCATCTGTCTCTTGGTTTCGACTCAGGTCATGATCTCACAGTTTATGGGATAAAGCCCCGTGTCAGGCTCTGTGCTGACAACATGAAGCCCGCTTGGGATTCTCTCTCCCTCTTTCTCATTGCTCCTCCCCTATTCATGATTTCTCTCTCTCTCTCAAAATAAACATTTAAAAAATTAAAGGGATAAAAATAGAGGAGCTAGAAGAATTGAGAGAAAACTAAGAACGTGCATTTCATAATGAGTGTATAAAAACATGAATTACATGCTTATGCACTCATCCTGGAAAATTTCCCACACTTAATCAAATCACATTGTTTCAAACTGTGCTTCTAAAAACTTTGAGATACACTAAAACAATGTCTCCAAAAGTGTTATAAGTGGAAAATTGTGATTACATCCTTACATAATTCTTTCAAAGGTTTTTGAGTAGATGCAGAAATCCCCGTTGACACATAAAGTTATGAAACATGTACTACTTAGCTCTGTGATTCCATCCTGGCTTTGAAATACCACCTGTGATGTTATCAAGATGCCTAAGCTCATGGGGCTTGTATAAGGAAACTTTCATTAACTCTAAGATCTGGACCCTTCTCCCCAAATACCTGGGGCTTCCTGATGCCACTATTTCTTTGCTTTTGTTATTAAATAAGAAAATGCTGATTTTGACCAGCTATAAACTTAGTTATCAGCTTTGGTTTTAGTAAAGCCTTTCAAAGTAGTGTTTTATTCTTATTGATTTTAGATATACCATCATCTTTTATAACTTGAGTTTGTAATCCTGGAAATAGAATTTTATAGCATGATGCCTCTTAATGATTATCTTTTATTCCTGAGTGAATAGAATGCTGATTCTTACACAGCCTGTGATCAGTAGTGGTGGTCTTGGAGGGAGAAAAATTTAACGTGATCTTAGCAGCCAGCTGTGCTTGGCTGTCAGCTGAGAGAGAGCCGTGGACCAGGTTGTTGGTGGGTTTTTTTTAGTTAAAAAAATTTTTTTTAGTTTTTTAAAAGCAATTTTATTGAGGTATGATTGACATGGAAAAAGCTGTACATATTTAGTCTGTACAATGCAGTGTATTTGGGGATATGTGTACACCCGTGAAACATCCCCACCTTCAAGGACATAGACATATCCATCACTTCCTTTCTACTTACCCCTGTTGTTGTTGTTTTAGTTGTTGTTATTATTTTGTTTGTATGTGGGTGTTGTTGGAGCACTTAACATAAGATGTACCCTTACCAGAGTATTTTAAGTATACAACACAGTATTGTTAGCTATGAGCACTATGCTGGATAGTAGCTCTCTCCGATGAGGTTTTATTAGAGTGAGATTGAAGGGCAATCCAAATGGGAGAAAAGGTAACCACAGCATGGAATTTCCAACAGGGACTGCTTAGGTGGTGGCCTGGGATAGTGCTGGTGACACTGTAGGGAGTAGCTCAGTGATCACATCTGGCTGAAGCAGATATAAATGAGGACCACGAGGGACAGTGAGTTTGGAGCTGATTTTTCCTTGAGTTGGAGATGAAGGCATGGCTAGATGACGCCTCCCTACCTCCATCCAGCAAAAAGATGTCAGTGTTTTACTCTAGCAAAAAGCTAGAAAGGAAATGAATAATATTTTGCTTTAGAAGTATACCTCTGAGATAGTGTATGGGATTCTTTAATAAATAAATCCCAAACATAAGTAGTTGTCATAAAGCAAGATAATTAGTAAACTTTCCTAGCTAACTTATTCCATAGTACAAGGAAAATCCTAATCCCCCACCCCCCGGATTTATTTGCTGGTGAGAGCCAATTATATTTACATGTCTCACTTGCATTAAAATATCAGTAACCAGTACCTTTTTTTTTTTTTTTTAAATCAGGGAAACAATGACAAACATTTAGAAACATTTTTTCAGAGGTTCACAAAACACAGTATTTTTAAATGAAAATCAAAGACCCTTATAGTTTATCTCAGTGGATTAAAATTAATGTGAAGTTACCTTTTGGACACTTACCCTATCTTAGCAACATATTATTTAGCACAAACAACTTCCTTGCTTTGGATTTAGAAGCAGTGCTTAAATAGAACTGCTAATTGACACTTAGTGAAAAACAATTTATGATACATTTTATTTTCTTGTTGCTATAAAACTGGTTTAAAATAATGAGGCTCATGAAAGGATATGACCCAGACCATAAAACGTACTTATTAGAGTTGTTTGATAAATCATGAAGGGTAGATTCTCACCTCTTAATAAGTGTAAGACACAGCAATGTGAGAGCAGGACAGAGATGGGGTGTGGCAGGTCTCTAGGCTGCTTGTAGTGTTTGCTTGCACTGTCTCTTTGTCCCTCTCCCTCCTTCTGCCTCCCCCTCCCCCCCTTCTCTTTCTCTCCAGGTGTCAGAAAACAGTGTGTTTCTGAATGCCCAGACTCCCTTATGTCTCCTGTTCTTTAGTATCCTGTCTGGTGTCCAGTGAAGCTTGTGTCAGGGTGGGAACAAGATCCTGTCCAGGGATCCTATCTGGGTTCTGACAGACCCAGAAGATGGAAACAGTATCCCTCACTGGAAATAGCCTTCCTGAGGTCACAGTGGTGCAGGAACCTCATTTATATAGTCATTCCTTCATTTGTTCTTCTGCTTTTCTGTTTCTCAGAAGTGCTTTGAGCATCTCTAATGTCTCTAGCCCTGTGTGGGGTGGTGTGAACTTAATAGAGAATGCAGAAGACATGGTCTCCACCCTCATGGAGCTTGCAGATGAGAAGAGGAAGTGTGCTCAGTGCTTAGATGGGAGGAGTATAGAGTACCATGGCGACACAGAGCAGAGAGAAAGTTTCCAGCAATGGGGGACTCTGGACTCCACAAAAGATGGGGTGGCAGGTCGTGGGACACCTGAATCCCCTAAGGGACTTGTAAACCCAATGGAATGGTGTTTCACTGGTTACAAAACTCCTATCAAGAGGGTTCTAGGCCAAGGAAATACTAGCCACTACAGCCTCAAGGAGGTATGGAGGTGCCTAGAGCACCAGTGAATGAGCAGAGGTTTGGGGCAGGTGGAAGAAGCTGCCGGAGTTGGGACCTTTGAGATCAGGGTCAATTGGCTGAGACCCCGGCAGGCCTGTCCCTTGGATGGGAAAACTGGGCAGCCACTCTGGGCTTTCAAAATTTGTGTTTAACAGTATCCCAAGGGTACAAAGGAAGATGTCAACAGTATAGCCTCCTTTCAAGTGTGTTACATCGGGCAGCCTGAACTCCGGTGGAGTTGCCTGGCAGTCCCATACGATCCTGGGAATGGCCTTGACCACAGTGGTGTATGGTGGATGCTATCATGGGTGGGTTTTGCTCATTGCCTGAACAGAAAGAAAACGGCCAGTTGTACCCCAGCAACCTCAGTTCAGGGAGCAGGTAAGACCTGTCACACACTGGAAGTCCCAGCTGGGGTCCAGAAGGCCCTGAGAGAGATGCATCTGGGAATCCCTCTCCCTTTTCACTATAATGTCACATAATGTGTACCCTCTTCTGCTATACAGCCAGATGCTTTTTAAGGAAAAGAAGCCATGGGAGAGACTTGAATATGAGAGATTGAGCTATTGCCACAGAAGAATACTATCCTTTGGGCACAGTTTACAATATGGGGACAGTTTACGATTATTCTGAGATTTTGGAGTTGCACTAACTTAGTTTTTCTCCAGTAGCTGGTGAACGGGTCCACTCCTGACCCATAAAGAAGCCATATTTCTTTGTATACATGAGTGTAGTTAAGCAATTTTGTAACTTTCACAATTTGTATAATGGAATATTATGCATCTCTTAAAATAATAATTTAGGTCTATATTTAATAACTTACAAAGTTGTCTGTGATACTTGAGAGGGAAAAAATCAGGTCCCAAATCTTTAAGTCTGCTTTGATTCTATTTATGTAAAATTGTGTGTGTGTATACTCATAAAAAGAAGTCTCAGTAAGTGTTCACCAAAATGTTAACATGGGTTATCTTTGGGTGATGCTATCAGGTGATTTTTTTTCACTTTCTCCTTCATGCCTTTCTGGATTGCCTTAAGATATTTTGACAATGAGATTTATTTTTTGTAGAAGCTATTTTTCATTTTGAAAAACAAAACAAAAACTTGTTAGTAACTTTTGGTAGTTAGGGTCATTATTTGCTAAATTTTCTCCAGATTATTCTTTTGTTTTCATAGGAAGCCAAAATCCTTTTTGAGAGATGGATTGCATAGTTGAACAGTTTCTATAAGCAGATTTTATCTCTTGCTGAGATGCTACCTGGTAACTTCCAACAGCCAAACATGCTACATGACCTATAACTTCCCCACGTGAAGAAACGATCTTTCTTTGACATCAGTGGGGCAGACAATCCAGGAGTCCTGAATCCATGACCTTTCTCATGTACTAGTAACTGAATTCCTCAGAGATACAAAGGGGAAAAATAACTCTTGAAAGCTGTTGATACTATTTTAAATTCTTTAAAGGTAGGGGACAGACTGAGTAAGTAATCAAAGGAAGAGGTGGGAATTTGAAGAATACTGCTTTTTGGGTAAGGAATGACAACAGGTTAGGTTTAATTTGCTTCCTAGCCCATTCACATTTATTATGGGGAATTTGGAGGTCAGAGTCATAGCATAACCTTTCCAATGAATATTGCATACCAGGCTGTCAGCAGCCGGTGTGTCAGAGAGTCTTTGGGGGGTTGGTGGTATAAAACAAAGACCTAATCAAAAGCAGAGTGGAATTAAGTATGTGAGAACACCATCCTTTCCTCTCTTAGCCTGGGTGGCAGACAGCACGTTTGAGTGAGAAGGAAGTATTATGTACCAAGTCCAGCTTGCCATGGATATTCCAGTGTAGAGTTACAGGATATTGGAAGAATTTTTTTTTTTAGTTTTAACATTTATTTATTGTTGAGAGACAGAAAGGGCACGAACAGAAGAGGGGCAGAGAGAGCGGGAGACACAGATCCGAAGCAGGCTTCAGGCTCTGAGCTGTCAGCAAAGAGCCCAACGGCGGGCTCAAACTCACACACCATGAGATCATGACCTGAGCTGAAGTCGGACGCTTAACCAACTGAGCCACCCAGGAGCCCTGGAAATTGTTTTTTAATCTAAAATGTGTTTAGTAGCACCTGGGTGGCTCAGTCGGTTAAGTGTCTGACTTTGGCTCAGGTCATGATGTCGTGGTCTGTGACTTTAAGCCCCGCATCAGGCTCTGTGCTGACAGCTTGGAGCCTGGAGCCTGCTTTGGATTCTGTGTCTCCCTCTCTCTCTGCCCCTCCCTTGCTCACAGTCTGTCTCTGTCTCTCTCTCTCTCTCTGTCTTTCTCTATCTCAAAAAATAAACATTTAAAAAAACATAAAATGTGTTCAGAGTTTCCTAAATTTGGTTTAGTATTTTATGATTGAATTTTCTAGAAGAGTCAGGTAAATCCTGGGTCCTACCTATATGCTGGGCATTATCCAGAGTGATGTAAGAACAAGTGTCTGCTTCACACAGTTCAGACGTAAGTCTTGGCTGGTTCTCCAATCTCCTTCTCTTCCACACTTGCTTTTGTTGGCTGGTCTCAGCTGCACCAAGCCCCAGCATGCCAGTCTCCTTTGCTGTTCTTTAGACACACCGAGCATGCTTTGACTTTAAGGCATTTGCCCTTTTCTTTCCCCTGTCTAGACCTCAGCTTGAACACCATCTAGCAGAATGACCTTCTCTATAAGGATAGCACTCTACTCGCTATCCAGTCTGATGCTCCCCTTACTTTGCTTTATTTTTTATATAGCACTTATTCCAACCTAACATACTGTGTATTTCCTTGTAGTTCATCTACCCCTATCATAATGTCAGCCCCCTGAAAATGACTATCATCTGTTTTGTTCACTACAGCGTTCCTAGCCCCTAGAACAGTGCCTGCTATGTAGGAGATAATAGACTTTTTGTTGAATGAATGTACAGAATGCTTGAACTCAGTTTACCCAATGGACATGCTCCTGAGCAATTGTATATGTATTAATTATTATAGATGGAAACATATTTTAAATGCTTTAGGAGAACCTGTTGTGGAAATGAATCCTATCTTTCATAAATCCTTTAAAAGAAATTTGAATTCCCAGTTAGCCTTTTGTTTAGACCCAAGTTTTAGAGTTACATTTTTCCTTCAAGCAAGATCTACCTATGTATGGCTGTGTGCATGTTGGAGAACATTCCAAGGGTCATCTGAACTCATATGTGCTTTCTGTACAGATGATCAGAATCACCACCATGCCTAGGTGTGTTTTTTTGGTCCCTAATGAAGACCAATAGAACTGAAGGACTCGGTAGAAAATACTACCTGAAAGGAGGGATGATATTAAAATATTGATGGCCATTGTGGCCACACTTGCTGTGTCAACCCTTTAGTTGATGGATCTGGGAAAGCTGACAGAGCAGGGTAGCACAGGCTGGGCCTCAAGGCTGACCACTGGCCAGGGGGAGGAGTTTGCAGATTGCTCAGACATTGTGCCTGTAGATTTTATTTATTTTATTTTATTTTATTTTATTTTATTTTATTTTATTTTATTTTATTTTATTTATGCCACATATCCCTACTTGGCTGTAAGGTCCTCCTGGCTTGGGCAGAAAGTACCTGCGTGGTGCCTGTATCTGATGGGTGCTTAATTAACATTTGGTCAGTGAATTCACTATGTGAGACAACTTGATGAGAAAGTCTGACTTGAAAGTGTTTTTTCCATCCATGGAGGTAGTTTAGTGCTGGCACAGTTAGGGTTTTCTTACAAGAGCAGCTTGTGGGGCCCCCAGTTCTTTCTTTCAATCACCAGGAAAGAGTAGGAATAGGGTCTGGATAGGCAAATACAAGTTGTGTGGAGTCTGAGTAGCTTACAATTTGGGTGGCCCTTTGTGAGAGAACAAATATGCAGTTAGGCACAGGGTCTGGGCAGTAGTCTGGAAGCTTAGGTTTCAGTAGTTTGACAGCCAGTCTGCTTCTGGGGCTGCGAGCTTTCCAGGCTCAGGGGGCTGGCTTTGTTAGGGGACTCCCGAGGTGGGCTCACTGAAGGCCTGTTTGCAGGGAGGATGGGGCACTCCCTGGGAACAAATTTGTCCTAAGAAAGGGTCAGGCCTACTAATAACAAGGCCCTAGTTATCTGAGGACCAATTCTGAGAAGAATGTGAGGACTTTTTCTCAGAACTGGTTTCTCTCTGGCTCTATACTATATTGCAGCCCAGAGTGGCACCCCCGGTACCCAGGGGTGATGTACCGAACGTGACAGGAGAGTTGGCCTCCCACCTCCATAAGAAGTGGGCTTCAGTCCCCAGAGTGCTGGTGTCACCCAGAGGTGGGGACAGCTTGACACCGACCCAGAGACCATGGTCTGGGCATCTCATCACCTCATAGATAGTGGTGGAGGCTGGCAGACTTTATAATAACAGCTTTAGTTGCCCTTCATGGGGCACATTCATGCTGGGTGTCTTCAAATATATTCTCTCTCATTCTTACAGGAGGCTTGCAAGGTGAATATCATTAACTCCATGTTACAGGTGTAATTGGATGATGGCATATTTGCTCACATGGCACTTACTGCACAGAGACAACATAAATTATTTTCTCCAGCTGATTTGAACCTCTTTATGAATCCCAACCCTGCTGGGTAGCACAAAACTGAGTTCTCCCAATTAACAACACCTCAGTCTCTTCTGGTTTATGGTCCCTTTCCTGTTTAAACAGTCAAGGTTTTCTAGTTAAGTTCCCTATCAGGGCTGTTTTAATTAGTCTCTTTTGGATAACTCATTCTTCCTGATGATCTGGTACTCTTGCAGAGTTCCTCATTTCCCCCTTCTCCACAAAGATAGTCCTGTGTGCTGGCAGGACTCACTGGCGTTGCCCAGTCAGGCCATGGGACTTCTGGACACTCACTGTTCTACCCCATGGGCCAGGCAATCAGGGAGGGTAAATGGATCCGTCTGCTCTCCGTCTTCGCGAGTCACAGGTGTTGCACACTGTTGAGGGCTGGTCATCTGTGCTGTTGTGAAGTTTGTGGGGGGTGATCACTCAGCACCTTTGTATCTATGCCTGGGCTTGTGGAAACTTCTGGATCCTTGGATGCCACACATAGGCCATGGGGAGACTGCAGAGCAACGTTGGCTCACCCCATCTGGGAGGAACACTGCAGTGACTCCCACTCTCTCTGGCTCTCTCTGGCTCCCTCTTGCCCTGATCCCTGGGGCTGGAGAGGGCCATGGCTTCCGTTGTCTTTGTGTTACTTTGTGCGTTCTCTCCCTGTTGGCATATAGTGTGACCGTCTGATATGGCCCAGTGGTCTTCCAAGTCCTTTTCCGTGTGTCCCCTCAAAAACATCTGGAAAGCTATGACTGCCTTTTCAAGTTGATATCAGATGTTTTTAATCTAAATTAAAGAGTTGCAAAGGATGTAATTTCTGGCATACTGTAAATACTGACATTTTAGAATACAACCGTTACAGTGCTCTTTTACATTTACTCAGTGGAGTCTAAATACCAGAGTGATTTAATACCCATGGTTCAAAAAACACATGAACAAGCTCTTTTTTAACAGTTGGAAGTTTCACAATGTTTCTTTTTCTCCTTGAAATTGTATTTCCATTTCACTTCTCCCGCAGAACTTTAGCCTAATGTGATATATTTTTATGCTTGAAAGTCTTTTATTAATCACCCTATCATTCCTCAACTATATATATATATATATATATATATATATACACACACATATATACATATATTTTTTTTTTGGTCATATTTTTTGGTCATCACAGCATCCTGTTAGAAAATTATTGTGAGTTAAATTCCAACAGAATTATTATTAACACAACATTGATCAAAGCAATATATATACATACACATATTACATATTTTATGGTTAATTATTAAACATAAAAATAATTGTGCTCGAAATGTATCTCTTAATAAAATGGATGGGAGGGTTGTTATGGCAATTCTGGTAGGCTTTGCAGACACTGATATTTCAGTGTCCTTTTGTCTGTTGCCTGGAGGTTTTATGCCTTAAGGAAATGCATCTTAATAAGGTTTGAGGCAGCTTCCTTTCTTTGAGTTGTCTATCTTCCTCTGTGGAGTGAGGGAGGAAGGAGATAGGAAACTGTAGCAGATATAACATTGATCCCCTATAACTCTCCATATCTGGGGTGCTTTGGACAGTGAGAAGTTTCTGGAAGTTTAAAGACCACTATCGCCAGCCCTGGCTCTTGCCTGTTTTGAAGGAGTGTTTGAAGGGGTGGCCCCAAAGTCTTTACCTTCTCTGGGACACTAAATCTCATGCAAAGTATTCAGGCTTTAGAAGACAGCAAGACAATACAAATGCAAATAACTGCTTTAAAAATGTCAGTAGGAAAAAAAAATGTCAGTACATTGCCTGTGTCATAGAGATGAGGAAATTAAGGCCTGGAGATGTTAAAATAGGTCAAAATATGTAGTCAGTTGGTGGCAAAGAAGGAATCTGACTTCAGGTCTGGGATCCTTTCTGTTAATGGATCATGGTTTCCAAGCTAGCCTGTGGATGGCTGCATCAGAATCATGAGTCTTTTTTTGTTTGTTTGTTTTTTTAAATTTTTTAAAGTCTATTTATTTTTGAGAGAAAGCAAGAGAGTGAGAGAGCGAGTGTGAGCAGGGGAGGGGCGGAGAGAGACAGAACACAGAATCAGAAGCAGACTCTAGGCTCTGGGTTGTCAGTACAGAGCCCAACATGGGGCTTGAACTCACAAACTGTGAGATCATGACCTGAGCCAAAGGCAGATGCTTAACTGACTGAACCACCCAGGCACCCCAGGGAGCACCCTTTTCTTGTAGCAGCTTCTGCATGGAGCTGCTTTTAAAGCACCTGCCCAGAACTCTGGGGCTTTCCTGTGAGAATCTCTGTGGCCTTTGAAAGTCAGTCTGGAGCAAATTCAGGATCTTGATGAGACTGGCTGCCATTTGTCTTCAGTATGGAGAATGGAATGGCTTGCTGTGAACCGATTTCTTTTCTTTCTTTCTTTCTTTTTTAAATAAATGTTTATTCATTTTTGAGAGAGAGAGAGAGACAGAGCAGGGGAGGGGCAGAAAGAGGGGGACGGAGGATCTGAAGCAGGCTCTGTGCTGACAGCAGGGAGCCCAATTCAGGGCCCAAACTTCTGAACCCACAAGATCATGACCTGAGCTGAAGTCAGACGTTCAACCAACTGAGCCACCCTGGTGCCCTCAACCCATTTCTTTGTTAACATCCTCAGTGCCTATGGGCAAAAGGCAGCATCTGCTCCTGTACTTCTCTCTGGACCCTCTCCATCACTGGGTTTCCTCTGTAGCTGTTCTAACTTTGATAGTCCTGGAGGTAAATTCCCTTCCTCACAGGGCAGCTGAGAGGGAGGGTTAAGTTGTGTACTGACAGTCTTTGGGTTTTCTTCTTGGATGGAAAGACCTTGAGGAAAACCTGGTATCATCAATAATCACCACGCTCCAAATCCAGCTCTGTGCCTACATTGTGCTTCCAGCACAGTTTGGGAGAACAGGGTTCACACACACCTCTTTCTAGCAAGGTGCTGTGAGAAACAGTTTTCATAATCCAGCAGGGCCAGAGGGTGAGTATTACAACAGAGGGAGAGACAGGAGACCTATTTATCACCGTGTTGTCACTTTGAGGGAAAACAAGCTTTATTCCTGCTTGCCATGGGCCTAGATGGATGTCAATTGAGTTACTAAATTTCTATCTGAAAAATTGTGCCCAATACAGGAGCCTTCAGGGGACATCCATAATGGGAAACAGCAGCAAAGCAGTAAATATCAGGCTGTGGTTCTCTCCCAGGCATGCTGACTCCTGCACCGATGCACACACTTGTTTACCCATCTTTTTTTGGAGGTGGTCCCTGGACCTGGGAATCCGAGGGATCGTCCCCACAATACTTTAAGACTTCATTGATTCTCTCCTGCCAAGTGTGCTAATGAAGCTCAAGTCCTATAGCAGAGCACCACCCTCCCTCCTCATCAACTCCGTTTCACTCTCTCCCTGCCAACTCTAGCAATTGACTCATGAGAAATCCCGTTAGAGGATTTTTTTTTCCTCGTAAAACACACGCACTCCACACCTCATAAAGGTTGCAGAAAGGTGTAGTAATGGTCTGGCAGACATCTACCCAGTGAGACAAATTTTCCATTGTGAAAGCTACTACTCCTTAATTTAGTCTGAATGTAGAAAGCACAGAATTCCTTACCTGACTTCGTCAAAGTTGCTAGGATGAGACATAGAAATTGGATCTTGGGAGTGCAGTGGATTTGGTACCAGGTCTCATTAAGGGCATTTAAATTTTTGGTATGTCAACCTTTCAGTGGGAGAGTGAAGAAGATCCATAAGGAATATTCACGGTTCGGACCATTAAAGCTGTGATTTCCTTCAAACATGAAACTTTGGGTATAATGGATGTTTTTGTCCATCCAGCAAAAATTCCCCATCCTCAACAGGAAGGAGAGAGTAAATACTCAAGGGTTTATTCTCAACCTTAAGAAATAGCCTAATTTCAGCTCTTTTACCTGAAGATATGGGAGTGACTCTGGTCACAAAGAGTAATCACTGTCCCTAACATCACAGGGAGTCCTGTGATGCCCTCCGCTACTCCTCACCAGCATCTCTCAGAATGCCTAATGCAAAGAATAGTTTCTTGATTTCTTTGTACCATTAGGCAGTGCCTCCTTCATTCCTTCAATCATACATTCATTCAATAAGCTACTGCTGTGCTATGTGAGCAAAACAGGCAGGTCTCTGGATTACAAGAGGGGGATTGCCCCTCTGGGCAAGAGGGGGATTAGGGATGCGTGGGGAGATGATCCCAGAGTCGCGTGGAGAGCAGATGGTGGCTTGAACCAAGACCCAGATGCTACCAGTAGTTTAGCAAGTGGCACACAGATTTGTAGTACAGTTAGAAGACACCATTAACAGAACTCAGTGAGGAATTGGAGGCGGAAAGATGGTCCACTAGTGTCCAATAAAAGCAGCTTGGAGGACGCAGGTTCATGAGATCAGGCAGAGCACACACAGATTTCTTTTTCTCCTGCAGCTCCAACCATTCTTTGCTAGTTTTCTTTGTTTCTGTTACTTTTTATATCCTTTAAATATTGAGGCTCTCAAGCAGTTTATCTTTGGCCTCCTCTTCTCCCTGTGTGATTTCTTCCACATCTTGGCTTTACTATAAAGCAGATAGCTCCTAAAGCCATGTAGACAGAGCCCCATCTCCATATTTCCCACCAAACACTGGGATGCTTCTTAGGCATTTGAACTTCAACGTGTTGAAAATTGAACTCCTCTTCTCCCTCTGCCATCTCCTACTACCCCAATGCCTGTCCTTGAATTTGACCTGCTCCTGTGTTCTCTACCTTGGTCACTGGATCACTAGCCTGCTGGTCCCCCAGATCTGTATCCTGGGGATCATCTTAGACCTTTCTTCTGCTCTCAGGGCTCTCTTTTTATCACTGTATTTTATTGCTTCTCTAGCTTATATATTTCTCATCCATGTCATTGCTAAGCTGAGCCCCCATGTCTTTCAGCAGTTCCCTCAGTCAGTATTGATCCCTTCTAGTCCACCTTCTGTGTGCTCCCAGACTGATCTTATTCTCTCCTCTAAAGCTGGGGGATGGCTTGCTTCCTTTAGAATGAAGCCTTTTGCACAGTGTTTTAAATCCTTCCATAACATTCTTCCTGCTGGCAACAATTTCATCGCATCTGTTCTTCAGGGAAGTCATTTCTGCCTCTCGTTCACACCTGTCTCATGACCCTCCTGTCTTTGTGTCCTGAGTTGAAAGGCCTCCTCCTTCTTCCTTCTTCACTTGACTTGTGTGCTCCCTTCTAATCCATCTAATCCTTGCTTTTCTCAGAACCTTCCCTGAGCCCTCAGGCTGATGCAGGTCCCCCTTTTCTGTGTTTTCTTACCCCATCATGAAGCACTTTATACCCTGTGCGGTCACTGTAAATTCTCTTGTCTGTGTTCCCTACCAGGCTACAAGCTCCTTGAGAGCATGGACTCTTCCTCACTTTCTTCTGAGAGTACACAGAAGCACCAAGAACACGGCACTGTTAACCACTAATAAATTTAGTTGAATCAATGAACAAATTGTTTTATGTGCATTTTTCAGTGAAGATCTATGAGAAAAGTCTATAAGCTATGGTTTTGACTTTTTTGTTTTAACAATACTTATTAGTTATTTATGCCATTCAAATCGATTACAATGAAGATACAGAAAACTTTAACTGAATCTAATCTCAGCTATGAAGGATAAGACTTTGAAATCCAGTCATACTTCTGGAAATTACAGACACTCATTAACTAGTGTCCTCTCTTAATTTTGGAAGAGCATCCCATTAGAAAAATTTTTTTACATTCACTGTAGGAGTGTATAGGAGTATAAACAGCTTTCTAAAACAAGGATATTAAGCAACATTGGTATGTCATTTTATTTATCTATTTATTTTTATTATTTTAGAGAGATAGTGAGAATCTTAGCAGGCTCTATGCTCAGCATGGAGCCTTACACAGGGTCTGATTCCATGAGTCTGGGATCATGACCTGAACTGAAATCAGTCAGTCAGTCAACTGACTGAGCCACCCAGGTACCCTGTTATATCAGTTAATAAGGAAATTATCATCCTGGGAACGTTAGGCATGAGAAAACGAGAACAGTAACAAGAAAAGGAAAGAGTTAGGGAGAGCTCTAAATGTTTGTTTGTCTTTCCTTCCACCAGAATATAACCTTCATGGGGGTAGGAACATGATTGGGTTCATTCTGCAGTCAAGCACCCAATGTCAAGCACCTTGCTTAGTGCATAGATTCTGAAGCAGGAAGGAAGAAAAGAAAATAGGAGTAAAAAATGATGGGGATTGGCAGATATGGGAGCAACAAAGGAAACATTTTTAAACACACGAGCAGCTTGCTCTTACATATGACACACCATCTAATGCTCACTTTTCCCTTGCTGGGGGTACCAGATACTGTCTGTGGTCACTCAGGTCCATGCTTACCTTTCTTTATCCATCTCTCTACCTCTGGGGCCGGAAGCCTGTTAACTACATTTCCCAGACCTTTTAGCCAGCTGGCTTAAGAGATTCTGCCAGGGGGAGGTACTAATGGGAGAGTAAAAGGTGGGAGAAAGGGAAAAGCTGCCTTAGTTTCCAGCTCTGGGCAGCAGTAACGGCAATGAAAGCCACGTCAGTGGGCAGCAAGTGTCTCTCCCAGTTCTTGTTCAGTAGCCAGATTCTGACAGTTGGCAGTGAACATGAGCTGTGGGGACGTCATTTCCCCTTAGCTCCTCTGGGGGCTTCTATAATTACTTATTTCTGAATATCTTGTACTTTGAGCCCCCTAATCCCTCTGTCACCTTTGTAACCAATGACCTATATTATTAAATCCTCTCTGAAATATCTGGAATACTTTCCATTTTCCTAGTTAGAAACTGGCTGCTACATCTACACTGACCATTAAGCATCAACAAATGAGCAAATCAATATCTGCACACATCCATTTTTGGTTAAAGGAGTATATACAATGCCACTTTGAACTGTAAAATGCATTTTGATTTATCTTTTTTTTATAAGAATGTGTTGCTTTATTTTTTTTTAATTTTTTTTCAATATATGAAATTTATTGTCAAATTGGTTTCCATACAACACCCAGTGCTCATCCCAAAAAGTGCCCTCCTCAGTACCCATCACCCCCCTCCCCTCCTTCCCACCCCCCATCAACCCTCAGTTTGTTCTCAGTTTTTAAGAGTCTCTTATGATTTGGCTCTCTTCCACTCTAACCTCTTTTTTTTTTCCTTCCCCTCCCCCATGGGTTTCTGTTAAGTTTCTCAGGATCCACATAAGAGTGAAAACATATGGTATCTGTCTTTCTCTGTATGGCTTATTTCACTTAGCATAACACTCTCCAGTTCCATCCACGTTGCTACAAAGGGCCATATTTCATTCTTTCTCATTGCCACGTAGTACTCCATTGTGTATATAAACCACAATTTCTTTATCCATTCATCAGTTGATGGACATTTAGGCTCTTTCCATAATTTGGCTATTGTTGAGAGTGCTGCTATCAACATTGGGGTACAAGTGCCCCTATGCATCAGTACTCCTGTATCCCTTGGGTAAATTCCTAGCAGTGCTATTGCCGGGTCATAGGGTAGGTCTATTTTTAATTTTGTGAGGAGCCTCCACACTGTTTTCCAGAGTGGCTGCACCAATTTGCATTCCCACCAACAGTGCAAGAGGGTTCCCGTTTCTCCACATCCTCGCCAGCATCTATAGTCTCCTGATTTGTTCATTTTGGCCAAATGCATTTTGATTTAAACAACACATGAAATAAAGAGACAAGTGACTAGCAACAGATATGTTAAGTATAATTTCCATTCAGTAGTTGGAGATGTGTTTAAAATCAGAATAATGGTAAGATAATGCAGAGATATAGTGAAGTCAGAAGGTTCCCAAGCCAGGGCATCTGCTAGCCAGCTCTCTGCCTTGGGAGACTCACATCAACTCCTTTGCCTCAGTTTCTCTCTCTGTAAAATGGGCCAAATTAGGTTAAATCTCAGTATGCTGCTTTATTTTTTAAAGTTTATTTATTTATGTTGAGAGAGAGCATGAGAAATTGCATGTGAGCGGGGAGGGGCAGAGACCAAGGGAGAGAGAGAATCCCAAGCAGCCTCCACACTTAGCATAGAGCCCATTGTGGGGTTCGATCCCATGGACCATGAGATCATGACCTGGGCCAAAATCAAGAGTTAGATGCTTAAGTGACTGAAGCACCTAGTGCCCCAAATCTCAGTATGCTTCAAAGGCTAGAATTTTAAGGATGTATGCCTTTGAGTCAAATCTTCCTTCGACAGCTGGGCAGGAAAATCCTCTATTTATGTAGAGAGTCTGGGCTTGGGTGGAGCTTCCAATTAGCCTGACCCTGAAATGCATGTCTGTGTGCAGATCTCTGTTAGCACTTCCCGAGTCCCATTCGTTCCCAGATGTTTGTCTTCATTGTGTGCAAAAGCTGTGGATGCCAAGTCATTGCCATGGCAGTGACCTCTTAAGACCCTTCACGTTATACTCACAAATGCAATAAAGCAGGTTCATGCAAGGTGCATATGATGAAATTAATGATGAAATTAATAGGAGGGTTGTGCCAGGAACCTGTCACATTATTAAATACAAAAGAATAGTTCTAGACATTGCAAGCCTGTTTGCTACTGGCAAGTTTGCTCTGTTATATTATCTTTGATTTATGTCCCTTAATGTGTTCCCTCATCACAATATATATTTTGTTAATATTAATGTATTTATGCATCTTGAAATTGCCTAATTAATCCCTTGCTTTCCCAATGAGTTATGTAAGTTGGTGAATTTATATGATAAATATTATAATGAAGAAAACACAACAATGGAGCATAAAATACTAACTTAATTTACCATACACATAACAAAGAAGTTTAGGCTATGATTTCCCCTCTGAAATTAACTAATATTTCTTATTGCTTTTCCTAATTAAAACTTATCCCTTTCCTACATCCTAGGGGTACCATTTTTATTCCTACACATATTTAAGAGCTACTGTGTATCAAGTCATTATGTTGGGTATTTTAGGGGTTACTAAACAAAACAGCACAAGATCTCTCAACCTCATCACTATTGATATTTGGGGCCTGATAAGTCTTTGTTGTGGGGGCTGTTGTCCTATAGGCTGTGTAGCAGCATCCCTGGCCTCTGTTCACTAGATGCCAATTGCACCCTTCTCCCTGTAGTTGTGACAACTAAAAATATCTCTAGACATTGCTAAATGTCCCCAGTGGTGTGTGTCAGAATCGTTCCCCACCCTGTTTTGGTCATCTGCATACTCAGTACTTAGTACAGTGTTCGGTACATAGTGGATCCTAAATAATACTTGTCAAATGTTGAATGAATAAATACACAAATAACTAAACAGGCCAAAAGAGAGGTACAGATAAAACACAGTAAGAGTCTGGAAGAGGAATGAGTCGCTCCTGGAGGGGCAAGGACCCAGGAAGAGGGTTTCTAGAGGAGATACCATGGGGAAAAAGAGGCCAGGAGGGCTTCCTAAGTAGAAATGCTCTGGACATGGACAAGGGTGAGCTGGGAGAAGAGATTAACTGGTGTGTAGGGTGGGCAGAGGGCAGGTTGGGGACAGGGCAGAAGGGACTTGGGTCCGATCATAGATGGTCTGGAATGGCAGGTTGGAGTTAAATCAGGTTCAGAAAACCATGGGAAACAACTCAAAGCAGTGATTGAGCGGGCATGTGGCGTATATCCTACCAGCCTGAAGACTGGCCTGGTGATGGTATATACGGTAGAGAGACACTGGAGATGGAGAAGCCAGTGGGACATTTTTATAGTGTTTTGAAAAAGGACATAAACTAGGCTTACAAGAGGCACAGGAGTTCTGAGGGCAACTGAGTCGATTAGGAAGGATTTGAGGTAGTGTACTAGTTCCTTCCCGTGGTAGTATAACGTCCACGCTCCTTTGCCAGACATTTAAGGCCCTTCTTGACTCTCTACCCTCTTCTCCCATCATATTCTCTAACAATCACCCTTACCCTCCTACTCCCAGCCTCTTCTTAGACTCAGCTGATGCTTATTTCCTGCAGTATTGAACCAGAGTCTTTCCAACAATATCTGCCCTTCACAGTCTTTCTGGAACACTCTCTCCACCTTCATATGCCTGGAAAATGACTATTCACCCTTCCAAATGCTGTTCAGGTGCCTTCACTTTCACAAAACATGTTTGGATCACTGAGTAAACACTCTCCTATATCTTGTATATATTTATATTTTTACACAGATCACATTGTTTCGTGATTATCTTGTATGGTCTTCTACTAAACTGTTAGCTCCTTGAGAGTAGTAGGAACTATGTCTTATTCCATTTGTATTTTTTTTTTTCTATTTGTTGGGCAAAGTGACTAGGAAATAATGTTTGTACAATAAGATTCTTCAGGTTTGGTGCCTAGGAAGTCGCTAGTAGTTTTCCAGAAGAGTGTCGGTGGAGTAGCAAGGGTGGAAGTTGGTTAAGTAAGAGTGGAGGAGGGGCGCCTGGGTGGCTTAGTCGGTTAAGCGTCCGACTTCAGCTCAGGTCACGATCTTGCGGTCCGTGGGTTCGAGCCCCGTGTCGGGCTCTGGGCTGATGGCTCAGAGCCTGGAGCCTGCTTCCGATTCTGTGTCTCCCTCTCTCTCTACCCCTCCCCCGTTCATGCTGTGTCTCTCTCTGTCTCAAAAATAAATAAATGTTAAAAAAAAAAATTAAAAAAAAAAAGAGTGGAGGGCTAAGGGGTGAGACAGAGGTGAGAAGCAGAGGCATTGGTGGAGATGACTCTGTCAAGAAGTGTGGGGACAAAGGGCGAGCATAGTGATCAAGCTTGTGAATTCTGGAGTCATAATGTTCAGTTCAAATCCTGGCTCTACCACCTACTAGTGTGTGACCTGGGGTAAGTCCCTTAACTTCTCTGTGCCCTTTCCCTCATTTGTAAAAAATGGGCAAGATAATATAGCACCTTCCCTATAGCATTGTTGGGGGATCAAATCAGTTAATGCACTTAAAGAGCTTAGAATGGTACTTGACACATAATGATTGCTTCATAGCTATTCACTTTTGAAAAAGCAGACGAGACAACAGTGAGATAGCAGAGTCAGGGAAGTGTTGATTGGGTGGTTGGTCTTCTGCTTGGCAAGCTTAACATATTTGTAGGCTGAGAGAGGAAGGAATGGGTTCAGAGGGAGGGATTGGCAGCAGGCAAAAAGGGGGAGGATCCTTGATGGAAAAAAAACATCACTAGTGCAGCAAGCCTTCCTCTGGGACTGGAGAGAAGCAACAGATATGTAAAGAAGCTAGGGGAGAGAGGGATGATGAGGGAACACTTTTGAATATCACTTCTTTTTTGTGAGATGTGAGAGACCTGTTGTATCTATTGAGTTTTGCAGCTAGATTCTGTTCCCCTCTGTAGCACTTCTCTTATGATTTTTTTAAAAGTAATTTTTCCTTGCATGTATGTGAGATGATGTAAGTTGTTAATTATAGTTTATAATAACAGAACATTAAAATCAACCTAAATGTCCCTTTTTTTGGAGACTGGCTTATATCCATTATGGAACTCAAGAGAATACTATGCAGCTATAGCAAGGAACGAAGAACTCTCTATGTACTGATTTGGTCTGACTACCAAGAACTGTTGTTGAGTGAGAAAACTGAAGTGCCTAACAGTAGCATAGCATGCTACCATTTTAAAACCACTTACTGTAATAAAAAGAGGAAGGGTAAAATCTAAAAGGGCACATTCATAGATGCCTAAAATATTCCTGGTATATACTGAAAAAAATGATTGGTCTCAGAGGGAAGGAACTTACTGGCTGGGGACTAGAGTGGAAGGGAGATTTCTCACTATGTATCTTGTGGAACTCTTTGAATTTAGAACATGACAATGCACTCTATATACAAAAAGAATTAAATTAAAAATATTGCAAGTGTCCACAAATTATTCCAGTTCTATTCCTGATATTTGGTTTGATTTCTTGGGGCTTACTTGTATAACAAGGACAAGATGAGCCATAATAACAATATTAAGCAAACTTGCTGTTTATAACCCCAAACACCTTCTCAGGAAGGACATTGCCATGGAGAACAAGTCGAGCACCACAGTCATTGGTACATGTGGGTTTGGGAGTAGGTGCCCTGAAGCAGCAGAATTTCCCTGCATAAGAAAGGGGTTCCTAGGGGCGCCTGGGTGGCGCAGTCGGTTAAGCGTCCGACTTCAGCCAGGTCACGATCTCGCGGTCCGGGAGTTCGAGCCCCGCGTCGGGCTCTGGGCTGATGGCTCAGAGCCTGGAGCCTGTTTCCGATTCTGTGTCTCCCTCTCTCTCTGCCCCTCCCCCGTTCATGCTCTGTCTCTCTCTGTCCCAAAAATAAATAAACGTTGAAAAAAAAATAAACTAAAAAAAGAAAGGGGTTCCTAGACTAATCTCAGACAGAATAACTGAGAAGTTTGGGATAGGAGAGAGTAGGAGCAAGCAAGATGAGATACAGGGATTGGGTTGTCTATGAGAAACTAAAGACTAGGGCAGCCAGACTGACCAAGACACAATTTTATGTTGTTTTTCCTTTGTATAGAGCACGATGCCACTTCCTTGTGATCCTCGCATCTTCATTCTGCTACAGGTGATGGTTGTGGGTATCTTTCCTAGGGTTGCCGGGAGGAGCAAATGAGATCATACGCATAGGAGTCTGATATATAATAAGCACTCAATAAATCTTAGTTGTCAGTAATAAGTAAAATGATTTGAACTTGTTTTGAAGGCAGGGATTTTGGAGACTGGGTACCCAGTTTGGGTCAATTCCAGAGTGGAGATCAAGGGATGCTGAGTGAAAAAATTTCAGCAGAAGCAGGGAATTGGAGGCTAAGGACAATATGAAAGTATAAGCCTGTGGAAAGCTGAGGAATTTTGAGGAGAGACCTTTGGACTTTGATAAAAGGGTGTGAATCCAACTCATCTACATCTCAGGTGGCTGTGAAACTCTAGCTAACATATGAGTTACAGAGCCAACCAGTTCCCCAAGTTCATATGGCTCTGGTAATTACAGTGGGACAGCAAGTATTTCCCATGTGCCATGACTGGAACTCAGGACCTGCGTTGACTCCAGGCAGATACTGAGGGGGCTGTCAGGGAAGAGTCTGTCCTTGCTGCTCATTTCACATTTTATAGCTGGCTTTAATGTGATGCAGCCTAATGAAAACCAACAGCATGTTTACAAACCAGAATTATCTACATTTCATAGAAATTGTTGCCATGGTTTTATAGCTTGAAAATGAATGTAGTTCCAGGAGGAGCCCACCCAAACATATCCAGCACTTCTGGGTGTCTGTTACATATAGAACATGGGGGTCTGATTACCCTCAAGGTCATTTCTAATGGCCAGAGTTCACCAGGATTTGATACAACTATTTAAATTCCTGTCTTCAGAAGGAGGTGTCTCTGGGGAATTACATGATGCTACCAGCAGCTGCTGTGTAGATTTAGACTAAATTCAGGTTATTGGAAAATGTTTTTTGTGAGTCAAAAATGTGGTGTTACTTCCTATCTCAATTGTCTGTTGTCACTGACCCCAAATTATTTAACCCGTCTTTGGTTCTGCCACAGGTTCTGTGTCTTCCTGATATTTCTTAAAGCAGTAGTACCTGATTTTCCACATTCATTTCCCTGAGGCTATAATGCCATGTGTAAGTGCAGCTGGGGGTGATGGTTTGGAGTCACAAAACCATGTAGTTGGCAAATTTGGGATGTCCCAGGGATTTCGATATAGAGGCTTTTCCTTTATAAAGATTTATATTTTATTTTTAAATGTTCTTACCTCTGGAAAAGTGTCATGCTTTAAAACCTCCTCCCTATCTATATTATTTATCCATTTTTTCTGTCCGTCTGTCTATCTATTCAATCTCTCCTTTAATGTTTATTATACCTTATTAAAAAAAAAAGCAATTTGTAAGTAAGGAGGGCAGGTAGTGGTCTAACGACATACTTCAGAGTATTTCTGACCTTGTCCTGATCTGGTGCTGACCTCTTAGTTTTTATGTGTAGGCCCTGACTCTTCTTTGTAAAATGAGGCATGTCTTGGCAGCAAGAGACCGTGGTAAGGAGATCTCAGTAGCATTGGCTGCTTACTCCAGGCAGGAACTCTTACATTTCAGCCTGGGCAAGCTCCTCCTGGATGGATCCCTACTCAGTCTTGGAACATGTCCACTATGGCAGCCTCATCTCATTACAGTGCAGGTTCCAGGCATTTGTCACAATGAACTCATATGCCCCAAAATGGATCAGTGTCTCTGTGAAATTTGACAATTGGCAGCCTCCTGGCAGAGTGGGTCTCAGGGTCTCAGAAAGTCGGCTTCAGCTGGGTGATTAAGCTCTGGCTGTTCTCAGTTTTGGACCAGTCTTGTGTTAACGGGTGGCCAGCATATCAGAGTCATGCATTTGTACATTCCACACGTATTAAGCATCCTCTGTGAGCCAGGCACTCTGAGCCACTGAATATTGGAAGGTGATCAAGACCCCTCCAATTGTTCCCACTCAGTGGCTGGAGCTCTGTACTCATCTGGAGGTGAGCCTGAAAGCTCTCTGACCCTTCTGGGGTTAACTAGGCCCTTATTTGGCAGGAATGGTAGAGGATCCTCAGAGTCCGACCTGGAGTTGGCCAAAGGGTTATGCTTTCTACCCCAGGCTGGGGCACCAGGGCCTGCAGAGCTGTGTTCTTCTTCTGCTTCCTCATGGAAAGGACCACAATATGGTGCGGGAGGGAGTGAATTTCTACCCTCTTTGTTGGGGTTAGAACAGTCTGACCTGAGCTCCTATAGGGGCTTTATGGATTTGGCCTCTGCAGGCTGGATGGATAGCAGAGCTTTGGGTCTAGGAGTCTGAGGGGAGGAGGAATGAATGTGGCCAGAGAGATGCATTCAGGACCAGAGACCTGATCACAGACCAGGGTAAGATAGAAGCAAGGCCATAGGATGGATGAGGACCAACAAGAGGGCAGAAAGTGTGGGTGCAGGACCCAAGACAAGGAGAAGTAGATTGGACACTCCTGGCAGGAGGGGTTAGCTCTTTTCCCCTTATATTCCCTGCATCCAGTGTCGCCCTTCCTAGAAATGCTCATTAATTTGAATTAAATTCCATAGACAATTCTTTAAAACCCATTGTCTGTATATCAAAATGTGTATTAAATTCAGGCTGACAGGCCACCACCACCCAAGGTGTAAAGGATGGAGGAAGAGGCAGTCTTTATGTACTGGCTTCTGCCATGCACGGGGCTAAGCCCCTCACCTTCATTATCCCAATGAAACCTTTAAAGAACCCCACAAAGTAGAGAAGACCATCCCCAGGTAGATGAGGAAACAGCTTCAGAGAAGTTATTTCCCCAAGTTCACATGACTATGATGTGCTAAGGATGAGACTACAATGTGTAGGAGTCCAGGTTGGTCTGATTTTCAAAGCCCAGATCTCTTCCTCAAACCATCCCTGAGAACCCTGTGGGAGCAAAGTTATGACTCAATCATATTTGTGCTGCTGGCATTGGGCCTGAATGTGGAAAGTAATCACTCAATGTGTTTTTGATGAATGAATGGATGAATGAAGGGATGAATGAATGAATGAATGAATGAGTGATGAGTGAGTGGTGGATGGAGCTGCATCTTTGTTCATGAATATGTGATTGATGAGTCTAGGCCATGAAGTTCACACACGTGAGACAGATGGAGACTCGGGTTTTGAGGTTTTACCAATAAAAGGCAGGAGTCACATTTTCTATTTCGTTGATGTTCTGTATTCAGTAGGTGCTGCATTAATACCCTATTGATAATATTGCTCCTATAACCTGAACTCTTTCACAAACAGCTGGGGTCTCTAAAAGATAGCACCAAATTGGTTCAAACCCAGTGGAGGTTTTGGACATTCATTCAGATATGAAGGGAATACTTGAGACTTTTTCTTCCTTTATCTGAGCCACCTTTACTGACTCACAGTATTGAAAGATTACAAGGTCATTTCTAACTGTTTCTGGGACTTCTTGCTGCTCTCTTCTTGAAAGCAATTTAAAATCTGTCTGTTCACATGCACATTTTTTACAAACAAAAGTTTATTTTCTATATATAGAAAAATGCCACCAGAGGACTAATTTGGCAGCTTTGTTGATTACCCATTGTAATGAGCCTTATTACATAATTAAAAGAATTTTTTTTCCTAACTGCATTTCACTACTAATTAACATTTTACACATTTTGCAGTGGACACTTTGGGTTGAATCAGAAACATAATTATGTCATTTCTATGCAAAGAGGAGCTTATGAATTATTAATTAATATTAAATCTGTTGATTAAAGGCTAATTCATAAGTAAACATATTACAGCTCACCATGTATTGCTCTCTAGATGCTTTCAGTTGTGATTTCTGTGGACCCTTGTCCCTTGCTAAATATTAGGGCAGGAACTAAAGAAAGACAGAAGTTGGCCACATAGATTCCAAGGAACAAGAGTAATCCATTTCAAACTCTTTTTTTTTTTTAATGTTTATTTATTTTTGAGAGAGAGACAGAGTGTGAGCAGGGGAGGGGCAGAGAGATAGGAGGGAGAGACACAGAATCTGAAGTAGGTTCCAGGCTCCAAGCTGCCAGCACAGAGCCCGATGCAGGATGCGAACTCACGGAGGGTGAGATCATGACCTGAGCCGAAGTTGGACGCTTAACTGACTGAGCCACCCAGGCACCTCCATTTGAAACTCTTTGTGAATTTTCAACCACAATTATGCTTTTTGCATTCTGTGTGCTTCTAATTGTGAGGCACATGTAGGGTGTCGACAGGTTATGGAAAGTAAGTCACTCACTTCTTTATTTTCTTAACCTTAAACAGAGAATTGTTCTCTTCTGATGCACAGGCTGCCCAAGGCCACACCAGCTGGGGAGTGCGCTGAGGAATCAGGGTCTCTGGAGTGTCTGGGGCAGCCCTTCCCAGGGAAATGGCCGGGATCTCCACCAGCCCCAGGTGGGGAGTGGTAAGTGTATGGAGGTGCTCCCGAAGGCCAGTTGTCTTTGGGTCCCATGTCCTGACTGGTGATGCTCTGGCCTGGCTCTGCCCTTCCCCAGGCTGGCTGTGATGCAGCTCGTGTCTTACCATGAAGGTACAGCTCCGTCCTGGTCCCCAGCAGTTAGCTGGCCACACTGATGAGAAGCCCCGTGCTTAATTAGGCTTCATTTTAGGCCACAAACTGTTTTGCTTCATACTCCCGGTTTTTGTCACACCTCTACCAGGCCATTTGCCCTGGAATTAGCATTCTTGTTTTAGTGTGCTTGCTAATATTTGTAGATTATTCCTAATTTCTGCTTTCTGAAGTTCACTTTAAGTAGCAAACTTTTATCAGTTACTTCTGTGGTAAGCTTTTTTAAAAAAAAAATCACCAACATGAATTCCATAAATCCTTGACTATGTTACTCATTTACCATGGGTTATCTTTTTTTTAAGTTTATTTATTTTGAAAGAGACAGACAGTATGAGTGGGGGAGGGGCAGAGAGGGAGAGAGAGAATCCCAAGCAGACTCCTCACCCCAACGTGGGGCTCGAAACCGTGAAGCCATGAGATCATGACCTGAGTCCAAACCAGGAGTCAGATGCTTAGCCAACTGAGTCATCCAGGTGCCCCAACCATGGGTTATCTTTGATTTACCTTGACCTGGCAGCTCTTTAGCTAACCTGAGTTCCCTGTCGTTCACAAATGTTCTGTGTCACCGTGTGTGTGTGTGTGTGTGTGTGTGTGTGTGTGTGTGTGTGTGTTGCCTTCCTTTGTGGGAAGAGTTACTTTCTGCTGCTTGGGGAGGTCCAAGCTAAGAATTACTGGGTGATACTTTCTACATCACTGTTTTCACAAATTCACACACACACAACACACACACACACACACGCACACACACTACCATTGTTGGCAACATTAGCACAACAATGTTCTGTACTTGTATGTGTTTAGTAGGATTATTTACATCCTTCACTTTATTTGATCCTCATAATTCCCATGTAAGAGAAGAAAGTATTGTTATGTTAATTTTATTCATAAGGGAATATATCACAAACAGGCTAAATGGCTTGGCCCTTGTCCTACAGCTAGTTACTCTTGAAGGCAGGAACAGACCCTTGTCTTTAGCTTCTGTGTATAGCTCTTCTCAGGACATAAGATCCCATGAGACCTTGCTCCATCCTCGTGTACCCCCACATATGTCCATCTGGTGAAAGGGGAACATGTGGGAAAGCTCAGTTATTAGACTTTATGTGCCTTCTCTCTGAATACTTCTCCAACCTGGTTGATCCATTCTTTGCAGTAAAGAGTTCTCACGGCTGGTTAGAGTATAAACATCCCTAGAATGAACACCATGTCATATCATCAAAGTCACTTACCCTGGAGTGATAAAGGTTAATGATTCCTTTCCCAAGAGCATATATGTCTAGAAGTGAAGAAAGCACCACTGACATGGGTTGTAGAGATGTGGGGGTCCAAGATGTTTCTTCACAGTGGATATAGACCTCCTAACTCCAGCAGGACCGTCAAGTTGTAACTTGACATAAGCTGGTCACAGAGCTGATGACTTGATCTCACAGGAACATCGCTGGTAAGAAAGGCTCCACTTGTTGGGGAGCCTGGGTGGCTCAGTCGTTTGAGCGGCTGACTTTGGCTCAGGTCATGATCTTATGGTTGGTGGGCTCGAGCCCTGTGTCGGGGTCTATGTTGATAGCTCAGAGCCTGGAGCCTGGAGCCTGCTTCGGATTCTGTGTCTCCCTCTGTCTCTGCCCCTCCCCTGCTCACATTCTGTCTCTCTCTCTATCAAAAATAAATAAACTTAAAAAAAAAAGGAAAGACTCCACTTGAGACCCAGTGACAGATGGAGGGAGCTAGATGTCCCTTTGTACTGGCTCTGGTCACATGTGATGGCCCCTCTTCATCTTCCCCACCTTTGCTTGTAGATAAAATGTATCTAACTCCTGACTTGGAGGGCCAAGGCCTTGTCATTAAAACTGGGATTGTAGCTTTGATATGAGGATACAGACTACCCTGGCCTTTTGCCCAGGAAGTGATGCTGTCCATCAGTCCTATCTTGATTTTTGTACTGCTGACCAAACTGCTGCAGTAACAGGACTTGTCATTCCAGAGCAAGTCTCAGCTCTCTGGTCTGTTGTTCTACCAGCTGCCCTATTGGAGACCTTATGCTGTCGATTACACTGGATCTCCTAGTTGGGTATGCCCCTTACCCACAGGTCATGGCTTGTGCCTCTCCCTTTACCCACCTCATCCCCTTCCCAGCCATGGACAGTTCAAAATAGGGACTTCAAAGTGTCCTGGTCCAGATATTTTGTATAAAATTTCAACAGTTTTAACAAGGGAAGATCTTGTGGTAGGGAGATATGGTCATATACCCTGCTCTTGGTTTCCATTTACCTTTATAAGAAATGGGTGTACTACTTTCTTAGATTCTTCTGTAGCATCGAAATTATATATGCATAGTTCCTGAAACTTAAAGGGTATTCTATAATCGTTTACTCAATGGAGAACCTGAAGTCTAAAGATTCCAGCGCCTCAAGTGCCCTAAAGACCATCCTACCTCCATTGCTTTCTCCTCTGCCTCAGCGCACTCACTGCCAAAATGTTTCTCCAGTGCACCCCTCAGCCAGCCTCTGAGATCTTACTATGTCCACTTGGTACCTGGAAGGGAGTCTAATCTGGAGGTCCCGGACAGACTTCCTTGAGTCTTCTGCCACTGAGCTTGGCCTGAGGTGTTGTTGGCAGTGGGATGGAATTTAGGCCCTGGTCAAAAGCCGAGATGTCAGGATTTCACTCTTAGTCTAGGGCCCAGGAGAGAGAAGTGAGGAGAGTTATTATATAGGGGCTCAGAAGACTTTAATTTGACCCAACCTTGTGTTGATCCTGGAAGATGGCACAGATAAGGAAGTAACTGGGATCCCAGACTCCCAAAGGTTTAGCAGGTGTGGTTGGAAGAAAAGCTTAAGCTCTTCTAGAACATAACCCAGTGTTCCTCCCAGACCTAGCAATAGAACTAAAGCCAGTGAGAATGAGTTCTGGTGCTGTTGTAATCCACTGTCTCAGCTTTGCCTCATCAGTCTCCAGCACGGACCATGCATTCATTCTTCTAAAATGTTTTCCTCCTTATTTGTGATTCCACCTGCATCCATGCTCATGATGAATCCCAAAGTACAGCCTAGCCCACCTTTCTTTGCACCTTCTGCTGGCTTACCTGGTCCCGCCCTCAGGCATTTCTGCACCTCTGATTCACATCCGTGTGTAGTCCTGGCTGCTCATGCAGCTGCAGCTAATCAGGGCACTGGCAATCCATTCGAGGAATAAATTATTTAGGGAGGGCTGCGCTGCTGTAACAAGATCCAGCAAAATTTCAGCGGCCTCAGAAATACAGAAGTTTATTTCTCTTTCACGTTGTCATCCAGGGAAATGTCGCGGGTCAGTGGCTGACTCTCCTCATTATTCAAGGGCCCCGGCTGGTGGGGATTCTGCCATCTTCAACACCTGATTCCTAAGACCACTTGCGGTTTGCCTTTCCCCACCCTAGGGGAAACCGAAAAGAAAGCATGGAAGGGCTATGTATATAGCCTGGTCTTGAGCCTTTACAGCCTAGAAGTGGCCTGCATCCCACTTCCACTCACATTCCACTGTGTATTAGTTACATGGCCACACCTGAGTACCTGCAAAGGAGGCTGGGTAATAGAGCCCAGTTACAAAGCCCAGTTACATACAAGAAGAGGAACAGTGTTTGGTGGACAGGTAGCAATCTCTGCCATAAGGAAGGAGAACACACACATGAAACTGCAGATCACATGTCTGAAACATGAACCCAGGGGAGAATAACACTAATTATGAGTAGCAGCAAGCTGTGAAGGAGATCAACTTCCCAAGACTTTATGAATATATTTTGCTTTGAGTATGGTGACAAGGATAGAATGAGCAGAAGAGATTTTAGGTGTGGTCATACACACTTTTCCAGCATAACCATCCATTTGTGCAGTTAATTCTTTTGGTATGCCAACAATAGGAATGAGCAAGTGACATATTGGAGCCAGAACACAAATTAGCTTGGCTGGAGGACAAGGTCCATGTTAGGGGAGTAACATGCAGAAGAAGCGTGTGAAGCTGGTGGAGTAGGGAGAACAGATAAAAGGTCAACACCCTGCTATGGAAAGCAGAGATTATATGACAGACCAGAGGAGAGTTCTTTCTGATCGAACCAGCAGCTGCTTGTAGAAAATAGTAGAGAGAGATCATAGGTATGGAGACAGGATGAAGGCAATTACCAAAAAGTTAGAGATAAGGGAATGAGTCCTGGATTAAGAGTGAAACTAGAGAAATAAAAAGAAAGATACTGTTAACAAAGAAAATGTACAGGACATGGGGACTGATCTGACACAGGGGTGGGGGTGGCGGGGTGAAGAAGAATGCATTTCTGAGCGTGGAGAACCTGGTACCATTGATGGAAGACAAAGCGGCAGAGAAGGATGGTGAAGCATTGCCTGCGTATTAACCTTTTATATCCAAGTAGAGCTGTCCCGTGGGTGATATAACACTCAAGGGAGGATGGGAAATTAGGGCTAGACACGCTAAGCCTGGGAGAGATGTGCTCGTGAATGATGCTGAAATGTGTACAGTACCTTAGGACAGGTATAGAGGGGCACCTGGCTGGCTCACTGGAAAGAGCGTGTGACTCGGGATCTCAGGGTCATGAGTACAGGCCCCACATTGGGTGTATAGATTGCTAAATAATAGTAATAATGATAAAAAGAACAAGTATAGCAATGGAGAATGACTGACTGAGGATGGAGCCGGTGTGATACGCACATCAGTGATATTTTTGTGTCTGTTGAGCTATTACTAAGATGATTTTGCTCAAATGAAATCCTGACACCAGGAAACCAGCAAGAAACATAAGAAGCGGTGACGCATTCCATTTTTATTGTCTCTTTTATATGTGGACACAAATGTTTTCTTAATTGAATGTCCTCATTTTTCTAAATTCTGCTAGAGAGGTTCAAGTGGGATAAGGCACAGGGAGGTGAAGTCATTTGCTTTTAGTTGCACGAGTTAATGGCTGCAGTAGTGATATAACTCAAGACCATATCCATTAGGACAGTGTTCCCCAAGTCTGAGAATCGATAATCTATGGTTTCATTAAAGCAAAAGCATGATGCTTGAAGACGAAAGCATGTCACAGTGTTTCCTGGCACCATAAAAGTTACTTTAATATTGAAATTTTATCCCTGCTGTTCAGAGTCACACTTTGTATGTGTTATTGAGTGCTTGAAAACAGAAAGTTAGCCGTAAGGAACCTTTATTCATCTGGATTTGGCTGTTTTGGTCTCTGGTCAGGCTTCCATTCGTTTCATCTCTGAAATCTGATGATCTAATCTAATAAAATTATAAAAGATTCTAAACTGCTCAGCACTTAATCAGCTTAGTCCAAGAGAATTAAATCAAAGCCCTAGGTGTGCACACTTCATTGCTCAGATGCAATCTCACCCTGGGAGACAATCTTATTATTTGGTTACTTATTATTTGGGAGGCTGGAAGGTTGGGAGGGGATTGCGTGAATTTTGAAAGATATGCCAAGAACCTAACACATGGAGGTAGCTCTGTGGCTTTACTGGGAAGAGTAGGGGTTTGGGCTGCAGACAGATAGATCTGACCCACGTGCCATCACTTACTAGTTATGTGACGTTGGAAGTTCCTGAGCTTCAAATTCACCATCCATTGAGTTGAATTAATAGGACTAACATGGTAATGTTAAGAATTCATTGAGATTTTATGTATGCATAAAGCTTTCTGACATACGTATATACACATATATGCATATATATTCTAGCCGTGTATATGTATATATACACACATATATATCTCCTACTGTGTGTGTGTGTGTCCCAGCACTGTGTTTCACAAAAATACAAGTTGGCATTATTATAATTACTAATTATTCTATTGTTTAAAATATTTTATTATTTACTTATTTATTTATTTTAGAGAGAGAGAACGTGAGCAGGGGAGAGGGGCAGAGGGAGACAGAGAGAGAATCTTAAGCAGGATCCTCACTCAGTGTGGAGCCTGACACGGGGCTTGATCCCACGGCCCCGGGATTATGACCTGAGCCGATATCAGGACGCTCAACCTAGTGACCCACCCAGGTGCCCCTAAAAATATGTTTTATTAAAAAAATATAGCAGCGGGCTCAAAGAGTGGGGGAAAGGCTACCGGACATATTGTTGAGAGATGTTTGTTCTGACTGCATCATGACAGACTTCTGGAAGCCAGAAAGAGACCGATGCCTGGTTATTATGTTCCCCTCCTAGAAAAGACAGTTGAAAGAACATAGCTCTGGTGCTGGTTCTGAAAGGTAAACATCACTGGGTGTAGTCCTGAGAAGAATTTTGGGGACAGCCCACTTCATGCCTTATTCCAAGTGTGGAATAGAACATGTCCCCTGGGACTGGGCTGGGATGAACCCAACACTGTGAGAAACTCAAGAGAGTTTGGGGGGCATTTTTCTCTAGTGCCTGGTCTTCTTTTGCTCTCTGCGGTGTGCTGGGGAACAAAGCTTCTTTAGCTTCCGTCCTAGAACAGGCTCTGATTCTATTTTGACAACAATTCAATTTCTCAACTGAATTTTCTGCAAATATGGAATCTGTTAATAATCAAAGCGGCCTCCTCAGGAAGTTGTAAATTCATTTATTCATTGAACATTTATTAGTGCCCTGCTTTGTTCCAGGCACTGGAAGTGCAGAGACTAGAGACACACAGTCCTTCTGGGCTCATAGGATCTTCCCAGTGTGGGGAGCTGCCAGGACACAGGTGGACATGCTCAGCCCTGCGGATGCTGTGAGAAGGGGAGTCTCAGCCCTAATGAAAGTCTATAAGTAGAGCCCACCCCATCTCAAAGGCTGGGGAATACTGATGACTGGCATGTTACTGTTCCTTAGAAGAACTCCCTTAAAATCCCTCAATACTCACAGCATTTCTTTTATGCTTCTGAATCCTGTTGCAAGATTTTGGTTCAGGAACTATTTTGAACTTTTCACAGTAGATTCTGTTGTGACTAAGCAGTGCCAAAGTAACAACTGACATTCTGAGGATATTTATAAATGTACTTTGTCCTTCCCAAAGGGAGAGCTATTCAGCATTGCAGAAAGAGGTGAAGTGCCACTGAGTACTATTTCCTGTGATGTTAGAAATCATAGAAAGTTTTCACTACAGCAACGTGAATTCCTGACAGTATATAGCTTCTGAAATTTATCTCCTCACTCCCAGTGCCTTTTTAGTCCAAGTGCATAATAATGGTTCTGAAGTCGATGGGTTAGGTATTCTTAAGGCTGCTTGCTGTCTCTGTGAAAGGCACTCTTGAGTTGTGCAGTGCAGAACTTGCACGACTGAATATGACAGCCCTTAATTTAGGTAGTTTCAAATCACAAAGAGGAGGCTTCTTGCTCCTCCCCTACCATGGGTCAGGATTGATTATAAATATTACTGAAATGAGAATACATTTGAGTATCCATCCAAATACATGGAACCTCTTACTGCCTTTTTTCTCATTATCTATGATTCATATGTGAAGAGCTGTGTCATTTGGATTTGCATCTATGTTCTATCTCTGGGACCTTGGGCAAATTACTTCACCTTTTTGAAGCTTCATCTGTAAAATGGGATGATAATGGCTAATACTTAATGAGATTTCACCATATGTCAGACAACATTCCAAGTCCATTATCTAATTTAATGCAAAGTACCTCAGTGAGGTATTGTTGTCATCGCTTTCTCTACAGAAGAGTTGACCAAAGCTTAAACTTTGGGATCAAGATCTACCCAAGGTCACCCAGGAATTAAGTGCAGGGGTCAGGACTTGAACCCAGATCTGCCTGGCTCAGATGCCCATGCAGTTCACTATGCCATCAACTAGTCACATGGACTGATGTATTACAGTCCCCATACAAAATGGATTTTTCGCCTGAGTTAGCAAGGTGTCAGTTAGCACCTGTCTTATCATTGTTTCAAGACAGACTTTGGTGATGCTCAGATTTGCCTTGGGAGGTCTGATTCAGTGAACAGGTAGCAGCACCTCCTTCTAATACTACCTTTGACTGAACACACTGTGCAGGACTCCATAGCTCTACTAGAAATTTTAGATGACACTTTGTGTTAATGCTAATAAATATTCAGTTCTCCTCTATTCTTCAAATGATATTTGAATCTACTTGAAATTTTTTTCTCGGCTGGTTGACAGAGTCAACAGTGAATTCTGTGAACCTAAAATGCCATACCTCTGTCTGAATAATTAATATATTCTAGCAACAGCAATCACTGGACCTTTTGGCTACCCACTTTGATTGTGTTCATCCAGTTGGACAGAACACCAGTTGTAGCAACTTGAGATTTTCTAAACGAGGGCTTAAAATAATCTAATCAGTTGTCTGGGCTGCTTTCCCATGAAGAACAGGTGTTGCAACGTAATTGAGTCCCTGATGTTGTCCCTGGAATAAAAGAGGAGAAGACAAGTGAGCTTGGGTCTCCATACAGATGACCAGAGAGCATTGTGTAGGATGCTGAATGCCCCGAGGCTGAACTCAGAGTCTGAGGCTCCAAGTTCAAGGCCTTTCCCCAGGCCAAGTCCAGAACACTGTGTTGATTGAATCATGTTAGGGTTTGTTTCTCATCTTCATTTTCTTTTACTTTAATTTTTTGAGTAATTTTCTCTGATTACAAATTTTTCTCTGTTCTTTTTGGCAAACTTTTGAAAAATAAAAGCACAATGAAAAACAGAGGGCACTTATAATGCCACTCTCTAAAGATAACTGTTACTAATATTTTAATGTATTTTCCAGTAGATATAGATGTAGATATAAGGTATATAGTTTATAACTACAATACCTTCCTGTTGCTGCCATAACACATTACCACAAACTTAGAGTCTTATAATCAGACACATTTATGACTCTGTAAATCAGAAGGTGTAAGTGTCACTGGGACAAAATCAAGATGGTGGCAGGGTGTTCTTTTTGGAGACTCTAGGGGAGAATCCATTTCCTTGCTCATTCAGGTTTTTAGCAGAACTCAGTTCTTTGTGATTGTAGGAATGAGATTCTCATTTCTTGCTGGCTATACATCAAGGGCCATTCCCAGCTTCTGGGGCAACTCACATTTCTTGGCTTGTGGCCCCCATCCCCATCTTCAAAGCCAGTGGTGGTTGATCAAGTCCTTCTCACGTGGTGTCTCTCTGACTGCAGCTGGGAATGTTTCTCCGTTTCAAGGACTCAATTAGATTGGGCTCACCTGGATAATCCATTTCAAGGTCTGTAAACTTAATCACTTCTGCAAAGTCTCTTTTGCCGTGTAAGGTAACATAGCCAGAATTGGAATGTGTACATCTTTGAGGGCCATTCTTCTGACTACCAAAATGACGTTGGGAACATCCATTTATTGAAGGAGTCTCAAACTTCAGTGTGTATAAGATTCACCTGTGGAGCTGTAGGTTTGAGGTGGGGTCTAGGAATCTTTATTTTAGCAGGCTCCTCCTATGATTCTGGAACAGTGGTCCATGAATCACACTTAAGAAAGCTTGGTCATGGCGTCAGCATCCTTCTAGCATATATATATTTTAATGAATGCATAGCATGCATGTATCATTTTCTTTTTTATAAGTCTTTCATAATCCTATTGGTAATTACTTCTTTATACCATCCACAATTATTTCTTTATCACACCTCCTTTAAAGGAAAGGAAATGCAAAACTCTTTCACATTTATGAGCAATTCTGTGCCTGGGTGTGTAGTGTTTTGTTTTTGTGGTGGCGGTGCTTGTATTTGTTCATTTATTGGAGCATTGAGAACCCCAGGGCCTCTATCTTTCCAAATGTTAAGAAGAGGCTGACAGCATTATTGATCAACTGCCTGTCGCAGTGACTGGCCACGGTCTGTTCCTGCAGTGTTTGACCATTGCATTTCTGTCGCTGGAAGTTGCCCTGCTTGCTGGGGATGGCAGAGAATGCGTTTTCTGAAGTTCATAACTCACCCAAACCTCCTGGGTTCAGTGTTTCCACCTGAACTGGAAAATTCTGATGTGCAAGTTCATTTACTTTTAAAATGTTCTGTTTCTAAGACAAAGGGTTCAGAAAATCCCTTGTAAATGGCTTCCAAAGCTATCAGAGAAGTGGAGACACACATTTAATGACTTAAGTAGAAAGGAATAGTGGCACAAATATCTTCCTTAAATTACTTAGTTTTAAAACTGGAAAAATATTGGGCAAAACAACAACAACAATAAAAACCCCAAAACCTGGGGGTTCCGTTTCCTTATACTTGAGGTTTGGAAAATAATTGTAAACTACAAAGAATTGTCATTTATTTATTTATTTATTACCCTAAAAGGAACTTGGTTATGTTGAAATCTTGGAAATTTAATGTACGGGAGGTTTTTTCCCCTCCTAAATCAAAATCTTTGTAATGAAACATCATGTGCATTCTTCATTCTGCTACAGATTAAAATTTCATTTTCTGAAACCAGAGTTGATAGCATTAAGTGAAACATAGTTCAGACAATTTACATTTTACTAAGCAATGAATCTGTTTATAGGTACAGGAGTAGGCTACTGTGAAATTAGTGACTTTTATGCAATGTGGAGGCCTAATGGGGGCTCAAGATTGACTGTGAACAAACCCAAAGGGAAGGACACTATAGAAGATGAACAGACAATTCCACTTCCTAAGCTGTTTTTGAAAAGAAAGTCCTGGAAACTAATAGTTTAGTGTCTAAAGGAATGTGGTTTTTTTTCTTTCCTTTGCTATAAATAAATTGTCCCAGAGCCGCATCTGCCCAAAGATGAGGAGATTCTAAGTGTGTATATTTGCATGTGTGGGTTTTAGTGAAATAAACAAGAAGAATCCTGTTGTGGAAGAACTTTCTCTGGTTGACGAGCTCCTGACATCTTTTGAACACTTTAGTTTTATTTTATTTTATTTTATTTTATTTTATTTTAATTGAGATATAATTGACATATAACTTTGTATAACTTAAAGGTGTACAATGCACTGATTTGATACATTTACCTATTGCAATATGATTATCTCACCATAGCGTTAGCTAACACATCTCTCATATCACATAATTATCATTTTTTTTTTGTGGTGAGAACATTTAAGATCTACTCTCTTAGCAACTTTAAGGTATATAATACAGTACTGTTGACTATAATCACTATGCTGTGCGTTTGATCCAGAACTTACTCATTTTCTAGTTGCAAGTTTATACTGTTTGACCAATACCTCCCCAGTTCCTCTACCCCCTATAATTCCTGGTAACCACCATTCTGTTTCTTTTAAAAAATTTTTTGAGAGAGACAGAGACAGCACCAGTGGGGGAGGGGCAGAGAGAGAGGGAGAGAGAAAATCCCAAGCAGGCCCCACACTGCCAGTGCAGAGCCCGACTTGGGGCTCAAACCCACGAAACCACAAGATCATGACCTGAGCCAAAACCAAGAGTTGGACGCTTAACCAACTGAGCCACCCAGGTGCCTATCTACTTCCTGTTTCTATGAGTTTTGCTTTTTTAGATTCCACATATAAGTGAGATCCTACAGTATTTGCCTTTCTCTATCTGACTTCTCTCATTTAACATAATGCCCTCAAGGGCCATCCATGCTGTTGCAAATGGCAGGATTTTTTTCTTTCTCATGAGTGAATAATAGTTGATTGTGTGTGTGTGTGTGTGTGTGTGTGTGTGTGTGTGTGTGTGTGTGTGTTGTGTGCGTGTCTGTGTGTGTGTACATATCACATCTGCTTTATCCATTCATCCATTGTTGGACACTTAGGTTATTTCCATATGAGCACTTTAAAAATGTATTAAATTCTGGAGTTTAATAGTAAACACTTTAACCTTACTTCTGCTCTTTGGAGACACTAAATATAAAGGTAGGGATTCTAGAAATTAGAGGGAGATGGGGAGAGCAGAAGAAATTCTAGAAAGGTCCAAGTAAAATAGAATAACTCATTTAAAACGTAGTCACAACTCCAGGTGTTGGAGAGTATATGGGGCCACAGGAACTCTTGTTGGTGAGCCTGTAAAATGGCACATCAACTTTGGAAAATAGTTTGGCAGTATCTTAGAAAGTTGAATGTACACTTATCGTATGACCCTGGGATATTCCTGGGTATTTACCCAAGAGAAGTGAAAATATTTCAGAAGACTTGTGCATGAATAGGCATAGCAGCTTTATTCATAATAGTGAAATGTTGGAAACAACCCCTAATGTTCATCAGTAGGTGAGTGGATTTTTAAACAAAATGTGTTCTATTCATACAATGGGATACTGCGTAGCAATAGAAAGGAACGTACTACCTATATACACACAAAAAAATGGGTGGGTATTGAAGCCTTTCTGTTGATCAGAACTAATACTACATGTGGTATGTTTCATTTAAATAAGACTCTAAAAAAGACAAATCTGATCTTCAGTAGATGTGACAGTGTCTGTCTGGGGCTGGAGGTGTAGATAAAATTGACTGGGAAGTGGCACAAGGGAGCCGATTTGGAAAATTTCCACATCTTGATTCAGATGATTCACGCTTATCAAAACTCACTAAACTGACAGAGTGTGTCTATTTTATTATATGTAAATTGTGCCATGGTGAAATTGATTTTTGAAATGTAGTTACAGGAGTGAACGAACTGATGATAGGTGTGGTTCAGAACCACTTCACGGCATTGCAAACAATTATGGCAAAAAGTGAAAATACTTCAGACTGGTTTTAAGAAGTGCTAACACAAGGCTCATTGCTCTGTCATCTGTGAGTGAGTTGTTAGACACCCAAAATCCCTGTAAGGGGATTCCCACCATTTTTTAGGTGAATCACACACATGCATACACACAGAGCTGCTCAAGGGAGAAGATGAAAGTGAGGAACACCTTATCCTTGCTTCTAGATTTTAGTTCAACATGTTCACTGAGTTAACATCTATTGGTTTTGTCAGGTGCAGAGTGCTCCAGGGAGAATATATGGTTCTCACCTTTTAAGGGCAAACAGTCCAGCAAAGACTCAGGGATCTTAACAAAGACTCAACGCAGTGAGATTAGTTAACTATAATGACAGCAGTACTAACAGTCACTTATTGAGTGCTTTCCTGTGGCAGGCACTTAGCATGGCAATTAATATATTATCTCATTTAATCCTTACAACATGGGTGAAGCTTGGCACTTGGGTGCTGTTAGCTCCCTATTTTACAGAAGACACAAGAGAGGCTCAGAGATGTTAAGTAACTTACCCAGTATTACACAGTTAATGAACAGTAAATGGCAGAGCTGAAGTCTGCTCATAACCATTATGTTGTAGCCCAATAGTAGAGTATGTGTGGTACTAATATAGGGCATTTATTTGACGTCGAGTATTCAAAAACCATTACAATTTGCCCAGGCTTGATCAGACCGCCCCCCTCCTCAAATTCCAGGCCTGCCAGAGAAAGTCAGGTTTGTTGTCCCCCCCGCCCCCCCCAATAGGTACTATGGTTACCTTTGTCCAGATTCTCTTTAAGATTGTCTTTCTGAACAATAGGCTGGACTCTCTGTAATCCCTTACACTGACATTCTTCCGCCAGGGGAGCCTGCCAAGCCGAATAATGTTCCTGGATTTGTGTCTCTCATGTTGTCACTGATTAGTCCTAACTCTTCCTGGCAAGGCTCCTGCCAGGCTATTTCAGGAAACAAAAATTCATTACATACATCCTTATTGATTTTCCCTCTCCTTTGCTTATTACTGAAATGCTTTTCCCTCCCTCTCTTGAAGCAATAGCATTGCAATTACTGGAAGGTCTGCTCTCCCCAGCAGCCTGCCCCCAGGCCCAGAGGCCCTTGCTGATGCTCCCAGGAGGCAGGCACAGAGGGGCCGGAGCAGCTGCAGCGTGTCCCTACCCTGTCCTCCAGGAGTGAGCTGGCTGATGGCCTCCTTATAAAGTGGCTCCTGGGTGTGTGACTTGGTAGTGTCTCATTATACAGCCCCCAGGACTGTTTCTAGTGATCATCTGAGTATCCTGGTTTCCTTGAGTTCCTTCTCTAGTAATTTTCGGTGTAAATGCTGCGGTGAGTATCTCTGGAAAACCACTCCGCTTTCAGGGAGTCAAAGAAGAGGAACTAACTTGTATTGAGTGAGTTAAAATATTATTGAAAATGTTTTTATTGAGTACCTCCCAGGTGCTAGGTTCTGGGGGCTTGTGTGAGCAAGACACAGGATTTTGATCTTATGGATTTTATAGCCTGGTAAAGGATATAAACAACAATAGTAACAGTAGTAATAACAACGTCAAAACACAGAATAATAAAATAATTACAGGTTGCAGTAAAATCAGTGTCAGAACAGTAGATGGCTGAGATAGAAGAAAAAAATAGCTAGGGATTATTTTAGACACCTTCACATGCAGTATCACCCATCTATCAAAACACCCATGCAGGAGGTGTTCTCCCTGATCTTGGACATCACATTAGGGAGTTTGTTTCAAGAGGCAGTGGGAGTGGGATGCAAGGCCACGTCTGTCTGACTCGAAGCCAGGGCTCTTCCCCGGGAGCTGTGTTCTAAGGCACAGGAGCCGTCCTCTCCCCGCCCCCCATGCTACTCTCCACTCCTGAGGAATGTGGTTTAGTTTTTAGGCTACACTGTTGGCTCTTGGTGCAGTTCTGTTCTCCTGCCTGCAAGCTCCCTGTCTGACAGAAGACAAGAGAAACCCAAGTGTTCCAAAGGAATACATGGTGTACTGGGTGTAATTCGCTCCCAGGGGAAGCCCTCGGACTGTTTAGTGATCCAGGCCAGGCCAGCTCTTGGTTTCTAGTAGGTGAGTTCTGCACCAGGACATATCATATCTGGAAATGATCTCTCTTTGCTCTCGGACTGTCGTTCTAGACTCCTGGGCACGTGCACTGTAACTTTCACATAGCCTGTTTTCCACTCTGCCAAGTGCCCCATAGTTATTTACATTTCTGCCTGGGGCTCTCCATCATGTCTGTGCCGCCTGTCCTTTTCCTAGCAGTGTGCATGAGGGCATCCCCCTGGGAGAACACAGTTCAGGTCTCAGGTGCACAGAAGGGCAAAGGGGTTGTGGGAGCCCGCCCCTCCAGGCTCAAGCCCCAGGGCACGTATCCTTGTGAGGAGGCCTTGGGAAATGCCCCCAAGACTTGGGCAGACCCCACTTGTTAACATGTGTGAGCTTCTGGAGGGCCCTAGGAAATCTCAGGCCAGGGCCAACAGAGGGAGTGCTGTTGGTGGAGGAGTCTGAAAACGAGCATCAGGACATGGGCTTGTGGCATGCACACTAGTCCATCAGGAGAAGGTGATGAGCTCCATGCCTGCCTCCTTATCTGCGCTCCATAGCTGCAAAAAGCTGACTCCTGTATGTGCTCTCTCCTTCTGTAGAATATACACGCATACCCACACTGAAGCACTTCACAGCTTACAGTCAGGGGTTCAAAACAAAACAAAAACTTTAATCTCCCATGGCAAAAACAACTCTCATGTCAAGCCCATGGCAGAAAACTGCACTTAGTTCTTTCCAAATGCGCTTGATCCCTCTAGTGTTTTTCAGTATTTTCAGGGTTAATCCCAGTCAATTCAGGATAGCTACCTCTGCCCCACCTTTTCCCTTCAGGGGGACCTAAGAGCCCTGGTTTTACATGATGTCACAGATTGAGGGTGTGGTGGAGGGATGGGGGCATGATCTGGTCCTTGACTGTTTTCTACTTGGTGCAAATCCTCTTGTCCGGCTTTTGGTGACTGGCTTATTTCCTGTCAGCATCTTCTGAGATGCTCACCATCTCTCATGTGGTCTTGGCCAACAGGTTCTCACAAGTCACTTGACTATTATTAGTATATATATTATACACACACACACACACACACACATAGCACATATTATAGGAATGTATATATTACACACATATATCCAGATTATTTGACTATCATAACAATAATAATTATGACTTTTAAAAAGAGACAGCGTACGCACATATGTGCACAGGGGAGGGGCAGAGGGAGAATCTTAAGTAGGCTCCCTGCCTAGCCTGGAGCCCTACTCCAGGGCTCGATCTCACAACTGTGAGATCATGAGCCGAGCCAATATCAGCTCAGCTTAATGACTGAGCCACACAGGTGCCCCAATTATTATTATTTTGATGCTTTGGAAGAGAAACAGGGACTCATAGATCCATTGCCTGTCTAATCCCTTTTTTTGAAACCCTCTTCCCCCATTTTTTTTCATGGCTAACTCTTGCACATTCCTTAGGCTTTAGCTGAAATGTTATGTCTCCCCCAGTCTAAATGAACTGGTTCTCCCTCTGAGAACTGTGTACTTTCTTTTCATAATGTTTATCAGTCTAAACATAAATATACATGTGTCATTCTCTGTTTAAGGTCTGTCTGATTCCCTACCTCCACCCCATTCCATCATAAACACCACAAAGGTCAGGATTTTTCATCTGTTGTGTTTGCTTCTGCATTCTCAGCACCTTGACAAATGCTTGGTATTTACAAGTCACACACACATAAATATAGAAAAAGGAAAAAACTTGAGGCCCTGGACTTACCCAGATTCCATGGCTAATTAGTAGAACTAATTATTCAAGAGCACTTGAATAAATATATCCTCATAAAAAAAAAACAAAAACAAAGCAAAAAGAACAGCATCACTTGAACTCACACCTCTGGTGGCCCATAACAGGGCTCTTTCCAATATGCCATGCAGAGTGAGGTTGCCTTTGACAAGGTGTTAAAAATCCAGTTAATTCCTTTCAGATTCTAAATCCCTGTTTTTAATTAAGAAATGATAGAGTGTAAGATAGTGAGTGAGTGGTGTGAAAGAGGGTGCCAAATGAAAAGTGACTTTACCCTGGATTGCTTGGAATTACACTTTTGCCTCACAGCGCTCCCAAGAAATCCTTGATGTGGGACCTGCTGTGTTCATGTCAGGGAGCCAAAAGAAACATGAAGGAATGGCAAAGATTCTCTCCACTGACCTTGTGGGGAAACCTTGTTCTGTCTGCACCTGTGCACCAGGGCTCTGAAGTCTCTCTGGACGAGAGCCAAGGTCAGAGGCACATGGGCAGAGCTGATTCCAGAGCAGAGGTCTGCCTGAGTCTCTGACTACGGAAGTTACAGCCTAGAGGGCATACGAAATACTTGATCCAATGAAATATGGAGGCTGTGGTGGAAGAGGGAAAAGTGTCATTGGTAAAAGTGTCATCTCTGGCCCATTGTCTGTTTATCATAATGGTGATGGAATGGTTCTTGCCCCGGAGTTTGGTGGAGATGTGCATGGACATCTAGATGGGTTGGAAGGACAGAAAGTACATTTTTTTTCCCTACTAAATGAAGCTCTTTTCCTCTTCCAAGCTGGATTCTGGCTGTGAGTGGATTTGTCACTAGCTTCCTAAAAAGGCAAATTGGAGCAGAGTTGTTATGGTGAGGGAGGTTTGCTTGATGCTAACTTGGGTCACGGAGCTTGTATCTGATCCAATCCATTGCAGGCTATGGAGCCTGAGTGTCCTGGTGCTGAATTTCAGCCTGGAACAAATCAATTAAACAAGACCAAGAGGAGCATGAACGAACTACCAGGGCATTTGAACTTTATGAGGCCATGCAGTTGACCTTCAACCCAACACTCATTTCTTTTGCCCTGCTGATGTTACTGCTGTGCATCCAACATGGCTTCAATAATGTTGAGAATGGGAGTTCTGATGTTTAATCTGTTGTCACTCTCACTAAACGGCTGTAGGTTTCTCTCAAACTTGAACTGCTGATATTACAGTTAACTCTTTATTAGATATTACACCTAACTCCTAATTATTTAATGTATCAGTAAAGATTAGCTTCTGTTGTAACAAAGACTTGAATATGGTAGGCTAAGTACACAGTGGCCTAAATTCTTTCACTTAAAAGAAGAAAGTTCAGGGTTTGTATGGCAGCTCCATGAAGCCATTAAAAAGTCAGGCTCTTCTCTCTTCAGTACATAGTTTTCATCACCAAGGTCTTCTCAGAAGACTGTTGAAGGTCTAGCCATCATGTCTATATCCCAGGCAGTAGGAAGGAGGAAGGAGGCAAGAGACAAAGGGCTCTTTTTCCCAGCAGTGACTGCCAAGTTTAAATCTTACACAGGCCCTCTTGGAAATTCCATACAATATTGCCGATTACATCGCTGATCACATGTCACTGAGTGGGACTTCGTCACATGACTATAGCTAACTGCAAAGCAGACTGGGAAATGCCTTTCCGCTGTGTGTATTGCTGGACCAAATCAAATCAAGGTTCCTTTTACTAAGGAAAAGATAAGAGTGGAAGCAAAAAATAGTTTCTGCCATGTTCGTTTGGATTTCTTGGGGCTCTTTGCCTTTTGTCTTTCTGTTGTTAAGACTTTTCAGGGAGAAAAGGAAATAGAACTAAAATTCACACTAATACATTTTGTTTCTTACCATCAGATTTGATTTAAAAAAAAACACTGGAAAAGAGGCCAGAATCCCCATCTCTATCTGCATTACTTTTCCATATGTTTCTGTCTTATATGTTCTGTCTCCATCACAGGTCTGGAGCGGGTAGGTGCCAAGTTTGACAGTGGCAGGTAGGCACATAGCTCTACAATTGGAGGGAGAGGTAAGGGCTGAATACACAAATCTGGAGATCCATAGGGTCAGAGGAGGGTATAAGCCCTAGGAAACAATGGGTGAATATGAAAAGCGAGGAGAAGGAGCCCCCAAAGAACCCAGGACAACCTCAACATATATTCCTCTTGATTCTTTACCTTACGCTTTTGCAGTGTCTCTGGCCATCCATCCTCTTTTGAGAGTTTCTTGACAATCATGGAGGTGGAATGTCTTTAACATGTTAGAACTCTCCAGAATTTGGGCATTCAGCCAGCACAGAGGGTTGGTAAGAACTTCTGGCCAAACTTCAAGAGGTTCTCAGAGAGCACATGTTATTTTCCTTGAAATGCCAGCTTCTTCCATGAGCAATTTCATCTCTAATCCCCCAAGCTCACACATCAGATTTACTTGATAGTCTCTTGAAGAATTAAGACAGTCTTGATTTTCAAGTGAGTAGAGCTAATAATTTTATTTTGTTAAAAACCAAGGTTCTAACATGTGTATGGTAACACATTATGAGAGCTTTTCTTAGCACTCCTGCCCTGAAATCCTCTCCTCCTCTCCACTGAATTTGTTATGATCTTACATGAATGAAGGTGACTGGTGGCAGAGCAGCTTTTAAAATAATCTGCAGTGTCTCCCAATTCTGTGCTCCAAGTCTTCCTGCCCTAGAGCACCAACTTATAATTTGTCTGCCTCAATGTCTATTTCCCATTGGGCTGTAAATTCTTGGAAAAGAAGAATGGGTCTTATTTAAATTTGACAACCTCAGCATCTTGCACAGTGCCTGGCATTTATCTGGTCCTCATTAAATATTTTTGAATGGATGGATGAATAAACAATAAAGAGCTTCCAATCACACTGCTCTTGTAGAAACTGAAAATACTTCTATTAACATGTCAGGCCAAGATTGGCTGGCATGGACTGCGTTAATGTGACATTATGTTCTATTGGTTTGACTTCTTACACACTGATGTTGTGAAGAATGCCAGGTGTGGGTCATGAAACTTGGTCACAGAAAAAGAGAATCAGGGGGAGAAGAAGAGGGAGGAGGAGGAAGAGGAGAAAAAAGATGGAGGAGGAGAAGAAAGAGAGGAGGAGGAGGAGAAGGAAAAGCGTATGGTTTTCTAAATTCTGTACATGTGGAAACATAGGGATGCACTTCATCTCTTGTATCTTACAACAAGGTTCATAGCGTTACCAAAAAGGAAAAACCTCAAGGAGTGAACCTAACAACTGAGTGGTTTGAAGAGAAAAGGGTACATGAAATGCTCGTCTTTCTTGGAGGAGAAATGAGAATCCTTTTGTCAGTAGTTAACCAATGTGAACTTGAAGGTGGTAAGAAGAGGCAGCGCGTTGCTGAACTTGACTCACTCCACAACCTCTGGCCAACCTTATCCTGTGTCTTGTGTTCACCTCCTCTGAAACTCTCTCCTTGGATCTTTGTTAAAGGATTGCCAAGTATGGGGCGCCTGGGTGGCTCAGTCGGTTAAGCGGCCGACTTCGCTCAGGTCATGATCTTGCGGTCTGTGAGTTTGAGCCCTGCGTCGGGCTCTGTGCTGACAGCTCAGAACCTGGAGTCTGCTTCGGATTCTGTGTCTCCCTCTCTCTGACCCTCCCCTGTTCATGCTCTGTCTCTCCCTGTCTCAAAAATAAATAAAACATTAAAAAAATAAAAATTAAAATTAAATAAATAGATAAATAGATAAATAAATAAATAAATGATTGCCAAGTAGACTAGCCTTGTCAGCACTGAGCCTCATCTTCAGATATCATCTGGGCCATCTGTGCTGCTTTAGCAATACTCAGGTCCTTTTCTCTGCAATCCTTTCATGACCTGCCCTTTGGTGGGGGCCATTATTACAGGTTCTTGCTTCAGACATTAGTGGCATACGCTTCAGGTCTTAATCCTTAAGGAGATAAAAAGTTGTGTCTTGTAAGGACTGAGGACAGAGGGTGTGACTGAGAGCTTTACTGCTGCCTCTGACTCCCCGAGGATCTTCCACAGCAGTGAGTTTGCTGACCTGACAGGATTCACAATTAGGGAAGCAATGCCCAGGCCTCCTTCCCATCTTTGACTTGGCCATTTGATTACAGGAGCCTGGTGAGCTCTGTGGAGTCTGAGAGTGAAGAAAGATGCAGATCCTTCTGACCAGAAATGGGTTGTACCTGCAGTTAGTCAGTGTACTATGCCTTGTGACAGTATTTGTCATGGTAGTTTGGGAACTTGAGGCATCAGCATAACCAGGCATGATTATTTTTTTAGATGATTTTTTAAAATGTGTGTTTATTTTTGAGAGAGAGAGAGAGTGAGCACAAGCGGGGAGGGGCAGGGAGAGAGGGAGACACAGAATCTGAAGCAGGTTCCAGGCTCTGAGCTGTCAGCAGAGAGCACAATGTGAGGCTCAAACCCATGAACTGTGAAATCATGACCTGAGCCCAAGTCCCATACCTAACCGACTGAGCCACCCAGGCTCCCTAAATAACCAGGCATAATTATTAAAGATTCTGTTTCCTGGGCTTACTTCAAACTTAATCAGAACCTCTGGAGAATTTTCATAAAGGAGAGGCTTGGGGTCAGTAATCTGTTTACTAAAGGGGCTATGATTCTTGTCTTGAAACTGTTTCAGTAGTAAATACAGTCTGACTTAGAGTCTGTGTAACTGAATAAGAGCCTAAACTGAAAACCAGCAAATGTCCATCAGTAAGTAGGTGAATGGATAAACAAATTGTGGTATATCTTCACAATGGACAATGATTCAACAATAAGAAGGAATAAACTAGTGATATAGGCAACTATAAGGATAAATTTCACAGACACTGTGCTGAGCAGAAAGAAGCCAGAAACGAGAGAATACACACTGCTTATTGTATTCATAAAAGAACCCTAGAAAAGACAATCTAGCACATGGTGACAGGAGAGGGATCAGGTCTTGCTGATCTGGGAGGAGGGGTAGGGAGTAACTGGGAGAGAGAGAGAGAGTAATTTGGGGAATGATGAAAATGTTTGTTTAGAAGTCCTTGTGGTTGTGGGCATATAAAATTGTCAAAATTTATCAAAACTTGCACTTAAGATGAGTGCATTTTATTGTATATAAATGACATCTCAACACAATTGATTTTTACAAAGAGCCATGGTTTCTTATTTTTTTAAGTTTATTTATTTTGAGAGAGAGCTCAAGAGAGAACATGAGGGGAAGGGGCAGAGAGAGAGGGAGACAGGATCCCAAGCAGGTTCCACACTGTCAACATGTAGGCCACTGAGCAGCTCAAACTCACGAACTGTGAGATCATGACCTGAGCTGAAATCAAGAATTGGATGCTTGACTGAGCCACACAGGTGCTCCCATAGAGCAGTGGTTTCTAAAGATTCATACTTTATGGAAGAATGATGAAATAAATTGCAGTTGTTCATATCATATCAATGTACATTACTGTTTTTATAAAATTTGGTGTGGCTTTTTGTGCTCGTGGGGATTATTGGGTGTAGGTTCTCTCTGAACACTTCTTGATAGCCCTACTGATCCTGGGCAATGAAGCCCAGGGTTCTGTACTTGAACACATCCCCAGGTGATTCTTATCTGCAGTTGAGCCCCTCTGCTAATGGTACCCAGTGCCCTGAGGATTTTTGAGCTGTCTTTGAATGACAGCTGACTTGCTGATGTTGGCCAGACTCAATGAGCTTGGGGCCTGAGAAAACTGTTATTACTTTGTCAAGTTCATAAACTTCAGTATTACTTACAAGGGCTCACTGACATAGTTGCAATATATCTTTGACTAATTTGCATGCAGTAATCTTATCTTGTTAACCAAGGGGGGTTGATTGCTTTGTTTGCGCATCTGATAGATTTCAGATTGCTTGAACAACCAAGTGTCATCCCAGACAGCCAGTATTGTAGGAACTGGTGGTCTCTGTGGCTCATAATCTCTTCCAGCACCATCCTAGATTTTCTCTTTGGGAGGACAAAGTTGCTCGTACCTTAATGACATCACCTAACACTTAGTGACCACTTCCTGAATGCCAGGCTGAGCACCTAGCAGTCATCGTCTCATTTAATCCTTACACTATCCAAATGAAGAGGAATCTGTGACTCAGAGAGATTGGGGGACTTGCCAGAATGTTCACATCTGCGTTAACATCAGAGCTAGCCTTCAACCCATGTCCAGCGCTAAAGGGGTGGCCCTCAGCCATGCTTTCACATTAGAATCATCTGAGGAGCTTGTAAAACTCCTAATGCCTAGGCTCTCCCCCAGAACAGTTAAATCAGAATCTCTGGGGGTGTGACCCAGTATTTTTTAAAAGCTCCCTGATGATTCTAATGTTCAACAAAGGCTAGGAACCATGCTCCAACAAAGGCTAGGAACCATGCTCCAACTTATTACGATGTTGTAATAAAAGATGGTGAGCACAGCACACCATGTTCACCTGGAACTGATTGACTGACATGCTTCTTTTCAGGTCCTCGTGCTAATTATGACCCTACTCCCTCTCTCCTGTGATTTAGCATTGTTTTGCAGGTATCGACTTTCAAGGAGACCTTGTCCTGTTAGGCAATGTAGTGTTCCTGATTTGAATGGGTATATTCAAAGGATCTCTCCTTCCCTCCTTCCTCTAACATTTACCCAATACCTGCCATGCATTAGGCGCTGGTTTTACAAAATGAACAAGCCCACCTGTGCTTCCAGGGATATTGCCCTGGAGGGGGAAAGGAAGCTCAGGGAGATCAAGGACACACGGAGGAATCAGCAAAGTCTCCCTGGAGGAGATGCCAGCTGAGTGAACTGGTGGTTAGAGATTAGTCAGGCAAGGGGAGAGAAGCATTGTAGGCTGGGGGACTACGTGAGCAAAGACACAGGGCGAGCGATGGCAGAAACATGGGGTAGACTCTCTGCACTCCCAGGTGTAGGAACCACACAGGAGGCAAAAAATGAAGAGTCATAAGCCAGAAGAGGAAGGTGAATGACCTTCAAAGCATGGGGAACTTGTACTTTGTTCTGTAGGAGCCAGTAGGTCACCGAAGTGTTTCAAACAGGAAAGTGATGTGGTCAAGAGTCAATGTTTAAGGTAGTGTTGGAGGAAGAGAAACCCTAGGGAGCAAATGTGGAGGAAAGAAAAGGCAGCAAATATACCTTATAGCATTCTACTCTATCTTCCGTTGGAATGGAAATATCCCAATGAGTATAGCTGAGGGAATAGGGCTGTTAACCTGACCAGCGTATTGAACAGATCGATAAAGACTGACTTGATTGTAGCTGGTAATGACAAGCTCCATTCCTTCTTGGCCAAGCTATCTTCTTATAATTGGAGAAAGAAAATGTCTGTCAGCCTAGGGATGGTTTTCATACATGGCTCTAGGGATCCATGAACCCACTGAAATTGTGTGCAAAATTCTGTGCATTTTCCTGGGAGAGGGTCTGTAGCTTTCATCATATTTTCAAAGGCATTCAGGACCCACAGACCGAGCAGTTGAAGATTAAAATACAAAAGTTTAGCTAAAGATGATGTATTCTTTTGGCTGACCTGGAGAAAGGCCTTGGGAGAAAGGCCCAAATGGATTCTCACAAGTGTTTTTAAAGGTGAAATTGGAGGTACCAGACTCCTTGCATTGCCTATAGTAAGTATACACATAAGCTCGTACATACTTATCTCTGATGCAAAGCTTTTGAAGGACATTTTTCTAGGCAAGGTGTGTAAGCCTGATTCTTGACTCTACAGCTGTAGCACTGAAAGACAAGCTGACTCTAACAAAGGGATGAACGTTGCCCAGAGGGGATTCCTGTTAGGAGCAGCAGCTGTTGAGATGATTGGTGCTGCAGGTGCCAGAGCCAAGGTCTGAGAGTGCTGCTGGCTCTGAGGCCCAGATGGCCTGCTGAGAAGGGGCCCGGGTACCCACCTTGCTGAGGCTTTTGTTGTAACTGTGTATCCATACAAGCAAATGTGTGCTCCCCACCTTGCCTTGATTCATGTTGACAGAGTTACTTGGTAAAGCAGGTGGGTAAGAGTGACTCTCCCAGCAGGAAAAGTCTGCCTCTGCTGCTTCATGACCAGCTCTCCTGTGATAATGAGCTTCACCCCGCGCCACCTCTAAAGCTGCTGTCCCCTTTGGAAACAGCCACGTTAAAGAGGTTAATGTTTTCACAGTAAGTGCTGTAGAGGTGGGAGAGGGTGTCCTGTGTGTGTGTGTGTGTGTACCACCAGAGTCTGTCAAAGAGTTATGAATAGGTGATGTTACCCCCTAATTAATTTTCTCCTCTCCGACAACCACAAATACATTGTCAATGGTCTGAGCTTCATCTGGCCTATAGTTTCTTCCTTTGCAAAAGGAGGATGTTGCAAAAATGTTACTCCTGCTTAATACTTTCATTAGCTCCCCATTTTTTAGAGCCACAGAATCCTGAGGTTTTATATCTAGGCACCACTGATATTAACAAGAAAGTTCTTAGGTACTCCTCTGCCCTGGTCGGGGGCTCTGCCTTTATCACTTTTATGTATTGGGTTTCCAGAAGATTTCATTCGATAGAAGGGTCCACTAAAAATTAGAAAGATCTTGAAAAGTAGAGTATGAAAACTATTGGTCCAGACACAAAATCTGAGAAAGGGTAGGCTAACCTAGGCACTGCCTGGGAAGTCTATCCCTGAGTTACCGAAATGGTGCCAGAGAACTCAGGTTTCCACACTCAAGTCCTTAGATGGCTGGGAAAAAGTAACTTGATTCCATTCCCATTGCAGTGGAAGGTAGCCCACATTAGAAAATTTAAAAACAATCCTCCCTGGCTGCCCTTTTTCTGATAAGTACTTTGCTCTATGCATGCAAGGTTTCAGTCAGTGGAAAGTTGGCAGGCAGCTGAAATCTAGAAACCAAATATGCGTGTCAAGGTGCTGTTTACCACGTAAGAGTGATTTACTTTATCATTGAATCAATTTTAAAACCTTAATATGGTTCCCAAGAAGATGTCAGATTTAGAAAAGGGTAGAAGAAAACTGAAGAGAGAAAAAAACTATAAAAAAGTGAGAACCATTTAACTGAGTTCTTTCCAGAATTTAAATTCTGCTGTGGCTGGTACAAATGGATTAGTATGGGTACCTGTTTTGTTAATAGATTTTTGGTTCTACTCCCAACCCCACTAAATAACTAGAATGTAGAAAAAATACTTAAAGACTATTGGTTTGAAGAGACATCCAATTATTAGTCTGCTGAAGTAGCCCATATTTCCAGGCCTGGCTTTGCCTGGGAAAGAAGGACTTATTCTTTGGTACTCTTCATCAGGCTCTTCACAATTGGGTTTCATATTCCATTTCAAGCTTTTTCCACCATCATTTCCCTCATGAACAACTGTGGATTCCTACCTGTTCCCTAAACCTACCAGATACATTCACTACTTCCCAACCTTCCTATATTCCGTTTACTTTATCGAGAATACCCATATATCTAGCTGAAAAACTCTGAAACACTCTTCAAAATCCAACTCAAATATCACCTATTCTTTGAAGCCTTCTGTAGCACACTCAGTCATTCACTCCATCATACAGTCCTTATCATACAGCAATGTGATTCTTCCAGTGATTTTTTTCTTTACTGAACCATGAACTCCTTGAAGTTTGTGGTTATGTTTTATTTATCCTTATATCTCCAGTGTGTATCACAGGACTCTGCATATGGTAGGTGTTCAGTAAGCATTTTTTTTTAACATAAATGAATGACTTGATGACTCTTAAGGTCCCCAATAGCTCTAAAATTGTATTTCCTATGACTTAGCAATGGAGACAAGAATTTCAGAATTCTGCAAGACCATCAAACAGCCTATTCTAAAGGCTATTGTCTGGGAGTCAAAAGTATCCAGATTGGTCACCGTCTCCTGGAGCTAGTTCATTTTTATTTGGCACTACCCAAGCAACTCTACCAATTTCCTTCTTTAGCATCCATCTACATATTGTTAGGTCAGAAACCTTCAGCCTATGGGTGTGGGATAGAGGAAACAAGGTCTGGGATCATCAACTATCTTTAATTTGGGGAGCACATGGGGGCTCACTGAGATTCAACTGATAAAACCCGATGTGATTTCAGCTTGTGAAGGAATTGGATCGTTGAAAAGGAAAAGGAGTAAATGGATATGTGTGTGTTGCTGTTGCTATGCAATCCAACTGATACTTTGATTTTCTTCTCTTTTTTTTTCTTACCTTCTTCCTCTTCTTGTTGCTTCTAAGTTTGGCTTCTGTAATCATGTGTTTATTCATGAATGGTTTTATGTATGAGAAAAATAAGTTGGCTTTGAAAAGAGCTCTTCTAAACTAGAGAAGCTCATTCAAGGTGCTACTGCAATGAGAAGTGGTAGATATTTAAATTCATTTCCCCAGGTATTAGATTCTAGAAAATCATGCGGGAATACAGAATGCCAAGCTTTCATTTTTAGGAGTTTTTCTCAAAGAAGAAAAACTGGATAATGTAGGTTCTGCAGACTCTAATCTTCTCAATAACCTGCTAGCTAATGTGTAGGCCTTTGTAACAGAGACCCCAGACTATAGTGGCTTAAAGGGGACACGAGTTGCTCATCTGACAGTTCAGTGTAAGCAGTCTGAGATTGGCTCGGTAGGTCTTTTGTACGAGGGACTCAGGCTCCTTCAGTCTCACTACTCCACCATTTGTAGGGTGTCCCTCTTCCACACTGCTCAGGTGGGCTCCCAACCATGCTTGCATTCCAGCCAGTGGAGGCAGACAAGGGCAGGTAGAAAAGCTGTCCCTTCCCCTTTTCAGCAATGCCTGGCAGTTGTACAAATCACATTTGATAGTTTCGGGCTGGGTAGAACGCAGCCATATGGCTATGTGCCAGTTCAAAACCGGGGGTTTTATTACTACAGAAGAAGGGAGCAGGGGCCCTAAGGGACAACTGTCAGGTTCTGCCGTATTGTCAATTCGTGACATTTCCTCAAATTTGGCCTTCATTACAGTTACATCTATTTTGTAAAAACCTCTTTTTCTTATTAAAAAGGAAGCTTAGGTATTGGCATCTGTGGACATATGTGGGCTCCTTAACTTGTTCCTGAAAGTTTCTTTGATTGATTTCCATAAGCCCCTTAAGAAAGACATCATTAGAATATACTCATCCAAGAGTGTAAGAGTCCACTGGGGTTATGCCCAAATATATAAAGAGCAAAACTGACTTAAGGAACATTGCCATCACGTTTAAAATTATACTTTGAAAGAAAGGTGAGGAAGTTTTCCTCTCAAGTGCTAAGGGTCTGTAGAAGAATATTCATTGATCATGGAGCACTGTGTTTTGTTTTTTGTTTTAAGTTTATTTATTCCTTTTTTGAGAGAGAGAGAGCAAGCAAAGGAGGGGCAGAGAGAGGAGAGACACAGAATCCCAAGCAGGCTCACGCTGTCAGTGCAGAGCATGTGGGGCTCGAACCCAAGAACCATGAGGTTATGACCTGAGCCCAGAACAAAAGTCAGACACTTAACTGACTGAACCACCCAGGCACCCCTGTGTTTTCAGTCTTAAGGAGAATTGCAAGTGGCAATTCCTGTGGCAGAGTCACTATCATTTTCTTCCTTACCTCCAACTTTAAAATCACCTTAGATTTTTAGAGATTCTTTCACGTTATTTCACGTTCTTTTTTTTTTTTTTTCTTTCCCTAGTCATTGTCCTTGGCTGCAACCTCAGACTTGTTGACTCTTTCCTGGAAAACAATGCACTGTCCAGTGAACAACCAATGCCTGGCTGACTCTTCTCTGCCTATCTATCAACCCTCTTTCTTCACTGGCTCCCAGCTGTGTGCCTGTAATTTCTACCATTAGGATGCCTCCTCTGGGTAGGATAGTTTTCTCTGCTGTTTCCCTTCTGAGAAGAATAATATCTGAGCAGCCAAGAAAACACCAGAGTGGATTACATTTTCAGATTAGCTGCACAGAACAGAATTTAAGGGCAGGAGAGAGGCGTGCTTTGATGAGAAAACCGCATAACCGTGTCTAAGGCAGGGAGCAGAGAGTGGGGGCCTGGGGCAGGAGTGGCTTTGGGGAGGGTCACATGTAATCTCTATCACTGCCCCTCCCGTAGAATTCCCATACTCTTCAACATGGTCAGATGTCATTTGCCCAAATGAATGATGTACAGTTATACACTTTCATGTCCAGAACTTGATGCTTCTGTGGTTTACAAATGTTCTTTTCTCGTGTCTTAGGGGATCAATAATAATATCTAACCTGTACTGGAGGCTTACTCTATGCCTGGCACTGTGCCTCTGTATACTTCGTCTCCATTAATCTTCACAACATATCTTTAAGGTATAGATTATTAATCTTGTTTTACAGATGGGAAAACTGAGGCCTTTAGAGGTGAAGTACTATTTCCAATGTCAGAAAGCTACTGAGTGACAAATCGGAGATTGAAAGTCATGCCTGCCTGATGAGGAAGCTGTATGCTTAGCAGGGCGGTCTTAAACATTAAGTAATGGACACTGAGCATCTAATGGCCATGGATTGTCTCCCCCAGCATTCAGCTGTAGAGAGTTTAAAATTTCTGTTCGTGGGCAATTTTGTTATCCCTCTGCCCCCCCCCCCCCCCCCGCCCCCACTACTCCTGCAAGGTTAAGGAATATGCACTCTTCCCCTGAAGGACTCCATGCTCTGTGAGAATACTCCTCCTGACCTCTGGGCAACATAAGGCCTGTTTTCCCTAGGCCTTACAGGCCTCCTCACTGTGATATTTGAAATGTGTATTCCAAAGTACTTGTCCATTTAAAGAAAAAGGTCGAAATGGGGAAGGAAACCTGTCTGCCCCAAAGTTGCACTTAGAATTATTCACAGGCTGTATAAGATATAAGGATGCAAATGAGAGTAAGACCAGGACTTCTCTGAAGGCTCCCAGCCCAGGGAATGAAGACCAGCTGGTACCACATCCCCAGGGACCAAGAGCAGCCATTGTCTGACCTGGAAATGCAGAATAGGCCAGAGGGTAAAGGGCACCCTAGTGCCAGCAGCTGTTTGCCTGGAAAGACTGAAAATCTCATCCTGGATCCTAATTAATCCTTCCTAGACTCAGGAGACCCAGCACTGTCTTTTATGAATAAATAGGACCCCTGGGAGTATATTCCTCTTTACTGCCCCTACCGTTTATTTACATAATAATTTATTTATATTATAAACACTTTGTGGTTTCTTCAGCATTGTAGTGATTCCCCTCAACCTCCCTGCCTTTTTTTTCCCCCAAAGCTCCCTGAAAATTTTGTATTTCAAGGAACTTACAGAGTCCCAGATGTCTTATGTTAATGATAGAAAACTCGATGCACGGCTGTAATAATCAGACCTCTAATAGAAACAAAGTGACAACACTGGGGGCAGGAGGCCTGTATGGAAGTCACCCAAGCCAGTCTGATGAGGCTGCTGCCTGCTGCCCCTGGAATATGGGTCAGATCAGAAGAAAAGGTTGGCCTGGTTGGGAGGTGGTGGTGAGGCGGAGTTGGGGAGGAAGACCAGGTGGCAGGGAGGCCCTACTGTGGCTAATGGGACATCCCGAGTAAGCTAGGGTCTCAGTAGACAGCAGACATGATTTGAACACTGTTTATTGGTAAGGAATTGGTGACTTATACAGAAGGTTTTGTAGGTTGTATTGTTACTTCTGGATCCTTAGAACGAAGGAATTTCTGGTTTCTTATAGTACTGGCAAATTGGGAACAGAAAAATAAAAGTTTAAGTTGTTTTTTTTTTTTAATGTTTGTATTTTTGAGAGACAGCGAGTGGAGGAGAGACAGAGAGACAGGAAGACACAGAATCCAAAGCAGGCTCCAAACTCTCAGCTGTCAGCACAGAGCCTGCTGAGGGGCTTGAACCCATGAACCCCAAGATCATGACCTGAGCCGCAGTCTGATGCTTAACTAACTGAGCCACCCAGGTGCCCCAGAAAAATAAAATATTAGTGTTTTTTGAGAAACGAATGTTTATTTTTTTTTTATATATGTTTATCTATTTCTGAGAGACAGAAAGAGAGGGAGTGCAAGCAGGGTGGGGGTGGGGGGTGTGGGCAGAGGGGGGAAAGAAGATCCAAAGCAGGGTCAGCACTCACAAAAAGTGAGATCATGACCTGAGCTGAAGTCAGACACTTAACCAACTGAACCACCCAGGTGCTCCTAATTTTGATTTTTAAAAGAAAGGCTGGGCCAAAGAGAGCCTTGCGAGGTGTGATTCTCCAAGTGAAAAAAAAAAAAAGTCTTTTTGAGGAATTGGACTTAGAAGGGAAAAGAAAGCTTAACATGGGATCAGCTCAGGGGAGCTAATATAGGAGGTTAATTAACATCTCCAGAAACAAGTGAGTGTGGGCAGAGATGAGGTTGAACACAAATCATGAGCTTTGTCAACTTGTTACTCTTCTCTGCCAAAGATTAATGGAAGAAGGTGATCCTTGCTGCAACTATGCAGTGACCGGTTGCAAATGTTGCACCCCAGGAATTATTCAGAGTATTTATCCTGCAATTAGAGTAGACTGCCTACTAATTATTACTCATTCTCTTTTGCATGCTCCAAGTGACAAAGCTCATCAAATAGCCACTTAATAACAATATTCTCTCCATTCTTATTTTATCTCAAAAGTGGTTACTAAGTCAGTTTAACATTAAACTATAGATAAGTTATAATTGTTCCAGGCTTTTAAAGATATAAAAGTCTAGAATCTGGTAGTTTTCCTACTAATCATCTCTTCTAAGTTTGCTTTTTAGTATGAAATATTTTACATGTAGAATAGAGAATAGATAATATCTAAGTATACACAATGTAAAGATGGATAATAAAATTAACTTGTGTAATCACCCAGCCTAAAATGTCACTGGTACGTCTGAAGCTCTCTGTATACCCCGCCTCGGTTGTATCTCTCTCTTCTCTCCCATGAGGAATTGTTTGCTCTGCTGAATTTTGGATTTATTATTGTCTTGGTTTTTTTTTTAAATAGTTTTTTTAAACCACATTTGTATGCATCTCTAAATATATTGCTTAGTTTTTTACTTTCATGTAACTGGAAGCATACTATACATATTTTCTGTGTTCTATTAATTTCATTCCATGCTATGTTGACAAGTGTAGCTGTTGCTCCTTCACTTTTACTCCAGAATAGTTTTCCATTGTTTGGATTTTCCAAATTTACCTACCCCTTTCCCTGTTGATGGGTATTTGAGGTGTTAACCTGTTTTAGGCTATTGCGAATTGTGTGCTGTGAACATTCTTGTTTTAATCTCTTTGCACACACTACCATGCCAAGCCTTCTCCAGACAGGAGGAAGGAGGAAAGGGAAGGGAAAGAATATGTATCCTCTCCTCATGGCACATACCATTTGTGCTTGTATCTTCTTGTCCAAAATGTAGTAAGGTGGCCACGCCTACCTTCAAAGGATACTGGGAAATGTAGTGCCTTATTTGGAATGGCCGTGTGCCCACGTAAAGATCCAAAGGAGGAAGAGGATGGTTCCTGGCAGTCTTCTGCCTGTCTGTGTTTTATGTACGTTTGGAAAAAATGTGTGGAAGGAATGTAATTGTTGGGTATCATGTTCTGCCTATGTCTATTAGATCACGCTTTTAATAGTGCTGTTTAAGGCTTCAAGGTTTTTGGTCTGTACATTATTGAAAAAATTAGGATAATATTTTTCACTCTGGGTGATGGTGAACTTGTGTATTTCTCTTTGTAGTTCCGTCAGTTTTTGATTTGCATGTTTTCAGGCTACTGGATTAGGAACATACAAGTTTAGAATTGTGTTTTCCTGCCAGATTGAACATTTATTCGTAAACAGTGACTCTCTTTGTCTCTGGTAATTATTTTTTGCTTTAATATCTGTTTTGTCTACTATAAATATAGCCACTCCAGTAACAGATTACTACTTACCTACTATATGGTTTTCCATTTTCAAATTGTAAACATGATTGTATTTTAGTTCTGTGTGTCTTTGCATAGGTAGGTTTTACCCCATTCTAGCCATCTTTCTCATTTAAACTCAGGGAGGTTGGTGTGTATAAATTGATTGAATTTACTGATGTATTTGGATTAATTCTGACAATGTGATTTTATGCTTTATAATTATTACAGCTTTTTTTGTGTATCCCTTTTTCTCTCCCTTTGTTGCCTTATTTCAGATTGTTTGAGTCTACAATCCATGCTAAAATTTTCCTTCTAAGTTATATACTCCATTTATGGTTTGTTTTTTTTGCTTGTTTGCTCTAGAATGTCTTAAGTTAATCAATATTTTCTCTCTTCTCTAGAAAAATGTGAGAACTTTAACTCCTATCAGGGTCTTCTGACTTATATGTGGTTTCTGGGATATTTGTTCTCTTTTTTAAGTTCCACAAATTAGACATTATTATTCCCATATTAAAAGTAGAAATCTAGGGGCATCTGGGTGGCTCAGTCGGTTAAGCATCTGACTTTGGCCCAGGTCATGATCTCACAGTTCATGGGTTCAAGCCCTGTGTCAGGCTCTATGCTGACAGCTCAGAGCCTGGAGCCTACTTCAGATTCTGTGTCTCCCCCTCTCTCTGCCTCTCCCCTGCTCACATTCTGTCTCTCTCTCTCAAAAATAAATAAACATTAAAAAAAAACAAAAACAAAAACCCACAAAGAGTAGAAATCTAAGTTGACCATTATGTTTTCAGGTCTGTGACTGTAGTATTCCTTTTTTTGTCTTTTTGTTGCTACTGAGAGACCTCAGGTATCAGATCTGCCTAACTAATGTTCTTTTACAAGTAATCTTTTTTTCTTTAGCAGATTAAGATATTTCATGATATAAGATCATTGGTTTGGGTGTTCTGAACTTTAACAACCACAAAACTAGGTTTTTTTTGTTTTGTCCTCTTTTTCATTTACCCTGTTTGCGATTCACTAGGCTTCCTGAATATGAAGTGTTATATTTTTTATTAGTTCTGGAAAATACTCAACTATTATGTCTTTGAATATTGCCTCTTCCTCATCTCCTCTGTTATCTCCTTCTGGAACTACACTTAGGCCTTCTCGCTCTGTCCTCCATTCCTCCTAACCTGTCTTCTGGTTTGCCATTTTTTTGGTCCCCACTGGGCTGATTTCTGTGCAATTTGTTTCAGATCTATAATCCAGGTCATGAAATCACATGTCAGCCATGTTTAATCTGCTTTTTAAATTACCCAGGTTTCTTATGCCAATTACGTTCTTTGTTGTTTCAGCAGCTGTATTTTTTCAATTCCGTCTAATCAAATATAATAATCTCCCATTCCTTAGCATCATTTTTAATTCCTCTTTTCCAGCC